>NC_138501.1:1629267-2185091 GCF_964252035.2 Podarcis erhardii | reverse complement strand
CAACAAAAGATCTCTAACATCATTTGAATCCTACTGATTGTAAATGTCAGTCTAGCTCTGATCTTCCTGACAGTGGAATTTTATCCAAAATGCCCAGTTCCCCATTGTTTGCTCTGGTCTTAACTTTAACCCATTTTCATGTGTGACATTTAAGCCTAAAGAGAAACAGCAAAACAGGCTGGGCATATTAATGTAGTTATCCCCACCTCAGGCACCATGACAAGACCAAAAGTCAGTCCAAATAGGATTATATTTATTCCATACATCCATCGCAAAAATATGAAGTAGGAGGCAACAGAAGAGCCAAAATGACCTACAAGACATGAAGCAAAATAAAAGGGCAAATGAATCATTCTTCACCTTTTTTGTCCTTTCAAATAAGATATAAATCAGTTTATTTATGCTTGCTTAACACACCACAAATCAGTGCCACTTTCCCCTCGTAAAACCTAACCATGTATTACTATTGATGTGATCTGGTAAAATCATAGTAAATTATTGCTTACATTGGTATATGCATGGTTCGTATGCAAATATATGTTACAAATTCCAGCAATCCTTGATATGCAATGTATTTGTTGCTGTTTAAAAGCTACAGAATGAAAGGAGCAATGGTATGCAACAGTGGAGGGGAACTCCAGGCCTGTCTCCCAGCAAGATGAAAATTACTTAATTCTTCTTCTCTCTCACTTACTTTCAATTTCTTTTATTTTCATTTCCCAGGGTATGCAGGCTGTCCGAAAATTCTCAAAATCACGTTGAAATTTCATCCATTTCTGAAATAAATATTACAAAAGCAAAATAGGACATTAGGACAATGAGAAAAGAATGAACACTTTTGACTAAAAATCTGTCTGATGATCTTAAACCTCTGTGCTTCCAAAATCTGTGTGCACTCTAGGTTGTTAGAGTAGCCTTGGCAGCAGTGTTTCTGTTGAAGGCACAGGAAACGCAAATGTGTTTCCTGTCCTGCACTCTTCTGTCTTCCTCATCTTTCTGCAGCAAGCTGATATGTTAGTGTCCCCCTCTTCCTACCCAAGGACTGCTTCTCTCGGTGTGAACAAGCGTGGACCCTGCATTTGCCGTATGAAACCCTTCTCCACTTACCCCTTCCAGAGGGTGGTGACACGAGAACAGCGCTTTTACCCAACCATTTGACCCTTAACTTGGAGGGTAATCAAGTATTCCTTTGTCAAAACAAAATAAAAAAAACATACCTAGAACTAACTTAGTTGGTCTTTAAGGTGCTACTGGAAGGATTTTTTTAATTTTGTTTTACTATGGCAGACCAACACGGCTACCTATCTGTAACAAGTATTCCTTTGGCTTCTTTTTGTGCTCATCCTTTTGAGGAGAGGGGTGGGTTTTGTATGTTTATAAATATTTGTCAATGAGCATTTTGTCTTCCTGCTCTGGTTGGTTTAAATGTTTCTTGCTATTTCTATTCTTACATTGTAAGTCACTTTGAGACACAGTCATGTAAAAAGCAATCAACAAGTACAATAAGCAATAGCACCAAGGGAAATCTGAAAATCTACATTATATTAAATGGAGGAGATATGAAACAGAAGGTTCTTCAGCATCCTTCCATATCCCACTTCCACATTTATTTCTCTCCATCATTTCAGCTGCACTTCAGCTCCATCCAAGTGCCAAAATGATCTCCAAATCTTAATGCCAGAGGTTCACTGAGATTTTTTAATCCTTTATTAACTAACTTACATATAATATTTCTAATCTGTGCCTTTCTTGTAGGTTTACTTGGGTCTGCAGCACCAAGTCACACTGAAGCATTGGTTTTGATATGATTTCAGCCTATCTGTATTTCTTTGGATTACTTGCAGTATCCTTTCCCTAAGCATCATCTGATTTTGATACCTTCATTTATTTTTGGTGAATGTTCACCTAGGCTCCACTGACTGTGATCCATACCTGACTGCTCAGAATCTTTTTGATTACTATGATTTGAAGGCACAAATGTGTTTGAAGGATTAATAGAGAACATTAGCAGTTTTGTAGCATTTACAGAACTAAGATACCCAGGAAATTCTTCTTGCTTTTTATAGCTGAAAGTAAATGCAATCCAAAAGGAGAGTAAAACCATTTATTCTGGAAGAGATATTTGAAAAAGGCTGAGTGAGCCAATTCAAAGCCATAATGAGAGATGGTCCTTACTTTCATCATCATCACTTTATATGCATAAAATTTCTTCCCTTTGCCTTTGCCAAGGGCTCCTTCAAATTTTTCCACAAACTGCTGAGCATCTCTGAAAAATAAAAATAAAGAAGTGCTTGTGGATTTATCTGAAAGTATCTTTCCTCTGACTTTCTCTTCTGCTGAAACATTGAGACACACTTGACATTACTGAGCATCCCAATGACATGTTATGCCAAACACTTTCTCTTCCACTAAACATAGGAACCACGTTCCTTATTTCCTCGTCCCCTCAAGCACAGTTTGCCCATGTCCTGGCATTGTGACACGCCATATTTCCCCACCCGCTGCCCGCAATAGCCAATGATGTAGAGCCCGATAAGGACACATAGAATATCAAGGCATCAAGAAAATTACTATTGGATGTCATGGAACAAGAAACTAAACACAGACATGCCATTTCACAATAAAATGTTTCATTTTATTGTTTCATTCCCTGCCCTTCTTGTGCGCTATCTTGGATTATTCTAAATTCATTATGATTCTCTGTAGCAACAATGGGGGACTTAGGGGGCTCCAGATGTTGTTGCATTCCAACTCCCATCAGCTGCAGCCAGCATGGCCAATGGGCAGCGATGAGGGGAGGAATTGTTCAGCAACATCTGGAGGACCACACAGTCCCCTAGAGAACTGTAAGCTTCATCCACAAGCAAAACAATTCTATATTTGTTTATATGGTCATTTATAGTGGGATTGTGATGGTGTGCTGTGGGCCATGGCCAGCAGATTTAGCGCTGTTTCTGTAGCAAAAGAGGATTTTTTGAATAACCCTAATGTGAAGATGCCATCCCAGGAAGAGTAGTAGTAGGAAACAAAACAAAAAAGGATGCCAGCACTTGTATTCTACCCACACGCACAATAAATAAATAAAACAATACAAAATGCAACAGTCATTTTACTGGTCCCTGTCAAGTACCTGTATTCTCCAGCAACTGACATCTGTACCACTCATGGACTATTTACATGATAAATTCATAGAATCATAGAATCATAGAGTTGGAAGAGACCACAAGGGCCATCGAGTCCAACTCCCTGCCAAGCAGGAAACACCATCAGAGCACTCCTGACATATGGTTGTCAAGCCTCTGCTTAAAGACCTCCAAAGAAGGAGACTCCACCACACTCCTTGGCAGCAAATTCCACTGTCAAACAGCTCTTACTGTCAGGAAGTTCTTCCTAATGTTTAGGTGGAATCTTCTTTCTTGTAGTTTGGAACCATTGCTCCGTGTCCGCTTCTCTGGAGCAGCAGAAAACAACCTTTCTCCCTCCTCTATGTGACATCCTTTTATATATTTGAACATGGCCATCATATCACCCCTTAACCTCCTCTTCTCCAGGCTAAACATGCCCAGCTCCCTTAGCCGTTCTTCATAAGGCATCGTTTCCAGGCCTTTGACCATTTTGGTTGCCCTCCTCTGGACACATTCCAGTTTGTCAGTGTCCTTCTTGAACTGTGGTGCCCAGAACTGGACACAGTACTCCAGGTGAGGTCTGACCAGGGCAGAATACAGTGGCACTATTACTTCCCTTGATCTAGATGCAATACTCCTATTGATGCAGCCCAGAATTGCATTGGCTTTTTTAGCTGCCGTGTCACACTGTTGGCTCATGTCAAGTTTGTGGTCAACCAAGACTCCTAGATCCTTTTCACATGTACTGCTCTCAAGCCAGGTGTCACTCATCTTGTATTTGTGCCTCTCATTTTTTTTGCCCAAGTGCAATACTTTACATTTCTCCCTATTAAAATTCATCTTGTTTGTTTTGGCCCAGTTCTCTAATCTGTCAAGGTCGTTTTGAAGTGTGATCCTGTCCTCTGGGGTGTTAGCCACCCCTCCCAGTTTGGTGTCATCTGCAAATTTGATCAGGATGCCCTTGAGTCCATCATCCAAGTCGTTGATAAAGATGTTGAATAAGACCGGGCCCAAGACAGAACCCTGTGGCACCCCACTAGTCACTCTTCTCCAGGATGAAGAGGAACCATTGATGAGAACCCTTTGGGTTCGGTCAGTCAGCCAGTTACAAATCCACTGAGTGGTAGCATAGTCAAGTCCGCATTTTACCAGCTTCTTATCATGGGGCACCTTGTCAAATGCCTTGCTGAAATCAAGGTAGGCTACATCCACTGTGTTCCCTTCATCTACCAGGCTTGTAATTCTGTCAAAAAACGAGATCAGGTTAGTCTGACATGACTTATTTTTCAGAAATCCATGGTGACTATTGGTGACCACAGTATTCCTTTCTAGGTGCTGACAGACTGTTTGCTTAATGATCTGCTCCAGAATCTTCCCTGGTATTGATGTCAGACTGACTGGGCGGTAATTATTTGGGTCCTCTCTTTTCCCCTTTTTGAAAATAGGGACAACATTTGCCCTCCTCCAGTCTGCCGGGACTTCGCCTGTTCTCCAGGAATTCTCAAAGATGACTGCCAGTGGTTCTGAGATCACATCTGCCAGTTCTTTTAATACTCTTGGATACAGTTCATCTGGCCCTGGAGACTTGAATACATCTAAACTAGCCAAATATTCTTGTACTATCTCCTTAGTTATTCTGGGCTGTTTTTCCTCTGCTGAATCAGTTGCTCCAAATTCTTCAGGTCGGGCATTGTTTTCTTTATCGGAGAAGACTGAGGCAAAGATGGCATTGAGGAGTTCAGCCCTTTCTGTGTCCCCTGTTTGCATTTCACCATCTTCTCCTCTGAGTGACCCCACTGTTTCTTTGTTCTTCCTTTTGCTACGAACATACCCATAAAAGCCTTTTTTGTTGCTTTTAACCTCTCTAGCAAGCCTGAGTTCATTCTGACTTGGTGTCTACACGTGCTGGCTATTTGTTTGAATTCTTCTTTGGTGGTTTCCCCCCTTTTCCATTTTTTGTACACATCCTTTTTTAATCTTAACTCAGTTAAAAGTTCTTTAGATAGCCACCCTGGCTTCTTTAGGCACTTCCATGTTTCCGTCTCAATGGTATTGCCTGAAGTTGTGCTTTTACTATCTCCCTCTTAACAAACTCCCAGCCATCATGAACTCCCTTTCCTTTTAGTATTACTGTCCATGGGATCTCACCCAGCACTTCCTTAAGTTTTATGAAGTCGGCTTTCTTAAAGTCAAGAAATTGAGTCCTAGTATGCTTGGCTGCTCCTTTCCACTGTATAGTAAACTTCAGAAGAGCATGATCACTCGCGCCTAATGATCCTTCCACTTCTACCCCACTAACCAGGTCATCAACATTGGTTAGGACCAGATCTAAAATGGCTGTTCCTCTTGTTGCTTCTCCCACTTTCTGGACAACGAAGTTGCCTGCAAGGCCAGTGAGGAATCTGTTTGACCTTATGCTCTTGGCTGAGTTTGACATCCAGCAAATATCCGGGTAATTGAAGTCCCCCATTACTACTATCTCCCTTCCTTTTGCATGCTTGGCCATCTGTTCCAGGAAGGCATCATCTATGTCCTCTGTTTGGCTTGGGGATCTATAGTAAACTCCCACAATGAGGTCCCTGTTATTCTTCTCTCCCTTAATTTTGACCCAAATGCTCTCACTTTGGCTTTGAGGTTCTAAATCTTGGATCTCTTCACAGGTATACACATCCCTGACATATAACGCCACTCCTCCTCCTTTCTTGTCTGGTCTGTTTCTCTGAAATAGATTGTATCCCTCCATTGTTACATTCCAGTCGTGAGACTTATCCCACCAGGTTTCAGTGATGCCTATTATGTCACATTTAGTTTGCTGTACCAAGAGCTCAAGCTCATCTTGTTTATCACCCATACTTTGCTCATTAGTGTAAAGACATTGAAGTCCATTAATCATTCCCCCGTGTCTCTTATTTAAGGATTTTTTCCTCCCACCACTAGGTCTGCGTGCTGTTTGCTCCATTTGGTCTATGACATTTGGATGATCATCTTCATCAATTGATAGACTCCTACCTTCAGGAGCACTGTCTTCCTCCCCCACGTTAGTCAGTTTAAAGCCCTCCTGATGAGGTTTCTGGTGAGAAAGCCCTCCTGATGAGGTTTTTTTGGCAAAAACATTCCTCCCAACCGTTGTGAGGTGCAGCCCATCGCTTGCCAGAAGTCCATCTTCAAGAAACTGCAGTCTGTGATCTAAGAATCCAAACCGTTCCTGTTTACACCATTTGCGAAGCCAGCTGTTCACTTCCACTATTTTTCCCTCTTTCCCTGGGCCACGTCGTTCAACTGGGAGGACAGATGAGATGACAATTTGTGCATTTAATTGCTTCAATTTCCTGCCCAGAGCCTCATAGTCTCTTTTGATCTTCTGGAGGCTATTGCTTGCAGTGTCATTGGTTCCCACATGAACCAAGAGGAAGGGGTATTTGTCAGTGGGTTTTATGATTCCTTGCAGTCGTTCAGTTACATCTTGGATCTTAGCCCCGGGGAGACAGCACACTTCCCGAGACATTTTGTCAGGCCCACAGATCACTGCTTCTGTTCCCCTCAGTAGGGAATCCCCTATCACCACTACACGCCTCCTCTTAGGTTTGGTCGGGGTTCTTCCGTGATCTGTCCGTTCCAAGGTCGCCTGCACATTCCCTGAGGACTGACTTTGCTGCTCGTCTTCATATACCTGATCTACTGTAACGAGGGAGAGATCCTCAAATGGAGTCTGCTCTTCGTCTTCCATGCTAGGGGAGAGGACCTCAAAGCGATTGTGTATTTCTAAACAATCAGAGCGAACCCTGGGCCTCCTACTTCTTTGCGTCACGTTTCTCCATATATCTGGCTCCTGTGTTGGTGAACTAGCCTCATTCTCAGGGGAGTCCCCTGTCTCCTCCTTGGTGGAGACGGTGTGCTCTGTTGCTTCCAAGAAGAGCTCCAGCTCTCTAATTCTTTGGAGCGTAGCCACACGTTCCTCCAGTTGCTGGACTTTGTCTTTTAAGAGGGCAACCAACATGCAATTGCTGCAGGTAAAGCTGCCTGCAACCTTTGTCAAGATGGCAAACATTGTGCAGGAACTGCAGGCGACTGCAGCTGTTCCCTCACTCTCTATCTTGAGAACATGTCGTTGGGGCTGGCTACAGCGGTCCTCCATCATAAGAAGCGTGCAGACAGGACAAATAACTCTCCCCCAAAAAACCCTAGGTCTCCCCCAACAAACGTTTGAGACTAGCTCCCCTAAATCTAAAAGATGCCCTGCAAGCTCTGATAAGCTCCTCCCACAGCTAATCACCTGCCTCAACAGAAACCCTGCCCCCTCTGACCTTTGCACAGGGAGAGCAGCTAATCAGCCACAAAGAAACACACACACAATAAAAACCTTTTTGCTCCTTCTTCAGCTGCTGCCCTGCAAGCTCTGATAAGCTCCTCCCACAGCTAATCACCTGCCTCAACAGAAACCCTGCCCCCTCTGACAAATAGCTTATTTTACAGGCACTTCAGCAAACATCTCAATAAGGTTGTGGTTTTAGGAAGTATTCCCAGTGGATCTTTCTTAAAAACAAAACATATGAAAAGCAACTCTGCTGCTTGAGTAGACTATCTCAGAAGATAGTCAGAGCGTAATGATTCAAAGAACACAAAATACTATTATGTTCAATGAGCTAATTAAAACAAAGCCTTCTGTGCTGCTGCAGCCATCCACTGCTGCGAGGGCTTCATCCTTTGTTCAACTCAACTTTCCTACCTTAGATATAGTCAGTCAGAAACATAAGGAGCGTAGCCCTGGCACTTCTTTCACAGAAAGAGCAACAACTTTATTTGCAGGTGTGCTGTAGTGTAATTTGATGGGAGGACTAGCACATGCTCCATATGTTCAGCAGGCTGGGCTTCGCTGCCTCAAAGTCATCCACCCAGTGAACTTCATGGCTGATCAAGGATATGAACCCAGGTTTCCTCAGCCAAGTCCAACATGCTACACCGCACTTTCAAGCTCACTGTTCACAAGTACTTAAAGATTGCTGCATCAAATATCAGCCATCTACAGCAGGGGTAGGGAATCTCTAGCTTGCCAAGGGGTTGAATTTGGCCTGCAAAGCTTTTTTAAAAGCCATAGCCACCTGCCAATCAGCTGAGATCACTCCAATGGTGGTGACATCACCTGATGAGCCAGGGTTAAATTCTGCTCGGTTTACCTGCGCACACTCCCATGATGCACTTTGAAGTCCCAACAGCTGGGGCTTCAAAGCACAACATTCCCATAGGTAGGGAGATAAGAATCTGGCCCACTGGGCAGAAAAGAGCTGCCACCCCTGATCAAGGGCCTCACAGTCAGCAGGTCAAGACACTGACACTAACTGATAACCCCCTGAATGTAATAGAAGCATTTTGAAGGGTTTTCTGGCCGTTTCACTCTGGGTATAAAAGTTGGAGCAAAGTACAAAAATACCATCAGCTTTGGGATCTTGTTAACTGACTTGTTTGTAAGCTTTATGCTCACTAAATTTTCCAAATTAAAAATTGTTCATTGTTGAATTGTTAGTGTTATGTTGTACAGTTATTGTAATTTTTATTATGTATTATGATTATTGTACTACTGCATTTTTACTGTTTTTTCTCCTGTCAACTGATTTGAGCATAAATGTGTACAGAAAACACATATAAATTGATTATGACTTTAAACATGAGATCCTTAATTTGCCAGATATGACAAGAGAGTGAAATCTGTTTGGCTTATGTTTTGAAAATACATCACCAAAAGACCAGTGAAAGCATTTTAGTTTATGAAAGATATCTGGTAACTGCCCAGTCACCTGCTGACGGAAGCAAAGGACCTCACTTTCAAACATCACCATGCACTCCCCGTGTGTTCTTATAAAGCATGTTTGAACATCAGAAACAAATCTTGTACATCTTTACTCAAAGATGCAAAAGTGTCAAAAACATAAGGTAAGTGGATTGTGTGCTATATGTAAATTATCGATAATACAAGATAGACCAAAATGTACTCTCTTAGCTAACCCATTGAAAGCTTTATTAAATTCAAAGAAACATTAATCTAATTACCAACACAAGGGGCATGGATATTTCATGAGCACAGGTATTATTGTCCTTAAATGGCCTAGCTTAATAATTCATGGGAGGTGTGGGGTTGCAGCTCTCAAAGTGCGAGGTATACTGTACTTGGGCTGTTTCAAGGTTGCAAAAGTGGGGAATGAATTACCAAACTTAAGAGGTTGCTTCTGAAGAGGAGGATTCAAGTGGATTGCTCAACTTTTCAATAACAGGTCAAGATAGTTTCAGGCACGAGCTCAAATTTCATTGAAGAGAAATGCAGTGTTGCTCCAGGGCAACTCTTTAAAAAGATTAATTTTATTTTAAAAAACAAGGCCAGAATTTCAAGGTGATATATCAAGTTGTGGTGCAACAACTTATAATTGCCCAACCAGGATTAACTTTGCCGCCTCTTCCCGTTGCAGTTCCCTGTTCACACAGAAAATCTGCTCCAGAAGCTCACCTTAGAGCAGATTGTGGTGCTGCAAAGGAAGGGGAATTCCATCACTTGTGACTGGAGTATAATCCGGTCTCATTTAATGCCATCCTCAAGAATTCTGTTGGTTTTCCACCACATGTTCCTTCATGTTCTTTCCCCTTTCTTGCCTCTCTAGATTCACTTTATATAGTGCATTAATGTCAGGAATGAGTTACTTTTCATTGTTTTCCAGAACAGTGACTGCATTGAACTGTTGCACTGATAAATAAATGTCTGTAAAGTTATTTGAGGATGATCCCATCAAACCAAGTGGGGCATAATTCTGAATAACTTCATTAAATTGGGACTTCTAGCCTGCTGTAGCTCTGGTGAACACTGAAGAGGGTGGTCTTTATTCCAGATCCAGAATTTCTGGAACCACCCACCAGTTGAATGGAACCCCTGACAGATTAACCTTGAGGAAATGTGGTCATCCATGGAAAAAGGTTGCCCACCCCCAACTGAAATAAAGCTGTGGCCTTGCTTTAATTACCCCTGGACTACATTACAGATGATCAGAAATCCCACCTTTGTTCCTATTTCAGGACCTATTGTGTCTTTCTTGTCATAGTTCTGGGAACTAAAGATATTTATTCAATCAATTATAGTGGCTCATGCATGGAGTTACATCCCTAGATCACATCTGACAGCTGCATGTGTGAACTGACTTCATTTTTAATGGGAAAAAGCCAACAAACTTGTGACACCTTAAAGATTCACCTGTTTATTGAGCTTTCATAGTCCATAGTCTTCTCCATTGAACATGCTGCAAAAAAGGGTGGCCTGATTGCATGCATGATTACAAATATCACTGATAGAATTTTATATTACCTCCAACCCAATGGGCTTGTTCCAGCGTAAGTCATATCTAGGTCACACTGCAATCAGAGGGGCTTAAGTAAGTCATGGCTGACTTAGTCTGGATCCAGCCCAATGCTTCTCTGTGACACCAGTTCACACATTCACCTGTGAGTGATCAAATACTGAGTAATCAAGCAGTCACGACTAAAACACGTGCAAACATGCCCTACAAGTGACCATATACAATATCATACTTCAAGACTTCCAGTTTCTTTTTCATATTCCAGGGCTTGTTTCTTAATGTGGCAATTAGCTTCTTTTTCTCTTCTACTGCTTCCTTCAGCTTGGCTATTTCCTCCTCTGTAAGCTCCTCTTCAGAACTTGAATCAGAGCTTTAAAAGACAGAGAGAGAGGTGAAAAGAGGGACAGCTTCACTGGTATGCTTGGGGGCAGCTGCTCCACCCACCCCTGGAAAGTATGTATTATTAAACTTGCTACATAATGTGTTCCCATGCCCCCACACCCTGGCATGCAGACTCCCCTCCAATTTGCACAGCATGAGCAAACATCAAGCAATATGAAACTGGATAATGAAACTGAACTTGGACTTTAAACATAGCCTCCAACATTCCTCGGATGAAAAAAGGGGCATTTCTCACTCCCCCTGTAACTGGCCCTCCTCAAGAGCCCTTCCCCTCCCCCTCCCCCACGGAAGCATTTCCTATCAGAAGGGGGGCGAGTGCCATCACCACTGCTCCAATGGGACATGGCACACACACCCTCCGCTGTCCTGAGAAAATGCTCTTCTTTTTTTGCAGCATTGTTATTTTTGTTTTCAAGAAACAGAAAACATATTAGCAACCACCATTCCCACCCTCCGAATGCTCCAAACGTTGTGCTTCCGCCTCCCATTGTGGGAGTGCAGCCCATTGTGGAGGATACAAAATAGTGGCCAAGTTGCCAGCATAGTTCCTCCTCCTCTTCCTCCCGACACGTGGACAAAGGCCTTAGGAAAGGGGAAAGGAAGACACTACCAGAGGTGAGGTTCCTCTCTGAGAAAGTGTTGGGAAATTTATCTTCCGACTGGACAAGCTCAGCATAAATTGTCCTATCAATTCCTCGGGCCATAAATAGGGATAATAACTCTGAGGTACCGTTTTGAACATATCACTAAAGCTTAGACCTTCAGTAGTAAGGCATTTTAGGGGGGTGAAACTTAATTTTTGACAGTGAGGGGTCTTTAAAATATGTTTTTGGGTGTGAGGAACTCAAATCTGCTAATTTTTTTTTATTGGACAACATTTAGCTTGGTAATGTCAACGTTTGATGAAGAAACACATAACATGCTTTCAGAATTTTAATTTTACCTTCTGAAAAGATCAGGTAATGCAATATAATAATAAATATTAATAATATTAATATATAACTGCAAATGACTATAATTGATAGTCATTTTTCATTATTTCTATGCGATTTTACACATATTTTACTTACAAAGCAAAACTAAATTATATTTATTTAACCAAAATATATTTTGAATTCCCAAATCATGACACAACTTTTTAGCATCCCTCATATTTTGAAATTTGAAAGTTGAAAAAATCAACATACCCTACTGCAGCAGGTTCCTATGAGCAATCATCATAGAAAGCTTTAAAAAGAATGAGTGGTGTAAAACATTTTCCATAGTGGAATAAAAGGTTAACACCCCTTCCATTCCAGCCCTGATATGATGATGTTTCATCGTGTTTTTAATATTCTGTTGGGAGACGCCCAGAGTGGCTGGGCAACCCAGTCAGATGGGTGGAATAATAATAATAATAATAATAATAATAATAATAATAATAATAATAATATCTCATAGCTGGCACATTCCTACTACATATGAGTTTTTTTGCCTCATTATTTCTACTGTATTTCAGGAGCAAACTAAATGTGATGATGACTTCCTGATTATCAAGATTGCTTCATTGATTCCTGAATGTATGTGGGATATTTTTGGTGGGAGCACCAACAGCAGTAATCAAAAACTGAAAATACGTAGTTGCTGCCAGATATTTGAAGTAAATAGACCCATTTGCTTCTGCACTGTCTTCATGCCTTGATTAATTTTAATACTAATACATGGGTTTGGGGAAGGACTGTGGAGGACGCAGGGAACTAGGAAGAGATGCGAAGCTCAAAACTTTCAAAAGCAGCTCTGAGTAGGGGGAGGGCTGCAGCACAGCGGTGGAGCTTTGCATGCAGAAGGTCCCAGGTTCGCTCCCCAGCATCTCCAGGTTGGACTGGGAGAGACCATATGAAATCCTGGAGAATACACACACTATGCTGCATTCCTGTTCTAGCTCCAGTCCCTTGCAATGGCTATTTAGTTAGAAAACTAATTACAGGCACATAGCAGCAAACTACATGACAAACAAGATGCCTAATTTGGCTCTTTCTCCTTTGGGTATTGAGGTCTCCGAATCTTACATACATTGCACACACAGCTTTGAACAGGAGTGGCCAGTTATGCGTTGCCAAATAGGACATCAATTTTCAGAAAATGTGCATGTGGTGATTTATATGTATAGATGCAAATTTAAGCTGCACTGTATCTCAGCACAGTGTGGAAGGCACCCAGGTGACATGTGTGTGCCCAAATAGAAGATGCTTTCAAACAGAGAACGCCGCCCCCTGACAGTCCTTCAGTGTAGTTGACTGCACTCTGTTGAGCACAACACACAGTCACTCAAAAGTGTCACGTCCTCTGGCCAAAATTAAACTGCAGAGCTCGTTTGGAAATACTCAATTTTTATGAGAACTGAGTATGTATAGATCTGGCTCCATGAGCTTAGGGAGCATCTCAGAAGGTGATGGTCTCTCCTTCAATGGAGGCTTTTAAACATACAGGTTGGGTGAGTGTCTGTCAGGGATTCTTTCCTTGTGATTCCTGGCTTGCAGAGGGTGGGACCAGATGACCCTTGATAGCCCTCCCCTCTCTACCCTTCTAGGAGTACTGCACATTGCTGCAGTGTGCCCAACACAACCCTCCTTGACTGGACATTCAAGAGATCAGCATAGCAAGGCCTCACCCTGATCCTTTTTTCTTTTTGTCTTTCTTTTTTTTCTTTTTCCCTTTTTTCTTGTCCTTTCGTTTTTTATCCCCATCTTCTTCATCAACATCCTTGGTCACCTGGTTGGCTCTGTTCTTCCTGCTTTTACAGCCTTCTCCATCCGATTCGCTGATGTCTAATCCACCATCTTTCATCCTCCGCCTTTTGTATTTTCGCCTACGATCTGCGGCAGTCTCTTCATCCTCATCCTCGCCCTCTTCATCCTCTGCATATTTCTCTCTGGTTTTTTGACTTGATGCTCCCTTTCTCTGAACAGATTCTTGCTCTTTATTGTCAAGAACAGAGAACAAAAATACATTCCCTCTGGATATCAGCCACCTTCCCCCCCCACACACACACATAAACCTACACACACAAAAAACTTTGTTTTCTGATGTCATTGTTTCAAGCCAAGTAAAAGCAGTGAATGATCCCTGGGCCAGTCACGGTGCAGTGAGAAACTACAGCCTCAGTTCTCAGTCATTATGGACCATATTTGGTAGCCTTGCATTAGCCATGCAGCCTCACATACCTCACAGGTAGGGTGGACAGATGCAGACGTGACCAGGGCTCCTCCTGCACCTTTAATAGTGATGCAGAAGGATGAATGTCAACAGGTGTGACGTGTCTGAACTGCTACTAATTCCACATAATTGTGAAAAGGACAGAAGTCCAGCCTGGCCAGGCATTTCCCGGGACTGTTATGAGGCAATGCACCTCTCTGGGCTCTTCAGAAGGATCAGATACAAAAGTAGCAAAACAAAAATGGGAAAGTGAGTAAATTTTGTGACAACCTTGGTGGTCAGTTAAAGTCTGCAGTGCCTCACTTGCCTACCCCATTTCAGAGTATATTATCTTAATGGGACATTAAGAAACCAGTACAGTTGCAGCCATTTATAAATAGCATTGGAATGACGTAGAACAAAGTTTTTCCTAGACGGTGTACACAATTCCAGGACAGTGTTCAGCTCTGACAAAGAATGCAAACTACTGCTGTGCCAATGCACTGGAGCTGTGTTGGAAATCCAGGGCAGAGCATTAGGATAATTTTGGCCCCACTCCAAGGAATGCTAACCACAGCAAAAACAAACAAACCACACACTTGACTGAAAGCTAGGAGTGCATATTACCTATGAGGTGTAAAGGGAGCCCTTGGGTTGAGTCCAGTCCTTCCCATTCCCTGCTCCCACCCTGCTCCAGGTGATTGGAACTATCAGAAATGGCCAGAGATGAAATCTTAGCCCTGTTTCAAACTGCTCACGAACTCTAAGGTGCTGAATGCTGTTGCTCTATTCTCCATATCAGCCTCATATAATAGAGATTAGATGTGGACTTTTTATGACGCACAGATGGCTTTGTCTGGATTGAGGACATCATCACAATGTGATGTCAACAGATTGCATTCCAACATTACACTGTTTAGGCTGTGTACTCTTATTTTTAGCCATATAGGTGGATCTATATCAGTGTTTCCCAACCTTTTTTGGGCAAAGGCACACTTGTTTCATGAAAAAAATCTCGAGGCACACCACCATTAGAAAATGTTTAAAAAATTAACTCTGTGCCTATATTGACTATATATAAAGTACAGTGGTGCCCCGCAAGACGAATGCCTCGCTAAACGAAAAACCCGCAAGACGAAAGGGTTTTCCGATTTTTTAGCGGCTTCGCAAGACGAATTTCCCTATGGGCTTGCTTCGCAAGACGAAAGCCCATAGGGAAATCTCCGGGACAGCGGGGAACCCTCCTCCCACCGCAAGCCCTGGGAACAGAGGAGAAGCTGCGCACCTTCCCCTCTGTTCCCGGACCTGTCCTGAAGGCCTGCGGCGGGAGGAGGGCTTTCCTCCCCACCGCCAACATTCAGAATGCTGTTCTGAATGTTGGCGGTGGGGAGGAAAAACCCTCCTCCCACCGCAAGCCCCGGGAAGAGAGGAGAAGCTGCACGCCTTCCCCTCTGTTCCCGGACCTGTCCTGAAGGCTTGCGGTGGGAGGTCCGGGAACAGAAGAGAAGGCGCACAGCTTCTCCTCTCTTCCCGGGGCTTGCGGTGGGAGGAGGGTTTTTCCTCCCCACCGCCAACATTCAGAACAGCATTCTGAATGTTGGCGGTGGGGAGGAAAGCCCTCCTCCCGCTGCAAGCCTTCAGGACAGGTCCGGGGCAGCAGGCTGCTATCCGCAGCTTGGAGAGCCCTGCGGGGAAGTCCTGCAGGGCTCTCCAAGCTGTGAATGTCTGCCCCGCGCGAGGGGCGCTCTGCTTAAGAGCACCCCTCGTGCGGGGCAGCAGGCTGCTATCCGCAGCTTGGAAAGCCCTGCGGGGAAGTCCTGCAGGGCTCCCCAAGCTGCAGATGTCTGCCCCGCGCGAGGGGCGCTCTGCTTAAGAGCACCCCTCGTGCGGGGCAGCAGGCTGCTATCTGCAGCTTGGAAAGCCCTGCGGGGAAGTCCTGCAGGGCTCCCCAAGCTGCAGATGTCTGCCCCGCCCAAGGGGCGCTCTGCTTAAGAGCACCCCTCGTGCGGGGCAGCAGGCTGCTATCCGCAGCTTGGAAAGCCCTGCGGGGAAGTCCTGCAGGGCTCCCCAAGCTGCAGATGTCTGCCCCGCGTGAGGGGCGCTCTGCTTAAGAGCGCCCCTCGTGCGGGGCAGCAGGCTGCTATCCGCAGCTTGGAGAGCCCTGCGGGGAAGTCCTGCAGGGCTCCCTAAGCTGCAGATGTCTGCCCCACGCGGAGCTCCCGCCGGGCGCGCAAGGCTTGGGGCGGCAGCCTGTTGCCCGAAGCACAGGGAGCCCTCCGGAGGGCTCCCCGTGCTTCGGGCGAGTGTCTGCAAGGCTTGCGCGCCCGGCAGGAGCTCCCGCCGGGCGCGCAAGGCTTGGGGCGGCAGCCTGTTGCCCGAAGCACAGGGAGCCCTCCGGAGGGCTCCCCGTGCTTCGGGCGAGTGTCTGCAAGGCTTGCGCGCCCGGCAGGAGCTCCCGCCGGGCGCGCAAGGCTTGGGGCGGCAGCCTGTTGCCCGAAGCACAGGGAGCCCTCCGGAGGGCTCCCCGTGCTTCGGGCGAGTGTCTGCAAGGCTTGCGCGCCCGGCAGGAGCTCCCGCCGGGCGCGCAAGGCTTGGGGCGGCAGCCTGTTGCCCGAAGCACGCGGAGCCCTCCGAAGGGCGCCCCGTGCTCCGCGCTGCCAGCTGCCGCCCCAAGCCTTGCGCTCTCGCCCGCCTCCCTCCCACGGCACACCAGGCAACGTCTCGCGGCACACTAGTGTGCCGCGGAACACCGGTTGGGAAACACTGATCTATATGTATCAGTCAGGTCCACCACCTTATGGGAGGTTTTCAAAAGCATAAAGCAGCGGGGACTTCCGGGTTAGCGCCATCGATGAATGGCGGAGTTCCTCCGACCGGAGGAGCGGGCTCCGTGAAAGTTGGGTCTTCCCACCGCGGCGAAGGCGGGGGCCCGCTAGAAACCCCAGGCGGAGGAGCCTGGGGACGTGGGGTTCGGCAGAGCGCCAAGAGCGCCTCCCCTACTCGCCGGGAAACCCCTTTTTGGGGCTCCGGAGCGAAGTGGGGTGAGCAGCACGGTGCATCGAACCGATTGCTACTTTCATGGAGGGAAGCCGCGCAGCCATCACCGGAGAGCCCTGACTTTTTCCTGATGATAATTGGACTCAAAAAATACCCGTGAGTAAAAACGGAAGATTTGATTAAGAAAACTACAAAATTTATGAATTAGGCACGAAGCAGGAAGGTCTAAACAGGAAGTCCGCCTTCCGCTTTGTAAATAGTCTGAAGCAAAGACTCTATAAGCTAATCAGCCTGGAAAATTGACTTAAAGACTGAAATTTCCTGCATTCATAAACAATAAAAACCCCTTTGACAGCAGGGGAAAAGGGGGAAAAAATTTTGATCTCCTAAGCCTGCGGGGAGAGTGTAAAGGAACATAAGTTTCCGTCGTCCCAAACCTGGGGACGGGGTGTCAGGACAGAAAGTTTTGGAGATGCCCATCGATTGAAAGTGGTTTACTTTTGACAGATAGCAAAAAGAAGAGAAACAAAGTAACTTTAATGCCGCTTTCTGCATTTTGCATGTTAAGGAAACAAAGTATTTGAAAACCGGAAGTAAATTTTCCTTTGTTGGATACATTTTAAGATGGATGTGAACTGAAATTGTGTCCCCTAGAGGGAGCTTGTCAACTTGTTGCTTCAGTTTACAGTGAAACTCTACAATTCTGGGAATTAGATCGTGGGACCAGCCGCCTGACCTTGAACAGCAATGTGCCGGGAAGAAATCTTGTCGTCTGACCTTGGCAGAATAAATGCTATGCTACAGCAGCTGCATGAGAAAATGAACTTAATGAATGAAAAGCTAGTCTTTATGTCTGTTGTAGCCAGCAAATATGAATTAACAGAAAATAAGGATAAATAAGCTTCTCAACAATCAACTCAGGAAACTGGCTTGACAGGGCAAGTTCAAGGGCAGATGATGTCGGAAGAGGTTGTGATTGCACTGCAAAAGACACAGATGGAGAAAACTAAAGTCCTGCACGACCAAAAGCCACAGTACTGCAAGATTGAATATGGTGTGTCTCTGGAAGTGTTTGGAGTTAAGGAAGCTCTCAGCTCTGGCGCGACTCTGGAACGGGTTGACAACTACTTCTGGAACAACTACTTTTTGGATTACAAAATTAATTTGGGGGAGTGGGACTCTGGGGAATGGGCTAGCCTGATGAAAGAAAATGGAGACTATTACCAGTTGGAGTTCCCCGGAAGCCCACCTCCCAAGGAGAAAGGGAAGAAATTACGAAAGAAACAAACAAGGGACAGGGAAGGGTGCAAGAATAAACAGGAACAAAAAAATCTGCAGAGGGGGCATGGAAGAGATTTAAGAGCCTCGGATATTAAAACACCAGATTGATGGACTGGACGTGAGATTTGAAAGGACTGACATAACCCGAAACCAGGAAGAAGGGACGTTGGATAAAAATTTGAGGAGAATTTCTATTTATTTTTGGAATTAGTTTGATATTAATGAAATAACAGGGAATTTGCTGGAAAGGAAATAATTGGCATTAGTAGAAAGGTTTGAAGAAGTTAGGTATAAATATGGTTTAAATTTTGAAACTTTATGGGAAGAAATTTAAGGACTATTTGCAGAAACAGTGTAAGATTAATGGATGTTAAAATGAAGTAAGAATGGAAAGAAGTGATGTCTAACAATAAGGTTAAAAAGGAATATGCAAAAATGGCTTGATAATTAGATGAAAAATAGAATGATATAATATGTTTAAGATAAAGAACTAAGATAAAACAAAGAGGGGAAAATTTGCTGAATTAATTATTTGAATTGGAATACAAAGGAGGGAGGTGTGAGGAAGTCATGGAAATAAGTAAATGAATTATAAGACGGAGAAAGAGGGATTTGTTTTTAACCTGTTTTTATTCTTCTTCTTTTTTCTTCTCTTGTATTTTGTACTTTTTTCTTTTTTGGATTATGTAATTTCTTATTTTTTCTTCTTTATTTGTTCTTCTTTTCTCTTGGAAATTTCAATAAATATTATTTTTTTTTAAAAAAAAAAAGCATAAAGCATAAAGCAGCCAGGCCAAAATTTGCTGTGGAAGATCAATGCATATATGTTGGCTTTTCTGTTAAAAACTGCCTTCCTAGTTGCATTTTCCGCACTGAGGAAAAATAGGGAAATATATGGAATGATCCTAAGATCACAGATAAAACTCATATTCCACAAATATAAGCAGAACGTTAAGGAACAGAGTGTATGCCCTGAAAATGGGAAAACTTCCATTTAACACATGGTTGCCATTTTAATACTGTTAATTGAAATAATCATGACATGGCTGCTGTCATGTTTATTAAGTACCATATCAACAAGAGGACATTATTCTTGAATTTCTAACGCCCTTTGTAGCTGATGACATCTTGGTTCTTTTGCAGTGTGAACCATTGTGTATGAGGAATTGGCCTGGGGGTCCTGCCCAGTTTGTTGAAGGGAGAGATCTATAGAACCTCTTTTTACTCTCTCTCTCTCTCTCTCTCTCATTCACTCACACTCTATTCTGGGCATTCTTACCTTCTTCGCTTTCAGCACCACTGCCTTCATCATTGTCAACCTCTATTCTCACTGTGGAGGAAAAGTAAAAACTCTTTGTTTTCTGTGTCCTGAAGTCCATTTAGTGGCTCTTTAATTCCCAGATCCTTAATGCATCTGCTGATTGTTCCCATTTCTGCATAGTCATTTAAAGACCAATTCTAGCATTCAAATCATAAAGACATTAGGCATGACCAGAAGGGCATCCACCTGCAGACAGCTTTGTCCCATTTAAAATAATTTGAGCTGTGCTACTGCTAATGGCCCACTCCTGATAAATGGTTGGAGAATTTATCTTTCCCCTGGAAAAAGTCTGAAATGGCACACTGCATTCTGAGCACAGCAGGAAATTCTTGTTTGCTCATAGAGCACTCTGCCTTAACAACAGAGAGCCCGGCCCCTGTTGGTTCTGGCCTATACAAGTCGTACAAACATCAGTTACAATTGCTGAAGAGGTACAAGTAATGGGGGAAGAGCTGTAGCATCTGATGTCTACGCAGAAGATCACAGGTTCAGTCTGGGCATCTCCAGATAAGGATGGGTTACACACCTGTATGGAATTCTTGAGATCTACTGCCAGTCAGAGTAGACAATACTGTGCAAGATGCACCAATAGTATAAGGCAGCTTCCTATGTTCCCATGAAGGAGTAATGTTGTACATTAACAAAGTAATACAGTAGCTGCAGTTTTCAAATGCAGCACAACCTTATTTATCCAAATAAACTGATAACAAATTGTTAACCATCTAGAAAATCACAAAACATGACTTCTGACTGCTGGCTATATGCTTTTTTCTGGGGGGTGGGATGCAGGGGTACGCATACCCCTAAACATTTTGTGAATTTTGTACTTTTGTCCATTTACTGTATTTATTTTCCCCGATTTGATCTATAAAATGGTGGTTTTCTTGAGTCAAAATGAGAGTACCCCAAACATTTTTTTAGAAAAAAAAGTGCTGGTTATATGTATGCTTACGAAAGGCGTTACGTGTGGAACAAATGGTCAGTTTAGGTCATTTAGTTTCATAGTAAAAAGAGGCAAGAGATTTATCATGACAGAAAGAAGGGAACAAGTTCCAAGTGGAAAGAAATGAAGGAGAATCATGAGAAAGGGAGGAGGTGCTTATTTCTAAATAGGCATGTCTAGGATTCTGCTGCTAGTGAACTTATTTATTTTTTGTTGTGAATTTTTATGGGGAGAGATCTGTTTCATATACTATTAATCTGAGCAGGAAGTTAGATTTTATATTAAGATCAATGCAGGTCAGGATACACATCACAAAAAAATACTCATCTTTGAAAGATGAATGCACCAATGGGTTGCACAAAATGGATGTCTAGGTTTTTTCCCCCTTCACGGGCCTTCTTATCCTAACTCCAATTCTCCCTTTCCCCAGTGCTGTAGCCCTCGTCCAGTTTCACAACCCATCTCACAGCTACATTAAAGTATTTTTCTTTTTAAAAAAAGGCAAAGAGGCCCAATCACAGATCTCCCAGGTCACATCAACTTCAGATTGTTCTAATTCCATAGTGGCAGGCTCACCACTGGTGAGCTTTTTGTGACTTTTCCACATTCCATCAGTCACATTGTTTCCTATTTTCACTTATCATTTGAAGGAACCTACCCAAATCTATTTCAAAACAATGGCGTACATGTTAATTTACTGAGTGAAAACTCCATTCAACAAAATGAGTACTGCTTTGATAAAGTGGGAGATTAAAGAATGGCAAAATATGTAATGCTGAGAAAAGAACAGAATTATTATTGTTTTCTCACTGTGCAAGAGTTATTCAGAAGTTGGCAGGCTGATTTTTTTTTAAAGGCATATATGCAAGAAGCAGAAATTCCTTCCAAAAAGCCAGTAACATGTTCTGTCATTTCAATTTCCACCAACATCTGCATAATTTCCCCCTACTCCCAAATTATGCAAAAATGTTATTCAATATCAAGAGTGGAACGCAAAAATGAGTGTTCTTTTGTTTGGTCTGAATATATGCTTTCGCCTGGAGGCAGTAAATGGATCCACATTATACAAAGATCATTACAATTGCCATGGAGTCCTTGCAGTGATGAAGACTTTTGGAAAGATGCTTTGCATGCTATATTAGGGCATCTTATTTTATTTGTAAGGAGTGCCTTCAGTGATCTACTTTCAGCCAAAGAAAAAATTCCCATGGACAGAGGATCCTGATGAAACCATGCAGTAAGGGAGCAGCTGGGGGAGTATATATTCTGCAGAAATCAACATGCTGATATCTGTACCATAAAAAGGCACTGCTCATAACCGGGGCTTAAACACATCGTCCATGTAATTGATTGAATTTAATTAAGCACAGTGGCACAGAATAACTAACAAGCAAAAGAGAATCCAATGGGCAGAGTAACGTGTTGATGAGAAGAAGCAGGTTGGTTATTCGCCTGGTGAATAATGCCTTGGGGAAGGGCTGTGCATTGGTAGAGCATCGCCCTTGCATGCGGAAGGTCCCAGGTTCAATACTTGGTATCTCTTAGGAGAGACCACTGCCTGATACCCTGTTGCCAGTCACTGTGGATGATACTGAGCCAATGGTCTGGCTTGGCTTCCAATTCTCCTTAGTCCTATTCCTGAACTCTAGGCACTATTCGGGGAGTGACAGTGAATCAATGGGAAACTTTAACTGGGTGGCGCTGTGGGTTAAACCACAGAGCCTAGGACTTGCCGATCAGAAGGTTGGCGGTTCAAATCCCCGTGACGGGGTGAGCTCCCGTTGCTCGGTCCCTGCTCCTGCCAACCTAGCAGTTCGAAAGCACATCAAAGTGCAAGTAGATAAATAGGTACCGCTCCGGCAGGAAGGTAAACGGCGTTTCCGTGCGCTGCTCTGGTTCACCAGAAGTGGCTTAAGTCATGCTGGCCACATGACCCGGAAGCTCCCTTGGCCAATAAAGTGAGATGAGCACTGCAACCCCAGAGTTGGCCACGACTGGACCTAATGGTCAGGGGTCCCTTTACTTTTAACTATAGTAAGGTTTAACCGAGGGAAACGAAATATAATAAAACATTCCAGCATCCAGTTACTCTGTTTCTGCGATGCCTTTCTCTATCCCTCTCCTCTCCTTCCTTCCTTCCTTCCTTCCTTCCTTCCTTCCTTCTGACTTCCCTTCTTTCTTAAGTTGCAGGGATACACATATCTGGAAGCAAGTCACTCTGAACTGAGTGGGGCTCATTTCTGAATAAGCATATGTGGGACCGTGGGACCATAGAAAATATCTGCCCCTGCACGTAGCCAGGATTTATGTTGGGGGTGGGGAGACAGGGCACCCACCGGTCATCATCCTCTGTCTGGCTCTGTCTAGCAGATACGGAATGAAATGTCTCAAGAGCAGTAGCTTAAAATTACTTTATTTTGAACCCAAGTGCTCAGAAAAAAATCTGTCAGATTCTTTCTATAATTTCTACTTTTAGTTAAGTGTTTTCATTCATTCATTCATTTATTTGATTTAGGAGGGCAGCTGCCCCCCCCCATCCCCTAGCTACGCCCATATATCTGCCTCTCTTAATCAAAAGTAGTTCAGAAGCATTTATTTGATGACAGGAAGGTCCCAGCAGAGTCGCAGAGCAGCTCCCTCCGTGCTTGGCCTGCCCACACAGCTACCTCTTGCCACAGGTCTTTCCAATGCTTTAAAAGGAACAATAGGGCTGGGTGGGGCTGGGTGCAATTGTCTCTTAGAAGGATCCCTAGAACTGATGCCTACCTCTGAATAAAATATGTTTGCAGCTGCAGTCAGTTAGTATCATAAACATACAGAGTGACTGGGGAAACCCAGACAGATAGGCGGGGTATAAATTATTATTATTATTATTATTATTATTATTATTATTATTATTATTATTTTATTTCATGAATCAACAGAGGCATTCTGAATTTAACAAGTACTGTCATAACTCCTTCACTGAAAGTTACTGAAGACAACCCCATGTGATCCTTTGAAACAATCCCTTTTATGCTGAAAATGAAAAGCCAAGATTGTGTATTTTAAAACGTTAACAAAAAGTCATTTGAGGACTGAGAATGGTATCTCAAACAACTTGTTTATTGGACTGAATTGGCCCTTTCAAGCAACACTGTAGGTTGATCTATAACAATGAAAATCAAAACCCAGCACCAAAGAATATCTTTGATAAGAATTGCCTGCCCCTAAAACCACAATGACAGCTGAACTGAAACTCCAAATGAATGGGGTCAACGTCTTACTACTGGAAATTCAGAAAAAGATCTGAAACATACTTTTGGAATTGATTTCATAACAGCCACATGAACTGATTAAGACAAAGAAATGAAGACAAATAAATGAAAATAACGCATTTCTAAATTCATATGAACTAAGTCATCCAGTCATTTTAACCATGCCCTGGACAGAATGCCACATAATAAAAAGGTTTGACAGTCCCTACTGGTTCCAAGAAAACTATAGACTATTTTTCTTGTAAATATTCTTTTTCATAGATGGTAAAATCCTGGTACCAACTGGACAGTTTTCATGACTATTTCAGATGTGAATTTCATGACTTCTATATACAAATACATATTTAGGTTCATATTTTAAAGTGAATATTTTATCCATATGGTAGTTATACTGTATATGGTTTTATTGTTGATATTGTTATTGCTAATAGCTTCAGGATGATTTATAGGATGATAATAAAAATAAAAATGATAATAAAGTCATTGTTTTTAATGGGAGTCAGTGTTCCCAGAGAGTGTTCACAAAACTGCAGAGGAGGCAGCTGCTACCTTCCCAATATTGCAGGATGAAAATCTTTGAAAACATGGCTCAAAACAATGGCTTGTGGTGCCGGCAGCAATATCTTGGGGAGACTGTTAAGTTTTCTCCTCATGACTGACAATTCAAGTCACATGCAGAAATGTAGATATTGTATTCAAGTCCTATAAGTGGGAAAGTAGGCATCTGCCTCAACTGAGCCAACATTTTGTTTTCTTACTATTATTCTTTCTCTTTCTTTTTTGTGGTTCAAAAACAGAGATTGCCAGCACAGAGTTTTGATTTACAAGTAGTAGCAAGTTAATAGCTAGGCTGCCGAAATGAAAGGAGGAAGCTAAGAGCAAATGAAAGGAGAGCAAATTTCAGAGACAATGCAGAAGTCCCCCCGCACACGGACGCACAGCCGCACACCCCAAACTGGTGTTGGGAGGGAGTTTCAGCTATAAACACTAGAATTATGCACCTAAAGGATGCTGGAATAAGATGTATAATTAAAATTGCCATTACCATTCCTTGGTGAGGCAGCTGGCTTTTCACTTCTCGGCATCCTGGCTGTATTTCACAGGGCTCTTGGAGCTGCTGCCTTCCTAGGCAATTACCAGGATAAGTAGTTTGAGATAAAGTATCCAGCACATCAACATACTTATGTCTGTCGGCGAAAGGGTGCTGGTGGCGTTTCATTCTCTGAAACATAAGAAGGTACTAATTTCCTGAGTCATTCATTTTTCATGAATGTTTGGTTTGCCATTTAGGGGTAGTGTAGAAGAGTCAATTGGTTTGGAGGGTATGTCTTGCCCTGTCCCCCCGACCTTTCTAGCAGGGTGGGAATAAAACTTCTTACAGAACCACAAATCTCACTGGAAGTTGGCACACAAGGCTGAACCATATTATATTGCTGAAGTGTTTATTTCTACAAGAGAGGTCTAGCCATTGACCCGACAGAACACAGAGACACATTAAAGTGAAAGCTAGGAGTACAATTCACCCAAGGGTTTAGAGCCATTTTGAGAATGGCTGTTCCAGTGCAATGTCACAAACCCAGGACAGGGAAGGGCATAGATGGGTGGTAGAGCATCTGCTTAGAGAGAGAAGGTTCTGGGTTCAATCTCCAGCAAGTCAGGAAACTTCAGCAGGTACAGATTTTCTCAGCCTTGCATAGCAATCTATGCGGGCCAAATTTCCCTCTTCTATATAAATGTTAAAGCTACAGGATCCCTGTCCTCCTTCCCTTCTGTTTTTTTTTTTTTTTTAATAATATTTATTAACATTTTAAAGACTGCAAAAGAAAGACAAAGAATTAAACAATACAATACAATACAAAAACAAAAACACCACACAACACCAACCCCCAAACATTAAATTAACAAAACCAAACCAACACAATTTAAAACACATCTAATAAGTTCAATATCTTAACTTTCATTTACTTGTTTCAACGACCTCCTCACACCTCCCTTTTTGTATTCCACTTTAATTAACTGTTTCAGCAATTCCTTTCCAACTTCCTCTGTTTTCTGTCCTGTAATTTATCTTAACATATTCTAACCTTATTTTCCCCTTTAATATATAATTGTCTTAACATATTTTAACTTTATTTTCCCTTTAATACTCTAATAATCTATTTGTACTTAATTCCTGATAACATCTCTACTAAAGCCATATAGCTCCTTTCCAACATTTTTCTAACACTCATTAATTTTACAATATTTTTATAAATAGTCTTAAAACTTTTTCCAATCTTATTCCACCAACTATTCTCCCTGGTCCCGGATTCTGCCAGTCATATCCGCCAATTCCCTATAGTCCATCAACCTGGTGATCTTCTGTCCGATGCTCTTAACTGTCTTCCAAGTCCCTTCTGCGAGTCTTCTTCATATTTATACATGAACTTTACTTTGTCTTCCACTGATCTTATTTTCATTTTCCTTCCTTTGAGGCTAAAGAGTAGATCTCGGGGAAACTCCCACCTAAAGACGACTCCATTCCTTCTCGACAGAGCAACCAAATCTCCGTAGTTAAATCTAAGATCCGAAAGGTATTTCAGGACGTCTTTCAAAATTTCCACTCTTGACTGTTGTTCTTCTAAGTTCCTCTGGTATTTCCAACAGTCTCTTATTTTGTTCTTCTCTTTTTTCCCTCCTCTTCCAAATCCGAGAGCCCTCACAGTTTTAATCTCTTCTTGACCCAAGTCCCGGTCCCAAAAGTCATCAAATTCCTGTGTAAGGAAATCTATCAAACTTTCCTTCTGCAGTTCAGGTAGGGCTCTGATCCTCGAAATCTGATTTTCTTTAAATTCAATCATAGCAGGCATCAACTTTTGGTCATCAAATTGCATCTGTAAGGCTGGGACTCTCTCTCTCTCCAATTGTATAACTTTAGGTTCAACGGCAATAACTTTCTCCCTAGCCTTCTCCGCAGTTTGCCATGTCAAAGTAGATTCCTGTGTCAGTTTCTGAATAGTTTCTATATTGGTGTTCACTTTTTGTCCCAAATTGTCAATTTTGTTAGTTACCACATCCACCTTTTTGTGAAGCTGTTCCAGTGAGTCAATTATCTTACATAATACAACCACTAAGGCCTCTTCTGTCACCATTCTTGACCGATTCAAGGTCCCCAGAATCTCACAGGTTTTTATCTTGCAGCTGGAAATTCCCCCAGCTCAACTCTTGTGAAAGTTTCAAAAGCTTCCTCTAGAGGGAAACAGTTCCTCTAGAGAGAAACAGTTTCTATTTGGATTAGTCCTTTTAAACTCAATTCAAACAATAAAGTTAGTTTCAATTTTCTGTTACTTTTACTCCTTTTTAAATGCAGACGGAGACCATGGAAACAATGTATTCCTCTTATTTAACTAACTGTCAGTGAACATTCTAATCACGGTCAGTCCTGTTGGCAGCCCGTTTCCAGGATCGGAGCGGTGGTATATTAACTCTGTTTGCTCTCTCCTGCAGGTATACTCAGTCCAAAACTTTCCCCCCTCTTCTCCTGCCACCAAGGGGGGTTTAGTATTTTTTACTGATGGAAATTTAGTCCTTTACAATAGGCTTTCTGAGGCTTCAGCTTGCATCCTCATTGCTTCAATCTATTTACAAAAGGGGAAGGTGGACTTCCTGTTTTAGACCTCCCCATTTTGGCACCAAATTAAGACGTCTAAAAATCCAATTCTCCGCTCTACTCACGGGTAGTTGCTTTAAGATCAAATTGTCCACAGGAAAAAGTCAGCGCTCTCCGGCAACAGCTATGCGGCTTCGCTCCGTGGAAGAAGCAGTCAATTCGAAGCACCACACCGCTCACCCCACGTCGCTCCGGATCCCCAAAACCGGGTTTCCCCGCGAGTAGGGGAGGCGCAAAAGGTGCCAGCCGAATCCCACGTTCACAGGCTTCACCCGCCTGTGATTTCTAGTGGGTCTCTGCCTTTGCCGTGGCGGCCAGACCCGGATTCCTATGAAGCAAATTCCTCCCGATCAGAGGAATTCCGCCATTACCGGAGGCGCTAACCCGGAAGTCCTTCCCTTGTGGTTCCCCTTGCTTTCACGGGAGGTTGCACGGGAGACTCACACCGAGATGAATGTGCAGGGACTGCCCCATTCATTCCTACAATGTTTGACCATTGCAACTTGATATAGTACCACTCTGGTGTCTTCTGAAAACCAATCAGAAAAGGGGGCAGGGTCCATACCCCCACCCATACACATGATGCAGTCTAAGTCTGTGTGGGTGTCTATGAAAGTAAACAAAGAGTATCAGTTTTTGAGCAAGACATACAGAAAGAGTCTGACAGCTGGCTTTGGGGATCTGCAAGATCTGGAAAGGGACCTTTCCACCACCCATCCAGGAGTGGGTGTGGGGCAATGAATTTTGGCTGTCCACTGGTGTTTTTAAGCTGTCTGCCTCCTCTTATGTGCAACCAGTATATTTGTAAATAAACTCAATTACAAAACAGAACACCATAAACCTCAGTGACTTACTTAGAAGATATAATATTCATCAAGGTGCCGTGTCCCCTTTTCACCCAAAGTCCTACCCTCTCTTAGGACTGCAGTACGCCTTGTGGGCTACTGGTGCCCCATGAAGCACACATTGGGAACCCCTGCGATACAGAATCTTAAAGGAAAGAGGGACTTCAAGAGGGGAGGGAATTTTGGTGAAAAGCGAAGTGGGGCACCCCTCACCTTCCATTTGTCAAATACCATGTCCTACCAGAGGCTGCTTTTTTCCTCTTTGCCCCTCTATTTTCCTCTTTGCCCCGCCCCGCCCCTCAATTTTTTTACTTATTTCCACTTCTAGGCCCCAGCTGCCATGCCAGGTCTACTGGCATTGGGCAACATGCCCCCTGGTTTGCCCCTGCCTCCTACCCCAACATTGTGTTGCAGCATTACAAAGCCTCCAGTGAGGGCTGTATGATGGCAACCTTACATTTTAAAATAGGAAAATGTCTTCTCTCATTCCAAATAATCTGAGCTCATGGAATTTCATAGTCGTTGGAGAAGTGGGAACAGCATAACAAACAGTTATGCTTTATTTCCTATCAAATATTGGACTTCATGCACCAACAACCCCACATCTTTTCCTAATAATAAAATCATTTTTAAATAACAGTGATCCCTAAACCCTCTTCCTTTCTGCTATGATGAATGTAAACAACAACAACAAAACCTTTCTTTTGGAGGTTGAGGGGAGGAAAACACTTTTCCTTTTTTGATCAATCCAGTCCTAAAACACAATAATTTCATCTCATCTTACATCCTTTCTGTTATGTACTGAGCTGAATCTTAGAACAATAGGATCCAGAATGCAGTAGTCTGATTGGTCTGCAGGAGCCACCCAATTCAGCTCCAGGTGGAAGTGAATCAGCGACCTGATTGGCCTGCAGAAGCAGCCAGTCAGGCTTCTGGAGGAGGTAAATTCACAACCTGATTGGCCTACAGGAGCAGCCCGGAATTAGCCAATCATGCGGGGCCCATTGTGTAAATAATGTATATATAGCTAGACGTTTTGTGGAAAGTTTCATTCATTGCTACTATGAGCATGAAATTCACACTTGACTCCAAGTATATGGCACTTTCAAATTCTTTCGAGAAGATTTCATCCCCTTTGGTCAAAAACTCTTATTGGTTCAGATTTGGTAACAGCAGCGTTGAATGAGCTGTTAGCTGTTTCTTAAGATGTGCTCACACACACATATGAGGTAACTGCTGGTTGACCAACCAAACCCAAAGAGTACTCATAAATGGCTCCTCAGTGTCCTGGGGAAAAGTGACAAGTGGGATGCTGCAGGATTCTGTCCTGGCCCCCCTTTTGTTTAAGGTCTTTATAAACAACTAGGATTAAATCAAATTTGCAGATGACACCAAACTGGGAGGGGTAGCTAATGCAGCAGAAGACAGTATTAGGATTCAACATGACCTTAACAGATTGGAGAACTGGGTGCAGGCTAACAAAATGAATTTCAAGAGGGACAAATGTAAGATTCTGCACTTAGGCAGGAAGAACCGGATGCACGAATATAGGATGGGGGACACTTGACTTATTGGAAGTACATGTGAAAAGGATCTAGGGGTTTTGGTGGACCACAATCTTAACATGAGTCAACAGTGTGATGCAGCAGCAAAAAAAGCTAATGCTATTGTAGCCTCCATCAAGAGAAGTCTAGTGTCCAGATCAAGGTAGGTAGGACTCAAACCAGTAGCTTCAGATTACTAGAAAGGAGATTCCTACTAAACATCAGGAAAACTTTTCTGACAGTAGGAGCTGTTCAACAGTAGGTGTTGTGGGCTCTCCTTCCTTGGAGGTTTTTAAGCAGAGGTTGGATAGGCATTTGCCAGGGATGATTTAGTGGAGATTCCTGCATTGCAGAGGGTTGGACTAGATGACCCTTGGGAATCCCTTCCAACTCTACAATTCTATGATTCAATTTAATAATGTCAAGTTTCTGTACCTGTGTACACTAACGGTTGAGTTGTAAACTTGTAGAGTTATTCAGGTGTGGAGTCTGTGTACCTAAGTACATAGCAGTTGAGCTGTGCATATTGTACATATTGTACCTGTGTTTGGTGTAACAGGAACAAGTCTTGAGACTCAACTGAGAATCAAGGTTCTACATTAGATGGACAAATATGGTCTTTATTTGTTTCTTTCAGAAGTGCGCAAAAAAACACCAAAAACAGCAAAGGTACAAATATGAATCCCAGCTTCTTTTTAAATTCATACCAGCAGCATACAATTGTGGAAGCAGAATGGCTTTTCACTTAAACTGGCAACCCAAGCAGAATATATTTGTTATGCCATGGCAGCAAGAAATGAAACCCTCAATCTTGGAGCTGCCAGCTAACCAGGAAAAAAAATCCCAGCCTCATCTGCTCTTGTGCCCTTCAGAACACCTTGAACTGCAGAAGCAGGTTCTCACGACATGAAGATTGACATTTATCACCTGCTAATTTCTGCTCAATAACCAATTTATTAATCTCAAAGAAGCTAGATCCAATCAGCAGGGGGAGGGAGTTTTGTTCCCCAATGTGAGGCCAAATTAGGGAGGAAGCAATGGGAGCATAATCTTGAAGAGGAGCTGCAGGAGAATGAGAGGAGAGGAGTTCTGGTACAGTCATGGATGGGGCCTGGGAGAATGAAGGCCAGATTGGGCCTATCAACAGGAGATCCCCATGCCTGGCTGCCAGCTTAGTGAAATGTCACAAATAGGCTGGGAGCGTTCAGAGATTCCGTTGCACACATATGTACACTGAGCGCATGGTAGGGGGCAAGGCCCCCTGGCCACACCATTCCCAATGCCAATGTGCTCACCAGCCACATACACCCCCCAGTGGAGCATAGGAATGAAAGTAGCTGCCTTAGGCCAAGTCACTGGCCTATCAGCTCAGTAATGTATGCACTGGCTGGCAGCAGCTCTCTAGGGTTCCAGACAAGAGCCTTTTCTCAAGCCAACTTGGAGGCGCCAGGGATTGAACCCAGGACCTTCTGCCTGCAAAGCAGATGCTCTGCCACTGAGGTGTAGCTGAGAAAGGACACAATGTGCACCTGGGTCACAGAAGGTCCTTCTTCATTCTGCATGCACAGTCACCAGGACAGCAGGACAAGCAGACATGTCAGCTTCAGAAATGAGGCCAGCAGGCTGCTCCCATCGCTCCCTCGTGCATCCGGGGGTGAGGGGGGGGGCAGAGGAGCTCTCCTACAGGCATACACACAAATCTCATTTGGGGATCAGACCAGCACAAGAACTTGTCCTGCTCTGAATGCATCACTTGATCTCTTGTCACTTGATCACTCAGCACTTTGTGAGACACAGCCAAATGTATCAGCTGACTCATTTGGGCTTGAGGTAGTATGAAAGTTGTCTCTGAGACATTTGATCTCTGGTGGCTTTTTCACACATGCAGATCCATTGCTTGATGCTGCAGCTGCCAAAGGATGCCAAAGGATGGAACCAGCTCTAAGCCTGTATCTCCCTGCATTTCCCTCACTACACGATACACATCAGCTCATTCATCAGCCCCTGGAATTAGGGAGGGCGTGGCAAGCTGCTAGTCAACCACGTTTCTGAGTAAAGGTATGTTGTTCTACCGCATACAGCACACCATGAATGCTTACTTGGTCCATTTGTTCCTTCGTAGGATTTCTATTCTACTATTCTTTCAGTCCCCACAGTGGCTTACAAATACAGTACAGGACAATAAAATGCTAGTAATAAAGCAGATAAAAATGATGAGAGCAGCAAAAACAGTCAGCAACAGCTAAAAGCAGCACAAATAAACACATAAAGCAGTATAGATAGACAGCAGCAAGAAGCAAATCAATATTGTGATTAAGGACTGATGTAGAAATTGGGGTTTGGCTTTTGCTGTCCAACTCCCCATGGGACTCTGAGTCCCCTAAATCCATGACCAGTCAGAGAAGAATGGATGGAGGCAGGATCCAGTGGAAAGCAAGGCAAATACAGTGGTACCTCCGGTTGCGGACAGGATCTGTTCCGGAGCTCCAGTCGGATCCTGAGATTTCTGCAACTGGAGGGACTGTTTCTGTGCATCTGCATGTGGCAAAACCCAGAAAAATACTTCCGGGTTTGCTGCGTTCTCATCCTGAAGGATACACAACCGGAGCTATGCATATCCAGAGGTACCACTGTATTTATTTTTCTGTTGCAACAGAGTTCCCTGCCCTCTTTCCAAGAAGGGAGAGACCCTGAACAAAAGTGTGCAGGAACTTTTAAAGACTTTTGACATTGGCCAACCCCCTTAGCCAAAGACCACCCCCAAATCATCATACATGCATCATAGGAGGCGGTCTACTGCAGAAATCATGTCCGCCAGAATACTGGTCACTGATTGCATTATCTGGACAGCCTGGCCATTCTTTGGTGATGGATAATACTTCAGTTCCTGAATCCAGGTCACAGCCTCACTCTATTCAAGCACAGATACACCCTTAAGACAGCATTTGTAAGCAAAAGGACAACGGGGAGGCTTTCCCCATTTGCCTCCCTTTGCTGCAGAGGAATATTTGAGGTCACTGGGAGAGTCAAAACAGCTTCAGGATTGCTCTCCTGTACTATTTCAGACACATTGTTTATATATTTAGATATGTGTGCATTTATGAATATTTATTATATATTTGAGACCTTAAAATTCTTATAACAGACCTCAGGTGAACATGACAGACTAAAAGAAAGCTGGGATAATGTCAGATGAATAATCCTGGTGTAGCCAGAGTGATGTTGCAGAAAAGCTTCTCCACACAATCTCTGGAGACTGGGGTGCCCAGGGACCAGAGGCGGAGCTTCATGCTCCAGCACCGGGGGGGGGGGGCGGAGAGCAGGCGGGGCAGGGCTGGCGTGCATCCCAGGGGCATGATGCGCCTCCTGCAGGGGCGCAGTGCCCAGCGCGGGCGGGCGGGGGGCAGCCGTGATGGCACCCCACCAGGATTGCGCTGCCGGCGGCGGTGCACTCCCCCGGCACTCCTCTTCCTCTGCCAGGGACAGGGACAGGACTCAGTGAAGACTTTAGAGTAACCCCCTAATTTGCTGTTTACAAATGGAAGATGGAAAGTGACCCTAAGCAAATATAAGATGTGTTTATTTTTCCTTTAGGCCACTCATTTTGCTGGTTGCAAAAGGAGTGACGTGAGGAAAGGACCTTTGATAGCTGCTAAGCTGACAGTGAAAAAAAGATTAATATCATTAATAAAATGAATAATACAATGATTGATATCATTAATTAAACACTCTTCTGGAAAAAGAAAAAGAAACAACAGGTGGTCCCTCTGGGCCTCAGAACTGCTAAATGAATGTAATTTTTTTCAGTTACAGGTGGTTGGGATATCCCCAAGTTGTCAATGTTCCTATGGATGTGTACCAGAAATTTCCAAGAATCGCTGTACAGCCAAATGAGGCGTGTGTGCCGGCCAATTGCAAGGCTCTTATTTCGTAAGAGGAATGTGCTTCACCTCCTGTGATCTCTGCTGATGGCACTGAATGGCGGAAGGGTGTAACGGGATGCATGTTTCACTGCTTCCAGCAGGTGGTGATAAATAGCATTCATTGCTCACAGTTCAGGATTAAAACAAACAAACAAAATGTTTTATAGTGTAATGCAATTTACTGCAACCTGATGTTTGCTGTGAATGCAACAAAACACTGACTTGGGGAAATACCAAGCATGGCAGTGGCTAAGAAATACCCTCAGTTCTTTTTAAATTCATTACTCATTTTAAGCAGAGCTGTAGGTGGGATGGGGGTGTCTAGCCAGGGTTTCTGTCCCAAATGAAGACCCCAAAGGAGCGCCATTGAGGCTCCCAGCATGTCTGGGCTTCAGCCGGGGAGAAAGATGAAAAAGTGAATGGCAACTGGTTTTGGTTTTTGTTTAAAATATTATTATTATTATTATTATTATTATTATTATTATTATTATTATTATTTCTAAGAGAACCATAAAACAAATATAAAACAGATCAAAAACATGAGAAACAAAAGCAGTTATCGGAGCAACAGTAAAAATACAAAAAGCAGTAGATATAAATTCAGCCCAGGATTTCCTCACCAAGCTGAAGAAGGCTCATTTACAACGCAATGCAGGGAGAGTTGGAAAATCTGGAGAGGCTGTGTGGCTCTCCCAGTGAAGCAGAAGACTGGATCCCCTGTGGGCAGAACCGTCTTTACCCGGGGTGCAAGGGGTGCTGAATTCTGGGGGGCACCTTAGACTTTGTGCGCTCATTTACCAAAGACGCACTGCGCCAGCAGCGGCCTTGTCATTCACAACAGCAGCACTTGTCAGACTCAGCGACGGCGCTTGTCATTCTCAATGGCGCCGTGCACACAAAATTACCTTTTACATCAAAATATTATGTTACGTATTGTATTGAGCTGCGCTGCTATGCAGCGGCGGGGTCAGAGGCATCTTTGACACGACTGATGTTTCTCCTAAGTAGGTGCCTAAACAATATTTATAATTTTAAGTGTGGTGGTGTTGTATACTTCAGTATAAGTGTATTGTAAATAAATATTTACAATACTTTTAAGAAACAACTTGCTTTTACTGGAAGGGATGCTCATTTTCCCTTTGGTCATACAGTCATAATACTTCTTAGGATTCCTTTGTAGTTGTATTCAATGATAGATTCCCTGCTTTTTATGCCCTTTACAAATAAATGTGATGAGGGGTGTGTGTGTGTGCATGCGCACACACGTGTAAACACACATCCAGGTGGTGGGGTGCCAATCTGGGTCTTTGACTTGGGTGACAGAAAGCCTAGTTTTGCCCCTGATTTTAGGGCTGAATATATTTTAAATGTCTTGCCTCTGGCATTGCTCTTCTGTTCTTGGAAGGGTTCCTGATTCAGCAGAGATCTCTGCTAAGGAGGGGTGGGGGGAGAGGAGGTGATTTTTGCCAATTCCACACCCTCCCCCATGCTGCCACTGGCCCGTCTAACCAAGATGGTGGGTGGTTTAGCCGTGATGACAGCCAGGAGTAGCAGCAGAGGCCGGAACTAAGGTTGGCACCAGAGAGCCTCAGTTTTGGCTTCTCTCCATTTCTCCATCTTAAATTCAGTTCTCCATATTTATACCTCAATTTACTCCCCAGAAAAGAAAAGTCCTTATGAAAGCTGATAGGCATTTCCATGCAAATTTCTCCTAACAAATGCACTTTGGTATGTAGTGTCCTCTTATATACACATTTTTGCAAAGCAATTCCACCTAATACATTTTTGGTATGTTTTCTCTGTCATATGTATGTTATGCATGCTTTACCATAGCCTATGTAATTTTGTCCATGTTATCTGGCTGGAGAATTGTACTGCAAACTTCAGAGTATGAATTTTGAAGGATGACTATAGTTCCTTTTGTGTGGTGTTTGGAAATATGTGAATTAAATGACTCTGATTCCTCCCCTTCCCTGGTTGGCAGTGGCCTTTCTGTGGTGTTGGGGTTTTGGTTGGACACCAACCCCAACCCTGGCTCTGGAAGCAAAGTTAATGCTCACTACCCTTAATCTTCTGTGAATTTGGAACTGTGACCATTCACTTCCTCATGCAGTCTGTTTGCTCCAAAAAAACCCCCCACTTTTTTTAAGGAAAGAATATGCACCCCTTGCCTACACCATGTTGAAAACAGAAAGATGGCTGTTTCCCTGGGCTACCCCCAACAGCAAGTTAGGATAAGGTACTATTGCCATCACAAAGGGGTTTGTAGGAAGAAGCTCATTCCTCTTCTTCCACTTCCATGTTTTACTGGTCTGCTTCTATATGTTTAAAAGTACCCTGACATGCAAAAATTAAGCCAGTAAAGGTTTTCATGTTTTGATTTTTTTTAAAAAAAAATAATGCTATAATAATAATCGGGGCTTCTAATTTCTATGGAATTTCTCTCGGCATCACTGAATATTTCCATAGTATTTGTCTCCTATGCTTTGCTGATTCATCCTCCTCTTCTCTCCCGTGCTTCGCTGCTAATGCTTCAGGCACTGATGAGGTAAACCAGGAAGGTTAGCTGGCAATGCTCTGAAACAGAGCTGTGGTGCTAACTGCTTCTGTGGCAATGGAATGAAACTCCAGTTTGTAGCACGGATGCCTTCCGGGTACAGCTGAGGGTTTAGTTTCAAACTCAGGCGCCCATCTGATTCCTTGTGAGGAGAACATGCATTCAAGGTCACATCTCCTTGAGGGTGTTTTCTTTCTCCTGCTCATTTGGTTATATTCTGAAATGGTTAAATAAGCACCGTGGAGATTTATTACCACTAAGCTGTGAAACTTGAGAAGTGCAGGTTCCCAGAATTGCAGTGCACATAATCTCTGGCTATGTGGACTCAGGTAAACCCTCGTGAACTTTAACCACCTCCAAACAGCCCCCAACTAATCAAATCTCTTCATTATTATGTCAAGGAAAACCCAGAACTTTCCCTTCATCTTAGTCACATTAAACCAGCCCCGGTTTAAATTGCTGGAGTTTAGTTCTCTGCAGAAGATCCAGTTTCAGACAGTTCTTCTCAGATGTGCTTGCAACACCTTATCTGAAAAGCAAAACAAACAAAATGTACGGTTGTGAAGCTGTGGTGTAAAGTCTAGCATTGCAGTATTGTTGAAAGGTCTCTCCAACATCTGTTTTATAGTTATTAAAAACAAAACATTGGGCTGTCTCCATCCAGGCTATGAGGTAGTTAAGGTGGAGATTCTGATCAGCGTTCTTAATGCAAGATGCTATTCTGTTGCTCTCTGGATGGATTTCAATAAGTAAGAAGGTCTAATGTCTCATGTTTCTCCCCTCTGAGGTGTCAGAGAATGGATGATACTGAAAGGTGTCTGGAGACACAACAGTCAATCATAACATTAAGTTGAGCCAAGTGGGAGGAAAGACACTCTCCTATCAAGGCCTATCAAACCATGTCAAAAATAAATAAAAATAGGCATGTAAGATCAGAAGATAAACAGGAGCACAGTGATTAGTGAATGTTTCTGCACTTATAAAGGATGCTGAGAGAGTGGCTATATAGAACACTCGTTTGCTTTTTCATCACATTTAAGGTGTGGAATGGAGCTATTTGGGTGTGGGGTGAGGTTGGGACTAATCCAGTGGCAAGGTGGTGGCCCCCTTGATAAGGGCACAGGGCTTGAGCTGCGTTCAATTTTTGAACTCGGTATGTTGTTAGGCACACACAGCACACCAACCTATTTCCAAATGTTCTAGTGGAGATATCACAGCTGCCCTCTTTCCTAGGGAACGTGGTGGCGTGAGTGTGAACATGGCATCTATACTTGGCAAAGCAGCAGGTTTGTCCTGAACATGACCACACCTTCCATTCTGAGGAAAATCTTGCATTGCACCTTATTTTGCATTCCCCCCTCCCTCCCACCGCTGCCGCCACACACACATACCAACAACCACTTTGAAAGTGAGCATGGCGAGTGACTGAGTGGGTGGAGGTCAAGCTGGTATTTAAACTTGAATGTAAAATTGTGTTCTGAATGTGTGTACAAAATTTCATTCTGATATTTCTGTGTCCAGGGCCATTATCGCCTTGCAAACTGACAAATTCAGAAAAATAATACTAAGTGGACCAATACTCATGGCCAAAGTCCAGATAAAAACTATGAAAACTGCATCAAAAATAACCCTCCATCAGAAATTACATTATAAACTGCCCCCTAAGAAGAATGCATGGGAGGAAGTTGCAGTCCCTGGTTCAAATCCTGGGCAGACCAATTTCATCTAAAATGTTACAGGTGGAATTGGTTTTTTTGATTGTGGGTTTGGGGTGCTTGTTCGCTGGCCTGTGGGCAGTGCAGTGTCATGACGCCCAGCTATACTTGGGGCCTCAGCTGCCTGTGTTACCTGTAACAGCTATCTGTAATAGGGAGAAGTATGAAAACAACAGAGCCATCTGTACACTTAGCCCTCTGTAAATATTGATATTCACAATTAGGATAGAAAAGGTAAGCTCTGCAAGACAGTTGTGCTAGATCATCTCAGACCTCTTGAAAACAGCTCAGCTATTCTGCAGTTTAAATGCTATATACTCAACAAAACCTGTGTTGCAGGAAACAGTTGTCAGTCAGTCCACCTTCAGATTTAGTGTATGGCAACATGAAATGTCTTAACATTATTGTATTTAACATAGCTTTAGGAATGTGAATCGGAACCTGACCTCATTTTTACTGGCTTTGCTTTCAACATCAGTTTGGAGGGTGGGAATATTTTGCCATGAGAAGGAGCCTAATTTTAATTTGTTTGGATTTTCAGTGGCTGGCAGGTATTTTCTTTAGTCAGATGGTTTACTAATGTGAGAGTCACCTCACTTGAGGCAACTGTGGTAGTTTCTACAGGCGACTTCTGCAACATCAGTGGTGCAGTTTAAAAATGGCAGAGGATGCCTGTCCTTCATTCTTAAAGAAAAATTACTGACCATTGGCTCCTTCATTAAAAGCAGACATTTATTGTTACAAATCCAGTGATGTCAGATATTGAAGCATAGAAAGGGCATCAGCTGAAACAACAATATGCTTTTCTTTTATAAGTGGTGAGGGGGCGTTTGGTCTTTTATGAGTGGTGAGTGGGATTTTGGCATTTTACAAGCAAAAAAGAAATGATTAACCCCATCTGTTGCAAATTGTGCTAGATGAATGTGCTCACCAATAATTGCTGTTTTTCTAAAGAAACACATCTACAAAGCCCAGACAGCAGGGATTTGCAGCAGCAGCCCATTGTTGCCTCTTGAGATATTTGTTTACTAATATTAATAAATAATAATAATTGTTCATTATAAAGGGTTCTATTTGAAATGAATGATGACAGAAAGTTAAGCAGCTGCTTACGAGTTGCTCCAAAACAATAAGCAGTGGCGTAGCGTGGGTTGTCAGCACCCGGGGCAAGGCAAGTAATTTGCGCCCCCTAACCCGTGGATTTGCGCCCCCTAACCCGTGGATTTGCCCTAACCCCAGATGTTGCGCCCGGTGCGGCCGGCCCCCCCTGCACCCCCCACGCTACGCCACTGACAATAAGCATTACTGCTAGGCAAAGGGAAGTGAACCCCAAGCAGCTGATTGGGGTGTCCTAAAAGAAAATTGTTATTTAGCATATTACTGCTGAAGAAGGTGAAAGGCATTTGCAGGATTTCCAGCCTCAGACACCTAAATTACTTGACTGGTTGTGGGTATTATGAACTTTGTTTTTTTTGGGGGGGGGGAGTGCCATTTGTTGCTGTGCCTCAAATTTGTTGCTGTGCCTCAGACAGCAAAATGTATTGGTTTTGCCCTACGTACATGCATCAGAAAAGCTACTATACTAAAGAGATGGGTTCATTTTACTAGCCTATCTGGGGCTCCTGCTTTCTGTAGGTTGGCATTGTGGCATGAAAAATGGTCTTGCATGCTTTCAATGTGGCCAGGCTAAATGTTTGCATGGTGTCTGCAGAGAAGGCTGGGGGAAAGAGAAGAGTGTGATAAATAGGCGCTCCCCTTGTGGGTCTGTGACACCCAGGTCTTTGGCACCATTTGTGGGACAGATGAGTGTCTGGTTCATACAAGCCTGGGGTGGGGGGAGGAATACCGGAGGAGCTGTATTCATGCAACATGAAACCCATCTGAGAAACAACCCCTATGTGCCTAAGTCAGAGCCGTAATGTTTACACACACTGGCTCACAAAGTTTTCCCCAATCATTTCTTGTCTGTGATAAATATAGCTTGGAGCAGATGAGCACATGATTCACAGCATGACAGTGTACTCTGGAGTAGCTTTCTTTTTCTAAAACTGCCATGAATCAAAGGGGATTGCCTAATGAAAGTAGTAATTAGAGAGCAGCAGTTCAGCGTCAGACAGATAGGAGTGAAGGAAGCAACTTTGATGATTAACAGTCCCATCTCTGGGCAAACCTGGCCAGAGGGAACAAAACATCCCTTCTCTTCTTGGGATTTCTGGAGCTATCGTGCTCTGTGTAACTGACCTTTAAAAGGCAAGCCGGCCAACCTCAGTGGACCTGGATAGCCAGACGTTATGTGAGTTCAGGATGAGTTTAGCAGCCCAGAAAGAAAATGTAATGAAGATGATGTATAGATGGTATTTGACACCTGTAAAGTTAGCTAAAATGTATAGGATGAGAGATAAAACATGCTGGAAATGTAAAGAAGCAGATGGAGACTTTTACCATATGTGGTGGACGTGTGACCAAGTAAAAACATTTTGGGAACTGATCTATAATGAATTTTAAAAGATGTTTAGATATATATTTCCCAAAAAACCTGAAGCATTCTTGCGAGGTTTGATGGGAGAGGAAATTGCGAAGATAGACCAAAGATTATTTATTTATGTACGCCACAGTAGCAGGGAGAACTTTAATGGCCCAAAAGTGGAAGTTAAAGGAAGTACCTATGACTGCGGAGTGACAGGCGAAGATGATGGACTTTGCAGAATTGGCCAGACTGACCTGCAGGATTCGAGTCCAGGACAATCAAAATTTTCAAGGGGACTGGAGTAAATATATTGTATATTTGAATAATGATTGCAAAAAATTGAAGATACTAGCAGGACTGAAATAAATCCTTCAATGTGGACAATAGGTTAAAGAGCTAAAGTGTGAGATAGGACTTGAAAGTGGAAAACCTGCTGAAGGGAGGGAGGGAAGCCACAGGCTTGGCAGAGCTGAAAGTAAATGTGTATGTTACTGTATTGTTGAAAATACTGTTTTAAGGAGAAAAATAATAAAATAATATTATTTAAAAAAGAGTTTAGCAGCCCAGAGTGGTTGGGACAGCCCAGTCAGATGGGCAGGGTACAAATAAAATGCTGCTGGTGGTGGTGGTGATGATGCCGACTAATGCAGGAAAAGGCACAAAACCAGGCCAAGCGTTAGCCCTCACCCCGCTTCTCCAAGCAGTGGGAAGTCCTGGGGGTGCAGCGCTTAGCCAGGTTGGGTTTCATTTGGAAGGACATCACTGGGAGCTTATTAGCATTTTGTAATAGTTGTGTTTATTTACAAACATACAGGCTGGGCAGAGGTGGAGCTGATATTTCACGCTGCAACCGAAAGCCAAAGTGTAATGTCCTCACATCAGAACTCCCAGGAGACAGCCAACACTCCTGAGGGGCCTGAAGATGGTCATCTCTACCTCTTCTCAGCAGCCTTCTCCAGCCATCCCATTCCTCATGCAATTAACATTGTATACAAGTAGAAGAGGGAAGATGATTACGGTATGTCTCCATCGCCCTTTGCAGGTTGGAGGGCAACTGTTGATAGCAAGAAGCCTGAGCCACTTCTGGAGGACCCAAGGTGGAGCAGGCTCCCTACTTCAGACAGTCACCCTCCAACTTGTGGAGAACAACGGGATAGTGGCAGAGTGTGTGATTAGATCACACTTGTCTTCATCCTGCACACAGTGTCAATTGGGTGGAGAAAGGAACACTTGAAGATGGCTTCTCTCACTTACAAACACCATGATCATGTCATCTATTAGTTGGGGTGGAGAAGAGCTCTCTCCCTTTCAGGTATTTCCTAGCCATTCAGAAAGCCTTCTATTGAGAACATCTGCCATGCTGCCTAACACGTAGCAATGTGCTAGGACTACAAGGCAACTAAGGTAGCCTACAACTTTCTCCGGCGTCCACCCCCCTCAAATTTAACAACAGTTTATGGTTTGTCTGAAGGAGACAAACCACAGGCCGGGGTTCAGGCAAGACACAAAGCCCAGCAAAAGATCTTGGACTGCTTTCATGTGGGTTCCATTGTCCCAGTCCAGACAATGTCTCCTCATTCCCCTGCCACTTGCCTTGCCTGGCTGGACTGGTCCCAGCACCAGGAACTCTCCATATGATAAATCAAGAAATGGCTCTGAGAAATGTTTGAAAGTACCCTAGATTGTACACAAGTACAAGCAGGAAAAGAAGACATAACTTTTCAGAAACCTTGTGACTATGGAATGTGAGATAGAGATGAAGACTGTCATATATTTTTATCATTTGAACTCAAAATTAAGGGAATGCCTAGTGACAGCATCAAACGTAAAGATGCTTTTGAAAGCTGGTTTTGGATTGGGTTTTAGATCTGTGACATGTTCACAAAGATGAGTGATATCTGATTAGTTCATTCCTTTCCATGATGAATTCAGGCACTGGAGAAAAACACACACAACTTCCTGGAGCAACTTTATTAAACCAAGTGTTGTTGATCTTCTTTCTGATTCATCTGAGCCCAGGTATCGTCTGAAACTGAGACACACCTTTTATAATTCTGCAGTCAATCATCCTAGTATATTTGAAGGAAGAACTTCCTTTTTTCTGCTGTGGAAATTGCTGACAATGCTGAAGCTTCTATAATACTTACTATATTGTAGTTAAAAACAAATTTTGTTTTCTTGCAAAACAAATTCAGCAAAAAAAATGAGAAGATTACACAAACCTGTTCAATGGCTTCCACTCTAGGTCATATTCAAGTCAACTTCTAAAAAGTACATGACTGAAGCCCATCTGAAAATTCAGGTTGCAGAATTATAGTTCACTAGTGCAAAGTGCCCAGAGTTCCTTGGTAATTCTAAGAAACAGAAACAAAAAATCAGTGCAGTTTTGAAAAGTTCACAACCTTGATTTAAAATGGCATCCAACTGTAGCCAAATGCAGAAATAAAACCTCATTGATTTCAAGAGCCATTGTGCAAACTTTTGTTAAGGAAGGTGATGGTGAAATGCAGTGGAAAGTATGGGATAATGCTTGCTTTGATGCAACATCACTTAACCTTCCTACAAACAAATCAGGACTAATGCTCAATAAGCATCTGGAAGCATCCTAGCAAGTCATATTTCACTGAAGAGAAAAGGAGCTAAAATGACTTTCAACACAGAGGGTAGTATCCTCCAAGGCCAGGAATTACCATGATCTTGAAAGTAGCAAGTGGGCTTTTTCCAGGCTTTTCCAGGTCTTCAAATCATTGCTTTTTAGAGTTGAAAGGGATATTGGAGGTCATGTAATCCATCCCCTGCTCAATACAGTACAGGACTCTTGCAACTCAAGCTCTGCTGAAATGCCTTCAGTGAGGGAGAGCCCACAACAACCTTCGAATGGATTGTTGAACGGCTGAGTATCTTGTGTCACTGAATTTGACTTCCTTGCAATATGCACCCATTGGTTCAAGTCTAGTCCTCTGAAGTAACCTCAAACAAGTCTGCTCCATCTCTGTGTGGAAGCCCTCCAGCTATCTGAAGGCATCAAGTATTTCCCTACTCTTTTCTAGGCTAAGCATACCCAGTTCTTTCAAATGTTTCTCCTAAGACTTGGTTTCCAGATCAATTACCCTCCTCCTCTGACTTTGAGGAACAAGACAGGCCAAGCACTTCATCATCACCAGGGGTGCCAGCTTGAACAAAATATGGGAGGGGTGGTAAGTCCTTCCCCACATAATCTATCTACATGACATAGCACACACTCACCATTTGAATGAGAATTCCCCTCAACTTTGTGGGGACGGGCCTATGATGATCATCACCACCATCTTAGAAGCTTTCAGCCAAAGTTTTAGCTGAAAAAATTCTTTCTTTCTTTCTTTCTTTCTTTCTTTCTTTTGTACAATGGAGTATCAGACATTCCCAAATAATAAAGCATTGGAGAATCGCTTTCCCTCAACCCCAAAATACTGTGTATTGTTATAATACGGGACTTGGCATTTGTTGTTGCTGTTGTTCTTGATTAGTATTCAGACACACACAGCAAGATGTACTATCTATGAACATTCATAAGACAGGCAGATATATTTCTGATCTTAGCTTGCCATTCTGGGCTTGCTTTTTTCCAATCGGAAAACATATGAGATTTGTGATATATGCAAGTTAGAAACTAACTCAAAGGAGTGTAGGAAACTCAACTCAACACAAACTGACATCACTTCCAGACAAAGCATACATTGCACAATCGTCCTGATATGTTTGCACAAAAATTGCCTGGAGGTTATATGATATGGCCATCAAGTGGTTGTAATCCTGCAACTGTAGTTTTCTGTCACTTTTCATACCACAAAAAGTCCATTAAAAATTATTGCATAAAAGCACTATATAACCATTATCAATTATTGTGCCATACCCACTTTCTTTGTGGTGGGTTATGCAGGGCATATACTGACATGTAACCAAATTTGTGAGAGATCTCTGCAAATGTATGTGATGTTAAAACCCTCTTGAGTCCATGATGTGGAGTGATAAATGAAAGAATCTGCTAATGCTGCAGATGGAATGTTGAGATATCAGCCAGAAAATATATTAGCAGAATTTCAAGATGGCTTGAATGGCTATTTTAGCTAGGAACTGCATTTATTTAGGTTTTTGGTATATTGTGATTTCACTCTCTCTCTCTCACATACACACACACACCAAAAATAGAGCATGTAATATTTAAAAACTCATATTTAGCAATGATGCTGCAGAAGGAGGGCTGGCAGAATGCCCCCAATCCTCAGAAGCTCTTTTCCAACCCCTCAATCCTACAGCATTATGGCATGGTCAAGATGTACACTTGGCCCTTTGATCCATTGCTTCTATTTATGACCTCTTTATTCTTAAATAACAACATTGCCTGGAGAAGCAGATGGGACGTTGTTCATTTTCAAAACAATCTCCAAATCAAGGCACTTTATAATTTACATTGCTAATGCTTTGGCTCGGATCCATAACACCTTAGGCTCTTACCTCATCATGAAATGTTGCAAGCTAAGCAGAGTCAATGCTCATCATTATTTGGAGAAGGAGGAACTTGTGCTGAAGCTGATTCCGTAGGTGATGCTTCTTGAGTCAGCGCTTACAAAAGCTGACATGCCCTAGACAAGGGGGGGGAATGATATGGAGGCAGATGCATTCCCCCCCCCCGCCCCCCACACCGATGACAAATAACAGCAAGTCTCAAAAGTTCCCATGAATCACTTTGCCATGAGAAATGTGAACCAAGCTAATTGCAAGACCATTTATCTGTGCCTTTCATTGAATGATGCATCCACCTCCCTATTCCATTTGTAGAACTGTTATTGTTTTTGTGATTTGACAAGCCTGCCCAAAGAACAGCTATATGAATAGAGAATTTGGAATCTTACAATCTCAAAGTTAAAAGCACATTTCTCCTACTTAGCTTGAAAAGATGTGGGCAGCGTGTGATGAGGATTGAGAAGTCAGAGAGGAGTTTAAGACATTTCCATTGCTTGCAGGAGGCGGCACAACCACTTGTGCCTACCCCATGTTTCCTATTTCCTGGTCAGTACACCATCCTGCCCATTAGTGTCCAATCTCTACATTCTTCCTCTTTCCACTCTCCTAGTCCTTAGGGGTAAAAAAAATAATCATTCCAAATCTATTGAAAAACCATGTATGCCTGTGGTGCATGTTTCATCCTTATTTGATTGAGCATATGCAATTCAAAATGATTAAAATGCTTCTCAAGTTCCTGCGTGTCATTTCTGCATGGATTTTTTTCCATGTTCCTTTCAGTCCATAATTCAAATGTTTGGCTATTCTTGTCTGAACCTCACACCTGGAATTCAAGCACATGCTGCTTGCCACATCTTCTCTCTTCCATAAATTTCAAACTCTGTTCCTCTCTTGCACAGAGCTCACAAGGAGGCAGTGGGTACCCTGAGCTCTCTGGTGGTTTGTGTTGGGATCAGGATGAAGGCATAACACAAATGTGTAACGAGGCAAAGCAGCAAATAAACGAGGCAAAGCAGCAAATAAAGCAGAAGAAACCCAAGCTAATATTAGCAAAAAGCTGTCAGGGCACCCATTGCTTAGAGCATTTGGCAGTATGGTGGGAGGTTGATAGGATGGTGACAGTTACCAGACAAATCTTGTTGCTATAATAAGGCTTATATGCTGGGTAGATGACTCATTGCAAGCATCATCTCCATTACATTTCCTCCGTACACAGGCTGCGGCTGCGGCTACGGCTGGGTCTGTTTATGGGTTCCCTTGCAGTGCCGGTTAGAAGAATGTCAATGGTTAAGGGGCCTGATTACAGGCAGCAAGGCAAGTTGCACCTTGGGTGACCTGGGTTCTCATCACAGTGGTAGCTTTTGATTGTAAGGGCACACCAAGAAATTGAATTTTCAGGATTCTGACCCCACACACATTATTTGGGTTCATTTGATCCATAGCTCTCACACTACTACAATTCTTTCTGTATTTATTGGATTTTAATGGATTGCTTTTGTTGTATTGGTATTTATGTGTTGTACACCTCCATGGAAATTTTAATGAAGAGTGCCATTAAAAAAAGTTTTAAGGAAACAAATAAAGATAAATGAATATATAAACCTATCTGTGCGGAACAGTGTTGAACTTTACAAACATTTGCAAACAAGAAATCCTCAGCTGTGTGAAGATTTCTCACAAACCCTGCCCTCTGGCTGTATATGGTCAGGGGGTCTTGCTTTTCTGTGTCTGCACACCTCGTGCCCACAAGAAGAGCCTTGCTTCATCAGACCAAGAGTGGTTCCAAGAATTCAAAAGCAACTAGGAGAGAGAGAAACATCACTTCAAAACTGTATCATTTCTCATATCCCTACTTATGCATCTTTTCTGTCAAAAAGAAGATAAGACTCCCCTTATGTAGCCGTCCTTCCTTCTCATTCACTGCTACTTCACTGTGCCACAGGAAAAAGGGTGTAAGAGCTTCTCATGTGGATTACGAGGCATCCAGCTATCGCTCACTCCTGCCTTTTATTTAAACACAGTGCCCAAAACAGTGAATTTTGTTGGACCATTCATTGGGAGTAAAATGGGAGTAAAATGAAACCCTCCCAAAAAATAAGGGAGGGGGAGATTTCTGCAAAACAGGGTGAGGGGTAAAAATCTTCTTGCTTTGACTGCATTCTGGGAAGTGTGGCTGGCATTAAGTGGCCCAAGGTTCTCCCCACAGCTTCCTGGAGAGACAGTCGGCATGTGGCAAACTCCCTCCTTTTTATGTCACATAAGCAATTTTGTGGAATGATGACCACATATATGCTACAAACTAAAATTAATTTTAAAAGCTGCTTTCTGATAGATTTTTGCTAAGGATCTTGGAAACTGTATCATTTGAGAAGGTGTTGAGACTGTTTGTACAGAGAGCTCTAGCCCACTTAATGGATTTATATGCCAGGCTTCCTTGCTTGGTAGCTGTGACCATGAAATAGGCTTGAACCCAGCCCACGGGGTAAGGAATTTAGCCCTTATGAAAGCTTATGAAATTCATAAATGAAGTTCATGTAGAAGAAGTGGGGAGTCTAAATGTTTTCTAGACTTTCTTTTAATAAATTGGAGACCTGTTTGACAAACATTTTTGACTCATACTACTGTAGAATTATCAGTTACATGCACTCTACTAATCTTATAAGGTGCATTTTGCATATTACAAGAAAACACACAATGCTAGTTTTACTCAGACATTGAAATTAATGGGCCTAAGTTAGTCATGTCTTAATTTAGTGGGTCTATCCTAAACAGGCACAAGGAGAAGGGGACGACAGAGGATGAGATGGTTGGACAGTGTTCTTGAAGCTACAAACATGAGTCTGACCAAACTGCGGGAGACAGTGGAAGACAGAAGTGCCTGGCGTGCTCTGGTCCATGGGGTCACAAAGAGTCAGACACGACTAAATGACTAAACAACAACAACAACAACATCCTAAACAACCCAAAACAACACAACTCGTATCTAAACTTGTTTATTTTAAAGCAAACTGTATTAGAGAATGCTTAAGAAGCATTAATGTAAGATTCTGCAACATCATAAATTATAATAACTCAGATGGACAGTTTCATCCAGTCCAGACTGAAATGCCCACAGCTATTAGGATATTTGGCTTAATGGCACATTATAGTGTCTGGAGATTCTATTAAATGTTTTTAAATGAGAATAAGGCATTTATTATTTGATTGGTGAGTGATTTTACTATTAATTCTAACAACTTGATTATTTCTCCCCAAAGCATGATTCAGATCTTAACTTTATAGTTCCCTGCAGTAAGAAAAACAACAATTAAAATGTGTAATCATAAAGTAGCCAGCAACAAATGGTATTTCCTTAAGAGAAGCTGCCTTCAACACACAAAGCCGTTTCAGTCTTTGTCTCCAGTGTTGCCATTTTAGATTTCAGTGGAGTACAGCAGCTTTCCCCAGCCTGGTGCCCACATCCCCAGCCTGATCATTGTGACACTACTGCAAAGGAGGGAAGAGCAGGCAGTACCATTACACACCCTGATGGATGGCCTTGACTGGTAAAGTGAGAGGCTTCTCTGGCACCAAGGGTTCAAACCATGCTGGGGAACAATACCACTGCAGGAGAGGAAGGGGTGGAGAACTTTGGGAAAGCTACAACTGCACTCTCCCCCAACAACACATACCAGTAGCTCACTGGGTGGATCAGGATCCACTGGCACATCTCTGGGGGACTTGTGGCAATTCTGTGGGGTTTCTCACTCCCTGCTTAACCACAGTAACAACGAAAAAGTGTTTCCTCCCATAAGTTAGGCTGCTGAAAGAGAATACTTCAGACAAGTTCAGAAATTGATTTTTGTGTGAAAAGACACGTGCCTGGGGTGTCCTGGGGTGATTATGTGCTCAGGTGCACCTTGATTCAGCTAGTGGATCTTTGTTGTTCTAGTAAACAACAAAGTATACCCTACCAGCCTGAAGACTGTCCACCAAGGGCACAGAGCTCTCATTGGGATGGGAAACATGTGATGCAGAGTTGAGACTCAACAGGGGAAATAGCAAAATAAGTGTTCAGAAGCTGGGCGGGTGGTTGTAGCCCGTGGCTTAAGATTTTCACTACTGAGTCCTTTTGGAGTTTTTTGTTATTATTTTCCTATTATTAGTGCTGTCCGGGAAAGCAACACGGAGACGATTGCTCCAATAGCTTTAGGGTTTACAGGAGAGTAAGGGGAGTGCGCCAAGGTGAGGCGCCCCCCTAAAAAGTTTTGCCCTCTTCTTCTTCTCTTTTTATTTTTATTATTCTCTAATTTTGTGCATTTTGATTATCTGAGGTGTGTTTTCCCCCTTTATTTTACTCCATTTGATACTAGTTTATAGTATTTTTTTATTGTCTACATTAACTTTTTGTGAGACTTTTAAATTGTGCAGTTATTTTATGAAATTATCCCCCTGTCTCTCCCGTGTTTTGCAAAGTTTTGTTTATGTTTTTGTATAGGCTGGGTGGTGGGAACAGGAGACAGTGAGCTGTGACCTTGAGAGACTGATAAGGCCATGCTCAGGGAAAATTCCATTGAGAGACAAGTTATTTTGAGAATAAGTAAGATTTGCTGGACAGTCAAACAATCATAATGGATAGAACTAGGAAGCAAACAGCGGCGGTGGCAGCAGCCAGGAGGCACTCTGTCCAAAAGTCAGGTGAAAGTACAGAATTTAGAAGGTACAGAATTTGGAAGGGAAATGATGGAGCAGATGCAAAGACAATCAGAAATATAAATTTCTGACAAACATCCTGACCAGAGCCAGCATTAAATTCAGATGGAAATTCCCAAAAGGGATTTCCTCTACATACAAAAGACAAAGATGCAGATTAACAACAGAAGAGCAGGCAAAGGAATTTTGGCAAAGACATGGAAGAGATTTTGATGACCCATACAGCCCTGAGTTGATGGGAGCAATGGGAGGAGGGGCAGGAGAGGGACCAACAGGGGAAGAAATAAAAATTTTAGAAAAGCAAGAGGAAGGAAAGACAGAACCTTAAAGAAAAAAATAGAGAAACAGGAAAACAGCCAACAAAATGGCAGATTTTAAAATATGGAGTTAGAATGTTAATGGATTGAATAATAAGACAAAAAGAAATAAAATTGAACATATATCATCAAAAGAGAACTTGGATGTAATTTGCCTAGAAGAGACCCAGATAGCTAGCAGACACAGAAGAGATTATTTTGAATTAAATTTAAATAGAGGAACAAAATTACAGGTGGTTTGGGATGCCAGTAAGGCATGAGAGGTCTGTTTATACAAGAAAACGCATATAAAAAGAAATTGACAGAACAGAAGAAAAGGGAAGTTTAGAGGCCTTGACAAAAAGGGGAAAAGAATTAATACAGAAACCCAATAAAGAAGCTATAAAGCAAGCTATTAGTTATTACAAATACAATATTCAATGACCATTAATAAAGAAGTAGAGTGTAAGATAAAAAGAATGAAACAGAAGTACTTCGGTACAAAGTATATCTAAAATTAAAGATAAAGGAAAATTGATAGACAACCCAAAGGAGATCAGGAAAGCATTTACAAAATATTTTTCAGATTTATATAAGGAAGGATTGGAAAAGAAGGATTTTATGAAAAATCCCAGATGATAAATTAATAATCCTGAATGCCCAGATTGCAGAGCTATTAGATGCAGTAAACCAAGCTATGTAAGTAAGGGAAATCCCCAGGCCTAAATGGACTGACAGCCAAATATTATAAAAATATTAAATAAACATTTATTAATAGCATTACAATCAACAATGAACGAAATTTTAAAATCAGGAATTATCCCAGTGACATGGAAGGGGGCATACATAACTTTGATTCCAAAACAAGAGGTGGATATGATGGCAAGAAGAATCAAGGCAGATAAAAAATATTAAAGGAATCACAATAGAGAAAAAGGAATATAAGCTCACAGCATATGATCTTATAATCACAGTGTGGCCACTCTCTGAGCTGAGCTGAGCTGAATCACTGAGCTGAAACACCAAGCGGAAATCACTGAACAGAACCAATTCAGAGCTGACCGTTCTGGCTAGAGCACAGTGTTCCATCCATCGCCTCCACATCGGCATCGGAACCATGCCTTCACTTGTGCCTCTACCGCCGTTTGTCCCAGCCTCTGAATCATGGGACTCCGACCTCGCTCGATTCAACTGCTACCTCCAAGCCAACAAGCTGACGGAAGTATCACAGGAGCGTAAGCGGGGCCTATTCCTCAGCCTCTGTGGGCCTGACGTGTTTGAGATGGCCCGAGCGTTGGTTGCGCCTGTAGCAGTCCAGGCAGCACTGTGGGACACGATTAAAGAGAAGCTCCGCAACCACTACACGCCAAAGCCCTCCAAGATTGCTGCCCACCATGTGTTCTACCACCGAAACCAGGCAGGGGGGGGGTCAATTAACAACTACACTGCCGCCCTCCGACAGGCTGCAATGCACTGCGAGTTCCGAGACTTAGACTTAGATCCTGAAGGATCGAATCGTCTGCGGGCTCTGGGATATCCGTCTGCAACGGTGTCTCCTCGCTGAGCCAGACCTCACGCTGCAGAAAGCCACTGAGGAGGCCATGGCCTCGGAAGCTGCTGAACGCTCCGCCCAGGAGATCCGCAAGGCCAGCAGCCCGCGTCTTGCTGGGAAGCCAGTTCCAGTGCATCACGAAGAGGCCAACAGTGATGAGGCATCCTCCAGTGAAGACGATGATGTGCACCAGACAAAGTGGGAGCGCAGGAAGTTCCAACAGAAGTCCAAGGGCCAATTGGAATGTGCCAGCTGCGGAGGCAACTATTCCCGTGCCAAGTGTCGATTCAGAGACGGCATCCGTCGGGAGTGTTCCAGAAGGGGCCACGTCGCTAAGGTCTGCCAATCGGCTCCATCCGGCAATCCCCCTCACCGACTTGCAAGTCCAAGTCTTCACTCCAGTCCGCCAAGGAAAGCTGTTTCGCTCTCACCAACTGCCACTGTCCATCCGGAACCACGATTGGCCAAACCGACTCGCCGACGCAACGCAAGCTGAACGTCACAGTGCTCATTGAAGGAGCTCCGTGTGACATGGAGATCGACACCAGGTCTGCCCTGTCCATCGTGTCTTGGAGCACCATCAAAAGACTGGTATCCAGAGTGTCCAAAAGGCAACTCAATTCTCACCGCGTACACCTGAGAGACTACCAGGGAAACGACATTCCCATGGTAGGCGTTGGCCGGTTCTGGATCACCTTCAAGGATTTTTGGGGCCTGCTCCGACTGGTGGTGGTCGAAGGTCAGCAGCCAAGCCTCCTAGGGCTAGACTGGTTTGATGCCCTCAGCCTGGAAGTCACCGGCATCAACTGCATCTCTAACGCAGAGACTGAGGGTCTGGTCAAAGACTTTGCTGAGGTTTTTGACGGCACTTTGGGGCAATATACAGGTACGCCCATCTCCTTTAGCCATGATCCACAACTTGCCCCCATCAAGCTAAAGCCACGCCGGGTTCCCTTTGCTCTCAAGGCTAAGGTGGACAAACAACTGGAGAAGCTGCTCGCCCAAGGAGTTTTGGAGCCGGTTGACCACGCCAAGTGGGAAACCCCCATCGTCACGCCCGTCAAGCCAGACGGGTCGGTGAGAATCTGCGCCGACTACAAGTGCACGATCAACAAGGCACTTCAGCAGCACGATTACCCGGTTCCTGTTGTTCAGTATCAATATGTGAATTTGTATAACACTTTGATGTAACTTTATTCTTAATTCTTTTTAGTTTTTCTTTTCCCCCTCTTTCCTTATTTTTGAAAACCAAATTAAAAAAATATTTAAAAAACAAAACAAAAGGATATTTTGCTCTGTAAATGTAAGGTTGTCCCATACAGTTCTGTTGATAGTTTCAGTTCTGTCAAAAATCTTTCAATATAGGACAATGAAAAAACATGTTTTAGAGAAGCATTATCCCTATTGCATCTCTAACAGTTAGATAGATACCTTAGCCCTTTTTTAAACAAACATGATGGGATCCAGTATATTCTAAACATTATTTTTTGTTGGTATTACTCCTTGCTGTCTATTTGCCAATATCACTGTTAAGATTTTTTTATCAATGTTCATAAAATAAATTGGGGGATAGTTGACACATTGCGTTAGGTCCCTACCGGGCTTTGGAATAACAGTAATGTAAGCCTGGTTGAGGGGATGCGGGTGGTGCTGTGGGTAAAACCTCAGCGCCTAGGGCTTGCCGATCGCATGGTCGGGGTACCTTTACCTTTACCTAAGCCTGGTTGAATAATGTTGAGCTGATTCCTACTCTAAATACATCATCATATTTTGGGCTGATGACTCAGAGGCTATCAAGCATAAACAGGCAGACCCAAATACAGCTATTTTACAAAATTCCTGGCCCAGCTTCAAACCCTAAACCATATACAATACCAGCTGAGAACTCAAACAAGACTTTAATGCATTTCGGGTGCAATTGGCGAACTGTGAAAGCAGATTGGACTCATCTGAGACATTTTCACAGGTCTCTCACAGCACTCTTAATCATCGCCTTAATGATTTAGAATCTCAGCAAAGACAAAAGAACCTGAAAATTATCAGCCTTGAAAACCTGCCAAGCCAAATAGAGCTGGCAGATTACTTGCAACAGGTATTCAAAGAGGTGCTCTCTGCCTGCTCAGTGTCAATTTGACATAGAACACGTTTTTAAAATCCCAGTGAAAAGGTGAAGGACGGGGGCTCCCTCAAATATAAGTTTGTGCGTGTTCAAGATAGAGATGAGCTCTTACGCAAATTCTGCCAAAAATCAATGGAAGCCCCGGTGAAGTGGGAACTGAAGAATAATTCTTTCCGGACTCTTCCAAGGATGTGATTCAAGCGCACTCTAAATTTGTTAAAGCAAAGGCCCTTGCTAGGGCAAATAATGTGAAATACTGCATTCAGATCTCAGCAAAGTTTTGTATTCAACTTTCAGGTCAGACTCACAAATTCGACCAGCCAGATTTTGCAGAGGCATTCCTCACTAAAATTGGTGAACACCATGGAACTGAAGCTTTGGATGACTCCCTTAACTAATAAGAGGATACACTGTTGAAGATATTGTTTTTCCAGTCTGCGCATTCCGCCAATAGATTGGCGTGTAAACAGTCAGCAGTGAAAATCAACAACAAGAGAATGTTTATTGACTAGTGAAGCAGCAAAAGTCACCACCACTTTTTGAATAAAAATATTAACAAGTCAGAGTCAAGATGATAGGAAAGGAGGAGGAGGAAACTGTGAGCTTAGTCCACTTCAGAAGTCATGATTTTTCTTTTTCTTTTTCCATTTGGATTATTTTTTCTGTTTTTATTTTTCTTATGTTTTCAAAACTGGTTAAGTTGGATAATCGGTTTTTTGTTTTCATTGTGTAACACTAATGTAATAGGGGATTTTTCTCTGTCTCTTCTTATTTTTGTTCTGTTTTTTGTCTTCATTTTCTTTTTCTTTTTCCCCCTCTCCTTTCAACAACAATAATAATGAAATTGCTAGGTTATGGCTATTATTATGTATATCAAGCCAAATTATATAGAAAGATATGTGTAAGGTATTTGAGGTATATGAATGTTGGAATTCAGGCTCAGTCAGAGGTATGTGCCTATCTGCAGGCACCGGCTGAATTCCTTTGACCTCCCTCCGGCGACTCCCGGCAGGAAAGCAAACACATGAGGTCCGTTCCGGCGATTTTCCTCAGGCTGTGAGAAAAACACACCAACTGCTTCTCCTCCTTCTTCTCCTCCCTGCATATCCCCAGGGAGGGGAATCAGACACAGACAGAAATGTAACTACATGCTTTTATTCCTGTCTTTAGCAGTCATACAGTCAAAGATGTCTGCTCTCTTCAACAAACAGAGAGAAAACCCAAACTCCACCCATGTACATCCTGTACAGGTCATATGACACACACTGAGCTCATATCCTGTGCTCAATAAGGATGGACTGCCCCTTTGTTTCCATGGCAGCAGTCACACACATCCTGTCTGGCTTGGCAGCCACTAGCAGCTGTCTGAGCTGTTAGAGCCTTTGCTTGCTACAGCATTGCTGCTTTAGAATAACATACTCCCCCTAAAGTATCAATGCGTGCTGCGAGCAAAGCGTCATCCAGAGAAGAAAACAAACAGTTGTTATATGTATAACACTCCCCTGTTGTTTCAGTTCCACCCTTGGAACTACCCGCCACTGGTTTTACCAATGTACCTCTCTGGTTGTGTGACTTCCAAGGAATGAGTGCATCTGCATTACCTTGGTTAACAACTCTCTGTTGTGCCTTTGTCTCTGACTCAGACACAGCTTCAATCTGACCTTGGTCGTTTACAATAGCAACAGCTAGGTTAGCAAACTCCTTTGAATACCTCTTGGGTGGTACACCCTTCGTTGCTCTCTCAGACCTACGTAAGAAGTGCTGCTCTTCTTTGCTTTCTGGTTCGGCCTTTGGACTCTTTGGAGAACCAGTACCAATTGTAAACAGTGGTTCGTCTTCCTCCTCTTCTGAGGGTCTAGTCATTACGTGAGATTTCCTCTCAATGACTGTGACAACTGAGCTGTCTGAGCTATCGCTGTCATCAGTACTACTGAACTCAACAAAATCAACATCATCATCATCATCAGAATCATCATCATCACCTGTGGGAAATGTGTGAACAACCACTCTCTCCTGTTCAGGAGCACTCTCTAGAAATTTTGTGAGAATCACCTTACCAGATTCAGACAAAATTACTCTGTAGAGACCCTTTTCATAACCCACAAAAATGCCTCTGGCATTCTTTACTCCACCCGGAGCTTCTGTCCTCACATGAGACCCAAAAACCTTGAAATGGGCAACAGAAGGTTTTCTGTGGAACAGTTTCTCAAAAGGAGAACTTCCCAACTCTTTTGAAAACTTTCTCAACCACGTATAACAATATGACGTTAGCGATTCAGCCCAGTACTCATGTGGCAGATGTGAACTAAGCAATTGCGCTTCCATTCCCTTTTGCAATTCTTTGTTCACCCTAACACAGACACATCTGTTCCAAGCTTCTTCGGAAGCTGCAATTTTGTGTCTTATCCCTTTCTTCTTCAGGAACCTCTGGAAATCCTGTAAAAGAAAAATTGGCTTCTCATCTGTGCAAAGACAATCTATGTCAGCATCATGCATATTTTTAACTTTGTCACAAAACTTTTTAAACCTTTCTAAGGCATCTTTTGGTCTCTCCAAAAGATAAATCCAGACAAAACCTGTGAAAGAATCAACACATATTAGGTAATACTTTGCATTGCCTCTAGACGGTGCTAAAGGACCAATCACATCAGCATACACCCGCTGAAATGCCTTGTCGACCCTCGAGGTGACCTGGTTGGCGTTCTTCTTTGCTACACCTGCAAAAGAAATCATGTTAGAATCACAAGAATTACATTTCATGTAATCACTTTGATCAAAAGTCAACAAATATAGTCCATCTTTCTCTTTGGCAGAAAGATACAACTCTCCATCTTTGTAGATCTCGCAGTGTTGATCATCATAGGACAGTTTTAGTCCCTTCTTGGCAATCTGTGATACGCTGAGCAGATTGTACTTCAACTCTGGAACCAAATAAACATTGTTTATAGTCAAGTTCTGACTTTTAAGATACACAGTCCCAATTCCGGTGGCTTCCAGCTCTTGACCGTTGGCTTGTTGTACAATGAAGCTTTGCTTCTTAAACGACGAAAACAAATCCCTGCGATGGGTCATGTGAAATGTGCACCCAGTGTCTATGACAAAAGCGTTCTCTACTTCTGGCTTGGTTCCTTTCGACATCAAAGCCTTTGCAGGCTTCGTCTGTGACTTGGCATGACTTCTGCCTGACGCCTCAGACTTCGTGGAGCTTCCCTTGGCTCCCTTGTTCTGACGTGGCTTCTTACAGTACCGCTGAAGATGCCCAGTCTGTCCACAATTGTAGCATCGGACAACGTTCAAAGCTACGGCATTTTCTCCAGTAGCTGTAGCAGTGGGGGTGTCAGAACTCCGTTCTTGTCTCCCCCTGTCCTTCACCTCCAGGGCAGCAAGTCTGTCATGTTCATTAAGAACCACGGCAAAGACCCTGTCCGACGTTAAATCTTGCGCTGGGAGAGACCCCAGCTGACTGGCAACCATTTTGTAAGTCCGTTTCAGACTGTTGATCACCATGAAGCAAAACACTTCCTCCTGCAGACGGAAATTACATTCCACCATCTGTTGACGCAGAAATTTCATTTCCGTCAGGTGTGCTTGAACATCTCCATCAGGCGCAAGCCTCAGGTTGGTCAGCTTCTCAAAATACAGCAACGCTGAAGAATCTGCATCTCTCTGATGTGTCCTTCTCAGCGTGTCCCAAACATCTTTCGCGTGCTGTAAATCTTGTATATGGATAAGCTCAGAGTCTGACACGCACAGAATTATAGCAGTTCTGGCCTTCACATCCTGTGACTCCCAAGCACGCGTTGGTGCTGCAGGGATGGGGTTCTCAATCACCCCAAACAGTCTCTGATTCTGCAGCAGGGCCTTCATCTTAATAGACCAAGATGCATAATTGTCACTGGTCAGGAGGGGCGGAGAAGGCAGGGCTCCCCCCTTCTTAGCATCCATTTTGAGTCCTTGCATTGACTCTCAAACACAAGCCTCTAAAATCCAATAGCTGGCTTGTTTACACTCTGTGCACCTGGCAGCTATAACACTTGCTGCTTGCAAAGTCCCTTCTGGGCCTAAGTCAAAACAAACTTGTTTTCGCCTCTCTGAGGCACAGCCTGACTTCCAGCCCTTATCCAGCCCTTATCTTGAAACTGGCCTGCGTTGCTAAGCAACTGCATTCTTTTCCTTGGACAGGAAAAACCACAGGAATGTTTGGAATGCAGAGTTCTCTTCTCTCGGAGCTGTTTTTCCCAAACGCTGCTCCCTCGAAGCAGAGAATGAATCAATCTGCATTCACACTTCTAAGCCCGAAAATCTCATACCTGGGCTCCGTAGCTTGGCTTTCAGCTTCCTCTGGTCAGCTTCTGGGTGCAGAGAATCAGCTTTCTCACCTCAGGCCTCCATGGAGCAATGGAAACAGCAGCTCTGCCACTCTTTCTGCAGACTTCCATGGATCGTAGAAACCATCAGCTCTGACTACCACTGTTGGAATTCAGGCTCGGTCAGAGGTATGTGCCTATCTGCAGGCACCGGCTGAATTCCTTTGACCTCCCTCCGGCGACTCCCGGCAGGAAAGCAAACACACGAGGTCCGTTCCGGCGATTTTCCTCAGGCTGTGAGAAAAACACACCAACTGCTTCTCCTCCTTCTCCTCCTCCCTGCATATCCCCAGGGAGGGGAATCAGACACAGACAGAAATGTAACTACATGCTTTTATTCCTGTCTTTAGCAGTCATACAGTCAAAGATGTCTGCTCTCTTCAACAAACAGAGAGAAAACCCAAACTCCACCCATGTACATCCTGTACAGGTCATATGACACACACTGAGCTCATATCCTGTGCTCAATAAGGATGGACTGCCCCTTTGTTTCCATGGCAGCAGTCACACACATCCTGTCTGGCTTGGCAGCCACTAGCAGCTGTCTGAGCTGTTAGAGCCTTTGCTTGCTGCAGCATTGCTGCTTTAGAATAACAGGTTTTATATATCATATTATATATATATATATTATATTATATTATATTATATTATATTATATTATATTATATTATATTATATTATATTATATTATATTTATTATATTATATTATATTATATTATATTATATTATATTATATTATATTATATTATATTATATTATATTATATTAATGCATATACAAGAAAGCTTTCATGGATTCTGAAGCTTCTCCTTGGTAAAAATGAATCAAACAATAAAAAATAGGGAAGGTTGGCACAAAATGTAGTGCTCCAGGTGAGACAAAGAAATGTGGTCCCCAGTTGACCTACCCCATAGCCTGAGCTATGTAAAGGCATGAAATGGAAGAGGACCCTCCAGGCCCATTTAAAACATTGGGGTTGTGGCAATGAGCCAAGCCCATCTATCACACATAGTTATGCAATATACATTAAACATAAATCAATTACACAAAAGAGACAATTGGCTCTGTACACTACAGATATAGTTCAACATTCCTACATAATAACATAGTCACAACGGGAGTCTTCAGGATGGACTTGGCTGTTATGACTGTCCTCTTTGTGGTTTGGGCACTGAATACAAATGCAGGTCCTGATGCACCTCCTAAGGTGGAGGCTGACACCTTTCTTTTGTCTGCCCTGAATCTCCTGTCAATCAAAATCATTAAGTGGCCTTAAGTTCTAATATTATGAGAGGGAAAACGTTTTTCCCTGTCTGCTTACTCCATGCCATCCATAATTCTGCAAACCCGTCATGTCCCCTCCCCATAGTTATCTCTTTCTCTAAGCTAAAAATATCTTAATGTTTTAGCCTTGAATCCCATCATTTTTGGTCGACACTTTCTGCCCACTTTTTCAGCTCTGTAATTTATTTCTTTTTGGAAATGGGATGATCAGAGTTGAACACAGAGTTCCAACTCCTGAGGTATCACAGATTTATTTTCAATCCATTTCCAAATAATCCCTAGCAAAGAATTTGCTTTATTCATTGCTGAGCCACAGGCTGAGATGATGGTTTTACTGAGCTAGCCTCTAGCACCCCAAAAACTCTTTCCTGGTTAGTCACCATCAGTTCAGATGCCATCTGTGTAGATGTGAACCTACTATTTTTCCCTGCCCCAGATTGCATCATTTTATATTTCCCTAAAATCTTGTTTGTCATTGTGCATCCCTTTCACCCAGTTTGTCAAGATCCTTGCCTTATCCTAAATAATTTGATGTCATCCACAAAGTTATTGTTTCCCCCTGTCCATCCTGATGCCAGATCGATTTAAGAAAAAATGAAATGGCGCCCAAGCACCCAAAATAGACCATTGACATACTGTGACTCCCTTCCTGAAACTTACTACCGCTTGGGGGAGTGGAGATTGTCAGAGTCAACAGGCCCAACCCTAAGAATGCAAAAACCACAACAAAGGCTTGCCAAGGTAGAAAGTGTGACACACACTGCAAGCAATTCAGTCATGCAAAGAAGTGATTTCCGAACTGTGAAAGGTTTCTGGGTGAGTCAGCAGATTGCTGGCAATCCAGCCTGGAAGCCGTATCACTTGGAAAAGGAGAACAGTTCAGGCAGATGATGACAGATTTAGTCTTCAGCCTTTTTAATGGAATCCCCTGTTGCAGATTTCTAAAAAAGCCTTCCTATTTTTCAAGCTGCCTTTTATCACAGAACGGCACAACTGCAGAGGACATAGCTGGTGTCCCTTTTTTGAAATCCCTGCAGCCCACAGAATTTGACATCTCCTTTCTTCCTTTACTTTTCATGTGTGAATGGTGTCTTCTGAAGGGAAACTCCAGAAATGGTTACCGTAATTAACAATAATATTATTATTATTCTGTTACAGATTTGGAAGGCCCCCCCAAACCCTATAAATTAATAATTTTTGATTATTTGGAGTATTGAAGGAAAGATATTAGGCCAGTGTAAAAGTACAGGCTAAGATTTCTTTCCAGGCTGGGGCCTCACCTGGGATAGAGGCACTAACATGACAAAAGGTGTTGATGGCCCACCTGAGAGCCTGGGCCTGGTCAGACAGGAAAAGAGAGCCTTTAGAGCAAGGTGTGCTGGTAAGAAGTAGGGGGAGAACAAAGTCTGGGATCCATCTTGGGCAGGCAGGCTGAAGGCTGACGGGGAGAGATTCCTTGGGCTCCAGGGCTGCACTGCTATGGGGAACAAGTCTTGCTTGAGATGACTATGCTGTAAGATCTGGACTCCCTCCATGCACAATGAAGGTGTAAATAGGTGAATAAACCATATTTCTTAAAAGCTACAACAGACTCCACTGTGTCTCAATTCTCCAAAAGAAAACAGACCCTGGGTGAGTGCTTGGAACCCCATGGACTCTTGCCACCGCTCAGCAGAGACAGGGGGGAGGCACCCAACTTTTGTAACAATACCATTACATGTTACCCACTTTGCCAAGCTTAAGGTGGGGGTTTTTGGGGGAGAGAATAAAAAATGGAAGCAAAGAAGCATGCCTACAATTTATAGAAAAAGGGCTGATCCATGTATCTGTTTCCCAGACAATGAGTATTGTAGTTTCCCTCCAGTTAGTCTGTACCTAGCATTGCCATCTTTGTTCTGGCAAAATACAAGGTGAGGCGGAGCAGTTGGTGTGTTATGTACTGAAGTTCTCACCCTGGGTCAGCAGGGGGATACTGTAGATAGTTCAGGACCACGTATGCAAATAAGGGGTCAAAAGTGACGTTCAGTGGTTGGATAGTTACAGAAAATGGTTACTGTTGCGTTCTAGTGGAGCTCTATATAAGCAGGTTGGCTGAAGCCTTCAGTTCAGTTCTGTTCTGGCCTGTGAATAAACAAGAGCTGTTTGAAGAATCGCTGTGTCATCTGATATGTTCACCCACAACTTAACATGGTGGACTTTTTTTCTCATCTGGTGCTGAAGCAATTTATTACCATCTATTGCAGCCCAACAGGATAGCCCCTGTGCAATTTGACACATGCACACACCAACACATGAATGTGTAAATCTGTCTGTGCTTGTCTACCCAGAGCTTAAATATATGACCGTTCACACACTCTTTCAAACACATGCATTTGGAGAGGATACCTAACAAGAGAGAGAAAGAAAGAAAGATGAAATACAGGACAAAATTGGATCATTACATGACATAGCATTTTACAATGAAACACGAGACAATCCTGTATTATACAGGACAAGTGGCAACCCTGTGACTATACCTCTGTTTAGCTAACGCCAAGGCCTCTTCTGCACTATCCACTGAAAGCAGTATTGTACCTCTTTCACCAGTCATGGCTACCCTCAAAGAATTCTGGCAACTAGTTTGTTAAGAGTGTTGAGAATTGTTTGGAGACCCCTTTTCCCCTCACAGAACTACAATTCCCAGAGTTCCATGGAAAGAGGTGTTGGCTGTTAAACCATCAGAGCACATTCAGATGTTGATATTCAGCCTGAGAGATCTTCCAGTGTCTGCTAAAGGCCTTTGGGAAATAATAACAATCTGCAGATTCTATTTATTATAATATTTAATCATATTTAATCATCCTGCCTGATGTTGTCTGGATTACTTTTCAATGCTGTTAGCTGCTTTGAGGTCCCCAAGGTGGCAGAAAAGCAAGGGAGACATTTTTAAAGAAATAAAATAGGATAAATCCACCTACTGAGATCATGCCAGAGGCAGCACTTGAACCAAGGAATCCCTCACACTCTTCACAATTATACGGCACCAGCTCATACAAGCCAGATATGGAGCAGCTCAGAGACACCCTGCCAATCTGTCAGGCTTGAGTAGCAATGCTGGGAAAAGGAAAAACAGGCCAAGTTTGGAGGGCAAAGAGAACCCAAGACCATATTGTTAGGGGAATCTATGCCATCTGACCAGCCAAGCTTTCCTGGAGTATACAGTGGTACCTTGGTTCTCAAATGCCTTGGTACTCAAGCAACTTGGAACCCAAACACTGCAAACCCGAAAGTAAGTGTTCCAGTTTCCGAACTTTTTTTGGAAGTCAAATGTGCTCTGTTTTCAGTGTTACGCTTCCGATTTGAGTGTCACGCTGAGGTCTGTCTGTTTTTGCTATTTATTTTGCGTTTTTGTTTTTGTGGCTCTTTTAGTTTTTGCTTTTGTAACTGTGTGGAACCCAGTTCAGCTATTGATTGATTGATTGATTGATTGTGTGACTGCAGTACATTGTTTATTGCTTTTATTTTATGGATCAATGGTCTTGTTAGATAGTAAAATTCATGTTAAACTGCTGTTTTAGAGGTTGTTTTTAAAAGTCTGGAACGGATTAATCCATTTTGCATTACTTTCTATGGGGAAGAACGCCTTGGTTTTGGAACACTTTGGTTTTGGAATGGACTTCCAGAAAGGATTAAGTTTGAGAACCAAGGTACCACTGTAGTTGCTGCCAGTGCTGCAGCAGAGCTCATCAAAAGCACTGTTTTCATTCTTGGTCCAATTTGGTAGTGTCTTTTGGGATGCATTTTGATGACAAAAGCATCATGGTTATTCATTTTGGATCAACTAAAGAAGCAGCACACAACAACTTTGAACATGGCAGGCGTGTCAATCTGCTGGTCTGTAGAGCCGCCTGGAGAATTTGTGTTATAGGGTGGCTATTTTTAAAAAATAGTGAAGGAATGAAGGAAGGACTAAGGGGTATTGTGGCACATTAAAGACTAGCAAATTTATTATGGCTAAAGTTTTTGTGGAGTACAAGCAGATCTAGCTTTTCACACCTCCAACCCAATGTACAGGCCCTCTCTTCATCTCACAGTGAATAAAAACATTTAATCTCCCCCCCCTCCCCCAGCCTATGGTAAGAGAGAATAACTCTCTGAACAAAATGTTCTGTATCTGAAAGTCCTAAATGCTCTCATCATTTGCATGAAGCTTATCTCTCAGTGCAGTACATATTAGCAAATTAGCCTTGATGACAAATTGCACAGATAACTCCAGGGCTATTAGCCAGTGGGCAGCTGAAATTAAAGAGTCTGAATACTGTGAGTTTGATCCAAGCTTCCCATGAGCAGAGTTCCTTTGCAGAACGCTATTGCTGGATGGAGTAAGGGGGAAGGGGTTTTCTCCCATTGGTCCTTCCTTCTACTGCTCCCTGAAAAGCTGGTTCGGAAGGTTGAAGAAGAGCTCTCCAGAACAACATGGGAGATGGCACTGGGGATTGTGCAGGGAAGAAGAAAAGGATAAAGATAACGTTCCCATTCTTCCTTCAGTGGGAGCTTCTCAGTCCTTTCTACAATGGTGCCAACCATAGGTGCTGTACTTTTGTCCTGATCCAGGAAAGGAAATCAATGTATAGGACCTTTGGATATGTGTATACGCCTCTGGATCTCATTGAACTGGCTGTATGAGTCTCTTGATGCAGAGACACATCCCCAGGTGAGGCCAAACCATGTTGCCATCAACTAGAACTAGATCAAAACCCTTATCAACACAAGAAATACAAGACAAACCAAAAGACAACCAAATGCCCTGGCTAACACACCACCAATTATATGCCATCTTAAACAATCTAGTAGTAAAATCAGCAGCAACTAGGCCCCTGACAACCTTCAAAAACCTCCTCCTAACAACAAAGGAATACGGCAAAGGGATGGTATCCACAATATACAAAATACTACTGCAAAATCACACAAACCCCCTAGACTCAATGAAAAACAATGGGAGGGCGGCATAGGCTATAAGATTGACCCCACTCAGTGGACCAGAATGTGGTCTAAAAACCTCTCTTTAAATCCATATCAACGAACGGGAAAGAACTCACTTACAGATGATACCTAATACCAAGGAAACTAGCGCTAATATGCCCAGGAACCTCACCAAAATGCTGGAGAGGATGCACCTCCACAGGCACATACCTCCACATGTGGTGGGAATGCCCCAAAATCCAACTCTTCTGGACAATAATCATACAAGAAATATGCAAAATACCTTTTTTTAAAAAAGTAATATTTATTAAATTTTCCAATAAGAACATACAAATACAAAACAACTACAATGAAAACAAACACAAACAAAAAACAAGTATAATTTCAAAACTTATTTTCTCAACCTTATTTCCCCGACTTCCTCATACCTCACCGTTTTGTATTCTAGTTTAATTATCCCATCAGCAACTCCATTCCCTTATTTCCCAAAAGTTTTTTACTAATTCCATTCCTTTTCTTACTCTAATGTCTCTGAAAACCAATATTTTTAAGTCCATGTCAGTCTAACATTCTTTAATCTTGTAATATTTATTAAGATAGTCCTTAAATTTCTTCCAATCTTCTTCCACTGTCTCTTTCTCCTGGTCTCAGATTCTGCCCGTCATCTCTGCGAGTCCCATGTAGTCTGTCATCTTCATCTGCCATTCTTCCAGAGTGGGTAGATCTGATGTCTTCCAATACTTTGCAATAAGGATCCTTGCTGCTGTTGTGGCATACAAAAACAAAGTTCTGTCCTTCTTTAACACCACATGGCTGACCATACCCAGGAGAAAGGCCTCTGGTTTCTTCAGGAAAGTGTATTTAAACATCTTTTTCATTTCATTATATATCATTTCCCAGAAAGCCTTAATCCTTGGGCATGTCCACCAGAGGTGAAAGAATGAGCCTTCATTTTCTTTACACTTCCAACATTTGTTATCTGACAAGTGGTAAATTTTTGCAAGCTTGACTGGGGTCATGTACCACCTATAGATCATTTTCATAATGTTTTCTCTCAAGGCGTTACACGCCGTAAATTTCATGCCGGTGGTCCACAACCTTTCCCAGTCAGCAAACATAATGTTATGACCAATATCTTGCGCCCACTTAATCATAGCTGATTTAACTGTTTCATCCTGCGTATTCCATTTCAACAGCAAGTTATACATTTTTGATAAATTTTTAGTATTGGATTCTAACAATTCTGTTTCCAATTTCGATTTCTCCACCTGGAAGCCAATTTTCTTATCCATCTTGTAAACCTCCATTATTTGGTAATAGTGGAGCCAATCTCTCACTTTATCCTTTAATTTCTCAAAACTCTGCAGTTTGAAGTTACTACCCTCCTGTTCTAAAATTTCCCAATATTTCGGCCATATACACTCCATATTGAGTTTTTTCACAGCTTTTGCCTCCATTGGTGAAAGCCACCTTGGAGTTTTGCTCTCCAGTAGGTCTTTATATCTGATCCAAACATTGTACAATGCAAAATAACTAAGCAAGTATTAGAGGTCACCCCAGAACTTGCCCTACTAAACATCTTCCAAGATAATAATGCCCACTCACATCATAAAGAGCTCATAACCCACCTCAACAGCCAGAAACATCATAGCCAAACACTGGAGACACCTGCAAGAGTAAGCATGGATCAATGGTACCAAATTGTATGGGAAACAGCCTTATTAGAAAAATTAACCAATAAACTGAAACTGACACAGAAACAAACAGAAGAAGATGCCTTCACCCCGGTATGGCTCCCCTTTATCACATACACAGCCCAACAAGACGACGACAATAATCCACCAACAGCATACAAATCAATATGGCTAACCTGATTCAAAAACACCCACCCACCCACCCCCACTCACACATGAAAACAAAGACCACTACAAATGAACAACCACACCCTAGGCGAACCCCAACCTCTCTTACCACTAAAGGAAGACAAGTGAACAGCAGAGAACCTGCACAAGCAATGCGGGCACAAAAACCCACATATATTAAGTAAAATAGAAACATCACCACCCGACCCCACCCCCAATGACCAAATCCCACTCCACCTCTTTCCCCTTTTTCTTCCTAATGTAACACTAATGTCTCAACAAATGAAACTGATATGTAGAAAATGTAACTTGAAAAAATAGACATTGCACATACTTTTGTAAACCAAGAAATCTTTAATAAAAAATACGTTTTAAAAAAGGAAGAGATCTTGAAATAAAAACAATCACATGTTTTATAAAACATGTCCAAATCAGAGATGATTAGCTTTTCGCAGCAAGCTAGGCATTAACTCATTAATTGATGCTAGCCAAGCAAATGATGTGTGGTCACACTGATGTATGGTATTTTCTGTTCCACAAACCTTAAATCAATTCAACTGTCATACTGCACCTCAGGGGTTGCAAATCTTTTTCAGTCTCTTGTAGCATTTGCAAACTAGGAAAACTGTTGTGGGCATCAGGCACACACCATAGTCAGGCCCGCACCGTATCCATGCAAGCCCTGCAAACATGCATGCACATGGCAACATCACACTCACTACTCTCCCCAAAAAGTGTTTTCATGTTTTTCCAGCCCTAATTGCGGGGGACACTGATAGGATTGCCACATGTCCTCTTCCATGGGCATGTATAATAAGAGTAGAAATAGTGATCCATAGTTAAAAGTAGAAGTCGGCAAATGTATCCTCTTTTTTGCTCTTCAAAATATGGCAGCCCTAGCACTGATCTTGCTGGAGAATGCTTTTGGGGAGGCAAGAGTCAATCTTGTCTTTCAAGTTTCCATCTCCAGGAAAATCACAACCCCTTCCCTTGGCCATAATAATTGGGAACCAATAGAAGGCTTTTTTAAAGCGTAAATGTAGTGGGGGAGGTGGGGGTCACAGCTGGGAATAATAATAATAATAATAATAATAATTTATTATTTGTACCCCGCCCATCTGGCTGGGTTTCCCCAGCCACTCTGGGCGGCTTCCAACAGAGATAAAAAATACACTAAAATATCACATATTAAAAACTTCCCTGAACAGGGCTGCCTTCAGATGTCTTCTGAATGTCAGGTAGTTGTCCATCGCCTTGACATCCGATGGGAGGGCATTCCACAGGGCGGGCGCCACCACCGAGAAGGCCCTCTGCCTGGTTCCCTGCAACTTGGCCTCTCGCAGTGAGGGAACCGCCAGAAGGCCCTCGGAGCTGGACCTCAGTGTCCGGGCAGAACGATGGGGGAGGAGACGCTCCTTCAGATATACTGGACCGAGGCCATTTAGGGCTTTAAAGGTCAGCACCAACACTTTGAATTGTGCTCGGAAACGTACTGGGAGCCAATGTAGGTCTTTCAAGACCGGTGTTATATGGTCTCGGCGGCCGCTCCCAGTCACCAGTCTAGCTGCCGCATTCTGTATTAGTTGTAGTTTCCGGGTCACCTTCAAAGGTAGCCCCACGTAGAGCGCATTGCAGTAGTCCAAGCGGGAGATAACCAGAGCATGTACCACTCTGGCGAGACAGTCCGCAGGCAGATAGGGTCTCAGCCTACGTACCAGATGGAGCTGGTAAACAGCTGCCCTGGATACAGATTTGACCTGTGCCTCCATGGACAGCTGTGAGTCCAAAATGACTCCCAGGCTGCGCACCTGGTCCTTCAGGGGCACAGTTACCGCATTCAGGACCAGGGAATCCTCCACACCTGCCCGCCTCCTGTCCCCCAAAAACAGTACTTCTGTCTTGTCAGGATTCAACCTCAATCTGTTAGCCGCCATCCATCCTCCAACCGCCTCCAGACACTCACACAGGACCTTTACTGCCTTCACTGGTTCTGATTTAAAAGAGAGGTAGAGCTGGGTATCATCTGCATACTGATGAACACCCAGCCCAAACCTCCTGATGATCGCTCCCAGCGGCTGCATGTAGATGTTGAAAAGCATGGGGGAGAGGACAGAACCCTGAGGCACCCCACAAGTGAGCGGCCAGGGGTCTGAACACTCATCCCCCACCACCACTTTCTGAACACGGCCCAGGAGGAAGGAGCGGAACCACTGTATGACAGTGCCCCCAGCTCCCAGCCCCTCAAGACGGTCCAGAAGGATGTCATGGTCGATGGTATCAAACGCCGCTGAGAGATCCAGCAGAACTAGGAAACAGCTCTCACCTTTGTCCCTAGCCCGCCGGAGATCATCAACCAGTGCGACCAAGGCAGTTTCAGTCCCATGATGAGGCCTGAATCCCGACTGGAAGGGATCCAAATGGTCCGCTTCTTCCAGGCGTGCCTGGAGTTGTTCAGCAACCACTCGCTCAATCACCTTGCCCAAGAATGGGAGGTTTGAGACTGGGCGATAATTGGCCATCGTGGCCGCATCTAAAGATGGTTTTTTAAGAAGCGGTTTAATAACCGCCTCTTTCAGCGGGTCTGGGAAGGCTCCCTCACGGAGGGAAGCATTCACCACCCCACGAAGCCCATCGCCCAGTCCTTCCCGGCTAGCTTTTATAAGCCAGGATGGGCAAGGATCCAGGAGACAGGTGGTTGGCTTCACTCGTCCAAGCAGCCTGTCCACATCCTCGGAGGTAACAGATTGAAATTGATCCCACACAACTTGACCAGACAGGACTCTAGCACTCTCCCGCCCCGGCCCTGCTCCCACGGTGGAGTCTACTTCTTCCCGAATCTGAGCGATTTTATCTGCAAAAAAATTTGCAAAATCATTGCAGGAGAACATGTGGCCCGTACTGGGCCCCGATGTTACAGGTGGTTCCGCTAAATTGCGAACCACCTGAAAGAGTCTCCTGCTGCTGTTTTCTGCAGATGCAATAGAGGCGGTGAAGAAAGTCTTCTTCGCCGTCGCTATCGCCACTTGGTAGGCTCGACGTTGAGCTCTAACCCGTGTCCGGTCAGATTCAGAATGAGTTATCCGCCACCGGCGCTCTAGCCGTCTCAACGATTGTTTCATTGCCCTCAGATCCGTGGAAAACCACGGGGCTCTCCGGGCTTCATGCAATCGGAGAGGGCGCTTCGGAGCCAAACAGTCAATAGCCCTGGTTAACTCCACATTCCAGCGGGCCACCAGGGAATCGGCTGAAAGGCCATCAACATGGGATAAAGCATCCCCAACCACTCTCTGGAAACCATTTGGATCCATTAAGTGGCGGGGGCGGACCATCCGAATCGGTCCCACCTCCCTGCAGAGGGGATGGGTCGCGGAGAAGTCCAGTTGCACCAGGAAGTGATCTGACCATGGCACTTCTTTCGTTTCGCTTTTGCTTAGTGTCAGATCACCAACATCCGTAGAGGTAAACACCAGGTCCAAGGCATGTCCGCGGCTATGGGTTGGGCCAGACTTATTCAGGGACAGCCCCATGGAGGCCATGCTTTCCACGAAGTCCCGAGCGGCCCCTTGTAAGGTCGTGTCGGCATGGATGTTAAAATCCCCTAGGACGACCAAACTAGGTGTCTCCAGGAGAACATCCGCCACGACCTGAAGCAGCTCGGGCAGGGAATCCTTGGTGCAGCGGGGAGGTCGGTACACCAAAAGGAATCCTGTACTGCCCCTATTGCCCAACTTCCAGAACATGCACTCAGAAAACTGGGTCTTCCCAATAGGACGCCTGGTGCAAACTAATGACTTCCTAAAAATCACTGCAACCCCCCCTCCCCGCCCACATGACCTGGGTTGCTGTGCGTAAGAGAAACCTGGTGGACAAGCAGCGGCAAGGACAGGCCCATCTGCTTCATCCAACCAAGTCTCTGTTACACATGCCAGGTCAAGTCCTCCATCCACGATCAAGTCATGGATGGCAGTGGTCTTATGAATCATTGACCTGGCATTGCACAGCAACACTTTCAGGTCATGTGGGTATCCCTTGCTGATTCTAGTATTCGTCCGGTCAGGACCAGACCCAGAGGCAGGGATAGTCCTCAGACAACGACTAAACCTGCCTCCTCTGTAATGACATGGTCTGGTCTTAGCGTAACTCCTCCTCCTACCCGTGATCACTGAGATCGGTTGTCCCAGTGCATTCCCCCCTGTGAAGCATATCCCAGCCATTTTATGGGCTGGGGCCCATTCCCCGGCAGCCCTGACCCCTCCCCTTAAGAACAAAATAACCCCTTTAAGAAACAAAAAAAAAAAAAAAAAAAAAAAAAAAACACAAATAAGACAATATAAACAAAAAACAATAGAAATTACAAAAATTACAAAAACATAAAATCAAACAAATTCCCAGGCCCAATAAACATCCACCGCACCCCCCCCCCACATACAAAAAATTCAAAATAAAAATTTTAAAACATTTTAAAAGCACTCTGCACCCCTCCGGCAGTAACAGCAACTGTTCCAGTGAGGCCCGTCAGGCCCTGCCCCAGGCCAGATGGTGAGTGGCAGGAAGGAGCAGGACCCCATACACTCACATGCAGGAGAGTCCTCCTGGGCAGCAGAGTCCAGCAGTCCTTTATGAGGCTTCAGGCCCCGCCCCAGGCCAGATGGTGAGTGGCAGGAAGGAGCAGGACCCCATACACTCACATGCAGGAGAGTCCTCCTGGGCAGCAGAGTCCAGCAGTCCTTTATGAGGCTTCAGGCCCTGCCCCAGGCCAGATGGTGAGTGGCAGGAAGGAGCAGGGCCCTCAGACACTCACATGCAGGAGAGTCCTCCTGGGCAGCAGAGTCCAGCAGTCCTTTATGAGGCTTCAGGCCCCGCCCCAGGCCAGATGGTGAGTGGCAGGAAGGAGCAGGGCCCTCAGACACTCACATGCAGGAGAGTCCTCCCGGGCAGCAGAGTCCAGCAGTCCTTGTGAGGCTTCAGGCCCCGCCCCAGGCCAGATGGTGAGTGGCAGGAAGGAGCAGGGCCCTCAGACACTCACATGCAGGAGAGTCCTCCCGGGCAGCAGAGTCCAGCAGTCCTTTATGAGGCTTCAGGCCCCGCCCCAGGCCAGATGGTGAGTGGCAGGAAGGAGCAGGGCCCTCAGACACTCACATGCAGGAGAGTCCTCCCGGGCAGCAGAGTCCAGCAGTCCTTGTGAGGCTTCAGGCCCCGCCCCAGGCCAGATGGTGAGTGGCAGGAAGGAGCAGGGCCCTCAGACACTCACATGCAGGAGAGTCCTCCTGGGCAGCAGAGTCCAGCAGTCCTTGTGAGGCTTCAGGCCCCGCCCCAGGCCAGATGGTGAGTGGCAGGAAGGAGCAGGGCCCTCAGACACTCACATGCAGGAGAGTCCTCCCGGGCAGCAGAGTCCAGCAGTCCTTGTCCAGCAGTCCAATTTCACTACCTAACCATTCTCTGATGAGTAAGATCTCATAATGTCTCATATTATCTTTTCTATTTTATTTGCAAGAAAGGAAGATATGGAACTGTCAGGCGTATTATGTGGGAAAATACATTCATGTTTGAATGTAGCAATGAGTGGTCAATACATGTAAGGAGGTGCCAAAACACTTTACAGTCTACCCATTTCTCTCTTCTTTTTGAAATAAAGCTGAACAGGAAGAAGCATGAATGCCCTTAAGTATTGATACTATTAGGCTCAATCATGAAAACTACAGAAAAGGCATTGATGCAGGGCATATCCGAGATAGGAACTCCCTATTTTCTTGAGTAATTTTTTTAAAAGACACTTACAGTGGTACCTCTGGTTACGAACTTAATTCGTTCTGGAGGTCCGTTCTTAACCTGAAACTGTTATTAATGTGGCCTCCTGCTGCCGCAGCTGCACAGTTTCTGTTCTCATCCTGAGGTAAAGTTCTTAACCCAAGGTACTACTTCCAGGTTAGCGGAGTCTGTAACCCGAGGTGTTTGTAACCCGAAGTACCACTGTATAACCAGTTAGGAATGAAATGCAGATACATGGGCCACCTTACAGGCCTGCCCAAGATCTGGGGGACATATAGGTAGGAGCCCCAGATCTTTGGTTTACAGCACCGTTGAGCATACTGCAAAGTGCAGTTACAGTAGGACTCCAGTCACCAACCACAGTAATTTGCCCAGAGGTCTGAATCTTTTTATATGATGCAAAATGTCTTGTGGGCCTGTGCCCTGAAGTATATAGGGCAAGGAGCCAAATCTGCAGATGCCAAGGCCAACTCCTGAGCTTCATGGCTGAACTGAAATTAGAAACCATAGTTTGTACCCAACTAAGTTCCCTTGTGCAAACAGAAGTTCTTGCACGAATGGGGCAGCTTTGTGGAATACAAGCCCAGGTGTCACCTTCAGGTCAAACACGGAAGCCAATGCAGAAGCTGCCTACATCTATGCAACTACTAGTGTTGTGCACACAAAATTAGGATTAGATTAAGCACATTCTTTTTGCCTTTGCTTTGAGAAATCAATTGTAGGTGTCTCCCCACCCCTTCCTGAAAGGGAGCTGTGATTTCAGCTTTACAGTCTCGGATGGGCTTGCATGCCACAGGTTAACTGCTCTATTGAGCAGTCTTCAGCACATATGAAGTAATTGCTGACAGCAAGCCAAGCTTTAAAATGACAGCAATTTGGCCGGCACAAGATCCCTTGTCTTGATAGCAAGTTCTGACTGTTGAAATATGAATCATAGAAATTAAAGGCAAAGAAGGGCTGTTAGCTCATCCACTTCACCTCTCTGCCAGATAAAAATTGTTTGTTGCATATTATTCCCCAATGCTTGTCTAGACCATTTTTAAAGGACTGTGAGAAGAGGAATCATCATCTTCTTGGCAGCATTCTTTGCAGTCTTAATAGATGTTGCTATAAGACAATCCTTGCTTCTGATCGTGGCAGCTGAGGCCATTCAGAGCATCCTAAACAATGCCTTCACCTTCAGTTCCTATCTTTGTACTGTGACCAGTTGATGCTGCAGTTGACTTCCTCACCTTGTAAAACTAACTTCACGTGCAAAATTATTCAGCAAAGAAAAGGATCCACAGCAAGCAATAAATTACAATTATTTTATCATTTATAGGCATGGTGCACAATATGCAATGCACACATTTTAAAATGCTCACATACATATATCACAGATTTTTTTTTAAATCAATGTTTTGGACAAACAATTAATTAAATTAATTCTCATGTCACGTTGGCTACCACATCTGCTTTATAAAATATTAACAATGGAGGGAGTGCTTTCATTTTGTTTTTAAATCAGGATTAAGGTTGTGGTTGTTTTGCATTGGTTGCTGGAGGAAAATGTAACCCTATTAGCATTCAAAGTGAGCTTATTTTAAAAACTATTTAATATTCATTATATTATGGTACTTTCTCATACTGTTAAGCTGTAAACAGCACTTAGGGGTTAAAAAAAAAATCTCCAGGGCATTTTGGTAAGTAAAATTCTTCAGAAAGTAACTTAATAATTAGCTTTAACATAAGGTCAAATTTAAAATTAGTCCAACCAACTGAGCTATCCAGGCAGCATTAGCCCAACCAAATTGCATCTAATAAACAGTATGTGTTGCAATATCAAGAGAAGAAAAAGGGGTGGGCATTAAATCTCTGTGCTTTCAGATACTCTAGAGATGAGGAAAATTATTATACTGCTTCAAATTCCACTTCAGTGTAATAGTTGTACGAGCTACATTAAATGAACCCCTAATGCTAAAATGGTGACAGCAGTCACGAAATTAAAAGACGCCTGCTCCTTGGGAGAAAGGCGATGGCAAACCTAGACAGCATCTTAAAAAGCAGAGACATCACCTTGCCAACAAAGGTCCATATAGTTAAAGCCATGGTTTTCCCGGTAGTGATGTATGGAAGTGAGAGCTGGACCATAAAGAAGGCTGATCGCCGAAGAATTGATGCTTTTGAATTATGGTGCTGGAGGAGACTCTTGAGAGTCCCATGGACTGCAAGAAGATCAAACGCATCCATTCTTAAGGAAATCAGCCCTGAGTGCTCACTGGAAGGACAGATCGAAAAGACCCTGATGCTGGGAAAGATTGAGGGCACAAGGAGAAGGGGATGACAGAGGACGAGATGGTGGGACAGTGTTCTCGAAGCTACAAACATGAGTTTGACCAAACTGCGGGAGACAGTGGAAGACAGGAGTGCCTGGCGTGCTCTGGTCCAGGGGGTCACGAAGAGTTGGACATGACTAAACGACTAAACAACAACAATGCTAAAACTTCTTCCAAATTTGGCTTGAACTCCATGTAAAATTTGTCTCTATCCATGGCTAGAAACAGTCTATTTTTAATGTTGATAAATACAAGTGTCACATAGGTAATAAATATTGTTATGTATTGAAATTTTATACATACATTAGGGCAGGCATGTCCGAAGTCCGTTTTGTGGCCTGCTGGTCAGTTTATAGAATCATAGAATCATAGAATCATAGAGTCGGAAGAGACCACAAGGGCCATCGAGTCCAACCCCCTGCCAAGCAGGAAACACCATCAGAGCACTCCTGACATATGGTTGTCAAGCCTCTGCTTAAAGACCTCCAAAGAAGGAGACTCCAGTTTAATCCGGCCCCTGTGGCAGTTTATTTCCTGGGGTAAAATCCTAAAAAAAAGCTCAACAACTTCAATCCTAATTTGGACACCTCTGCATTAGGATAAAAACCTTTACTTAAAAAGGCTTGTTGAAAAAGAAAGATCTTAGATAGCTGCTGTAAGTAACACACCCACGATAAAGATGGCGTCTGCCTGATATGTAACAGAAGGAAGCTCCAAAAGGGAGATGTCATCACACTAAAGGTCCAGGTCCTACATTTTGTGGAACAGACCTCCTGAGAAAGCTGGCTGAGTTAATGCCCGGAGCTTGAGAGGTTGGGCCTGGAGAGGTGGGAGCATCTTTCACGCTGATGAACCGGTGTAGCTTTTAATCACATGAATCATTTCCCCTAGAAAGTCAAAGCGCGGTGATTTGGGGAAAGGGATTAAAAACTGTTTGGTTTTCATGTGGATCTTTGCCTTTTTCTAAAGGAAGTCTATGGAGCAATCACCATTGCATGCCCCAAAATTGGGGGGTGGCAGCGCAGAAGCCAGTCTCCCATCAAAGAAGCCGCCCAGAGTGACTGGGGAGGCCCAGCCAGATGGGCGGGGTATAAGTAATAAATTATTATTATTATTATTATTATTATTATTATTATTATTATTATTATTATTATTATTACTACTACTACTACTACTACTCAGTCTTTGCTGGAGCATAACAATTTCTCACCTCAGTCTTTCCTGGGCATGTATGCTCTTATTACCACCATTATCAGCTGCCCTCCTAGGATTCCTACTGGACCCACCCCAAAATGTTTTGCCCTTGTGCAGGAACCACTGCAGTTATCATTCTGAAATTTGGTAGGCTTCGTCCCCTCAGAAGGGAGGACCATGCCTGCAAATTGCATTCATTTCTGGCAGACAATGAAAAAAAAATCATAGTTCTCTGTTGTTTTAAAAAAATCAAACTTAAAGGTGCTCTGACAAAAAACTCTGGATATATCTGCCTACAATTTGGCAGACTTCATATATTCTGGAGCTTCTGCCATGCCTGCAATTTTAATCCACCTTTGTGAAAAGGAAAAAAAGTCATAGCCATTTTTAGATTCACATTATATGAAGGGGATGTAGAGATTCAATTTTAACAGGTCTACGGTAATTTTATCCCCCAAAATGGGTTGAATTGTATAGATGCAGGGTGGCTGAAAAACAATTCAAAGCTACATATAAAAGTCAGACTTTGTGGGCACTGCCCAGCCCTACTGTACATATTTATAGAAAATACCAAGCTCACAGCATCACAATTACAAGTGTTTAAACTAACAGAAAGAGAAACAAATCCTCTCAGGGAATTCTAAACTGCAGAAGCCCTCAGCAGTTTCATTATCTTTCAAACAGGGGAAAAGAAACCTCTGCTTCAAGGTTAAATAAAATTAGCATAATTACACCTAATTGATTGCATGTGTTAGAGAGAAACATTTGTCACACTTTTAATAAAGCTCCAAGTAATACAGTGAACCTGAAGTGAAAGGGTCAATACTGAAGTGGTCCAGTCATTGCCAGAGTCCTTTGCCTCCAAGCAAACCTTCTCACTATAATGTGTCATAGACTGCTTACAGCTATAATATATATTCATGTGGATGAAACCCTGAACTTTCATCATCCATTGGGTAACCAACGTAAAATAAGAACACACAAAGCACTATCGTCCAACTGCAGTAGAGCTCTTTGCCCCTGGCATCTACAAGTCCAAGGAACAGAAGCACATGATCTTGGAAAATGCCTTCCATATTTTACTGCAGATGCAAACATGTTGTTCTAGACAGCCATCTAGAATGACCTGAGAGCCAACTATGTGAGCATGATGGGGTGTCTTGTTTTGAAGGCATATTACAGACTTCCTTTTAATCACCCCTGGTATTGCAGTGAGTAGACTAAGAAGATGGAAGGTAGCAGGTTCACAGCAAGGGGGGCAAAGGGGGGGTATTTGAAGCTGCCTCTGAATATTCTCTGCCCATTTTTCCCTCTCTCTCCCTGTGGTTCATCTAAGCCTGGGCACTTCAGATGTTGCTAAACCACAACTCCCATCAGCCTCAGCAAGCATGCCTAGTGGCTTTGGGGTGATGGGAACTGCAGGGCCAATGGCTCCCCCCGTCTCATCGCAGCAGGCTTGTTGTATGGCTACCAGTCAGAACAAGATTGCCTCAGGAAGTGAGACAAGGGATATTCAGGTCAACCATAGTTGGGTCAGTTGTCCTTTCATATTCCAATCACGTCTTCACCCAATTCAGTTGTTTGCTGAGGCCACAGAGCTCTAGTACCGGTAAGCACATCCCACAGCCACATCCCTGCTTCCCCCAGTGGTGTTATTTTAAACACATGTGGATCTCAGGGGACATTGTCATGGGGGTTGTTGTTGTTTATTTTAATTAGTGAAACTGGCTTAGATCGCCTCTAAAGCCTGTAAAGTGTCAGGATGAGTCAGAGATTTGTTTGACCTACTCTGAGTCCTCTCTGATTATACATGTGTTGACTGAAAAAGTAAGCTTGAGGGAAGAATAGCACTTGTAAAATATTACACTTTTCAGATGGATGCTTGTTTCAAGGAGATAGAGAGATCTTGACAAACCACAAAAAATGAACGCTCTGGGGTTAAAGCCATAAACAGAATGTATCATACAAAACTGAAACTGTGCTCATGAAGGCTATTAAAGTCAATTCAAGGACCTGTCTTTGATTAAAGCCTTAAAACCAGCATTCGAAGCCATTTCATTCCCTATAGTGAAACAGAGTTAGCAAGAAATGCAAAGCTAATCTATGGAACTGCATCTCATCACTCTGTATGCATTTAGATTTCTGGAGCCTTAAAATAGTTTTACATGACAGATGTTATCCGAATAATTCTGCATAAAATTTTGTATACTGGTGTAAGGAGAGTTAAAACAGATTTATAGTTCATGGATTGCCTGATGCTCCCTTTCTCCCTCTTATTTCATAGCCAGTTGTTTTCATTTACCCACCTGACATCTTTTAGAGAAAACCATGAATCTCTACTAGCAACATTAATGGCTGACCGATACTGGATTTTTCTTCTTTCAACACCCCCAAAAGGATACACAGAATTTAGAGGGGAAATTGGCAAATCCCCCATTTCTGCTAATGAAAGCTAATCACAGCCAACACACAACCATACCCTGTGGGGGTTTACAAAGCCTGCTTGGAAGGTCTAATACCAGAGTACATCAAAAGCACAAATGGCACTGTGAAGCATCAGAGATCATTGTTAGATTAGTCAAACATAACAGCAGTTCTAGCCATCAACCAATTGGCCCAGCTTTTGCCTTGCTGAACTCCTTGTTCAGTGTGAGTTATCCTTTCTTATGTGTGGAAGCAGAACAATGTGTTGTCCCACCAAGAAGGCGGCAATATATACATAAATAAACCTGCTCATTTTTACTCTCTCTCTCTCTCTTCCCCCACTCCCTTTCGTTTTCCCGATAGCTGTTTTGCAAGGCATGTTTCTTGCCATTCTCATCATGCTGTATTATCAAGACACCAAGGAGGCCTGCTCCCCAGGCTACTTAATACGGTATTTATTCAGTCATGTCTGCTACCCTGCAGTCTTTGCTAGGGGTGGGCGGCCAGGGCAAGCTCAATCTCTCAGGTTCAGTTTCCCTCCCATTCTTACTTTTCCATTCTTAAGCTCAGTTCTCCATGTTTCATGAATATTTGTCAACGTTTTTCCTGCAAATTTGGCTACTATACACATCTTTAAGAAACAATTGCTCCTAATACACAGGATTTCTGTATTTTCACTAATAAATGTATTCATACTCATTGCAGTTGCAGTTTTGCATACCTGATGTGGAGCACTGCATAGCAAAATTCAGGCATATATAAAATTTGAAGGACAGCTGTGTTTCACCTTGCCTATTGTTTTAGAAAATGCATCTTTGTTAACTTTCCTTTTAAGTACAAACTGAATTGAGCTTTGCCCCCTATCCCTACTGACTGCTGGCTCTGCTAATGACGATCCTGGCTTCTTGAGTTTCTCCTTCCCTGTATGTTGTGACGTGTGAGGATAGGAACATCAAGATGGACCACAGTACAGAGTGCATAGGTATATGACACAAATGTCAGTGTCCAAGATGAACTAAACCACAGAGGATGGGCCAGACACACTGCTAGGATGTGGCCTCTTGTGTTCACAATCCACCTCATCAGCTCATTACTTTGATGTGTGGAACAGCTGAGGCAGAGCAAATACCGCAGACATAACATTACCACCTCACATAAGACTTCACACATTAGCTACCAACATTGGCTGATATGACTTGCATCATAGATGAATCACCATGTTTGGAATACAGTATATTTACAAGAGCAAAAATAAATAAAAATAGGTCCCAACTTTGAGCACATGCTGGTCCTATGGGATATGCATCAGATATAGGGAAGTCCAGCTTAACAGGTGGTGGACAGCAACTGATATAGAGGAACAAAAACACTATTTACCTAATCAAAACTGGTCTGTTTTCAAAGCAATGCATCACTTGGCCGAATTATCACAATTCATGAACCTCTTTTCTTAAATCACTACATAAACATTGGCATTTAATTATGTTGTGAATCTTAGAAATGTTTTCTTCCCCAAATAAAAATTTATGAGAATATACTAGACAGAGCTGGTCATATACGAAGCTTCCTAAATGTTATAATTTCTTACAAACTCATTTTCTTCTTACTTGTTATGTCAGGCTGCCAAGAAGCAGATACAGAGGGTGCTGCTGCAAAGTGCCCAGAGACCACTGACCACGTAGACTCTGAACTAACTTTCTTTCTTTCTTTCTTTCTTTCTTTCTTTCTTTCTTTCTTTCTTTCTTTCTGTTTGTTAGGAAGGAAGGAAGGAAGGAAGGAGCCCTTACTTTTTGTTATGAAACAAAATGTGTAGGTAGCCTTCTAGGTGATTTATGGGAGATGAGTGAAATCAACGAGTGAAGGTACAGCTGTGATTGCTCAATGAGCTGTTTAGATTCCAGGCTGCAGTACATGAATCCCTGAGGTCCTAAAGAGAAACTCCTCTTTAGTGCACTTTTCCTTCCTGCTTCTGTCTGATTTTTTGGTCCTTTGAAACTCCATCGCTTGACCTTCCTTTTCCCCTAGCAACCAGGATGCATCTTTCCTGTGCTGAATATGTCCGTTTATGGTACAGTACATAGATGTAGTAGTAGTAGTTAAAGGAACCAAGATGGGATGCCTATAATATTGAGACTAAGTCCCCTTTTGGAGCTATTTTATACCTCCATCTATATCTTCACAAAAGTCATGTGTAGTAAAGAGCCAGATGGTCTCTGGCTTGCAGAGGGGACCTCGGACCTGAATTGTGCTGCCTTTGGGAAGAATCAAGGCATCTGTGTTGTCAGAGGGGGCTGATCCAAGCTGCCTAACTCTGGGGTGGGTCGGGGCATTCTTTCTGAATGCTGCTATGTTTTTAGCAATACAGTAGCTGTATTAAAATGCAACTCCAGATGAATTTTCAAAACAATTCAAAAGAAAATGCCATAGAAATAATTGATGTGTAAAACTCATCTCAAACAAAGGATGCCTGTGAAAACAAGTTCTCATTGTCTTATGAGTTACTTCATAAGCAGGTTAAAAAATGGGGCATATAATGCAATTGTATCATCTAGTAGATTATCATTGTTCAGATGCAATTACACAGACAATCCAGAAAACACCCAGGTGCTTGTGATCTTTTTTGAACAGCTTCCAGGAAAAGTTCCAAAAATACATTCCAAAACTTAATTAATATGAGGAAATAGTTTGCTGCACACCTACTGTACAATTCACAAGTCAGTATGACTCCAACTTTGTACATTTCCCCTCTGTTTTACATTTTCAGAAATAAACTCCACTAGCAATTTGCCACCTATAGATGAAACCAAACAACATTTCCATAATTTTATTTTGTGATATTTTCATATAAGTAATAGTACAAAAGCTGAGCCTATTCTACTGTAAGGCAAAAGGTAAAGGTCCCCTGGATGGTTAAGTACAGTCAAAGGCAACTATGGGGTGTGGCACTCATTTCACTTCAGGCTGAGGGAGCCGGCCTTTGTCCACAGACAGCTTTCTGGGTTATGTGGCCAGCATGACGAAACCGCTCCTGGCACAACGGGACACCATGATGGAAGCCAGAGTGCAGAGTCCTGCCACAGCAGAACCTATTTATCTACCTACTCACACTGGTATGCTTTCAAACTGCTAGGTTGGCAGGAGCTGGGACAGAGCAATGGAAGCTTACCCAATCGCGCAGATTCAAACCACCAAGCTTCTGATCAGCAAGCCTAAGAGGCTCTGTGGTTTAAACCACAGCGCCACCCGTGTCTACTGTAAGAAGTCAGCAACCAAGACCGCTTGGCCAGATCTACCCCTTGGCCAGATCTACCCCTTCCTGTTTCCCCCTGGAGATCTAACAGATGAGGGGAAAATGGAGATTGTGGCAATGAGGATTTGAAGGCATGGCTCTTCGATGGGTCCAGGTTGCAGAATGAGATCACCACTGCTCATTCACTTCCCTAATTAAACATCCAGCCAGGGGGCAGAAGGGGAGCAAAGGATCCAATCCCACTGGGGTCTGTTTCCCCAGTGTGTTCTGGCAAAGGAGACCCCTGAAGCCAGCAGGATTACACCTGTTCAATCTTGTTTCCCTGCTGGGAACAGGTGTGCACAGGCAAAGCTGTTTATTCCTGTCTGATGGTGTCCTATCCCCAGCAGTCCCAGATCACTCTGGGAGGCCCAGCCAGAACCAGGGTGATGTAGGATTGCCTCTATGCAACTCACGTGAAGCCCTGACACACACACACACACCCCCCCCGCCCCGCTGCCCTCAGCTACAGTTGCTTCACTCTTGTACAATAACAAGGATTAGATGCTTAATTTTATTTAAAAAAATATATAAAATAAGACCTTTCTGCCAAGTTGGATCAATATGTATTGATGATAGCACATGGGACTCAAAGTGGCAAAATCAGGGGGCCTTCTGGATCCTTTGACAGCAATGTGAGTCTTCAGACTGGGTCTCTGGCCACTAACTGCAATGTCAAGAACACAAATATTAACATGTGCAAGTGGAGAGGTCTGTACACACAAATGAGTGCCCTTTTCCTCCCCAAACCCCTTTATATTTTCTTTATGAGTAGAAAATACCACCAGCAGTTTGATGGAAAGGGGCATTGAATGTTAGTAGTTATGTGCCAAATAGCTTGATGGCAACATAGAATATTTCCTAATCTGCAGCTCTTTAACAGCAATCTCACAGGAGGAAGAATGTGGGAGTTGTGAACATGATTGCCGTGTCTGATTTTTTCTTGATTAATGAAAGTAATATATTAATCCTACTTCTGGTAACTGAAACTTTGCGGTTATAACTGATGCAGTTAGAAACGAAAGCTTGGTTTCGGGCTACTGCATTCAACAACAATAATAAAAAATCCTCTTTTTTGCCTTTCAGTAAGTGTCAAATATTTTTGTGCTATTTTTATAATTCTCAAAAATCCCAAGAAAGATGTAGCTGCTATTTAAGGCCTGGCACTTGACTGCAGTTGACTACTGAACTAGTAGCAAATGTTAAAAATATACCCTTTTCCCAAAGACAGTTTACTTTCTTCCCAACAGATTTAATACAGCTTCAAGGAAGACAACCTCTGTCATTAATTGAGCTATGTATTTGTGTTAACTTCATTCAGCTAATTTAATTAAAAACCTTTTCAGCCCTACTACAGGACAAAATCAAATTGTCCTAAATATCTCACCACAGTCCAGAGACAGCTCTGCGTAATTCCATGTGGTTGTCAGTTCCAAAACTACTCTGGGCTGACTTTTTGCAGCATTTACGAGACACTCTAGGCCCGGCTTCCTCAAACTCAGCCCTCCCAATGTTTTTGGGCCTACAACTCCCATGATCCCTAGCTAGCAGGACCAGTGGTCAGGGATGATGGGAATTGTAGTCCCAAACATCTGGAGGGCTGAGTTTGAGGAAGCCTGCACTAGGCTAACCAGATTTCACTCTAGGGTCCAACTCCTATAGCTGATATCACCTACCAGCAATTTTTTTTTATTTCTCACAAATAATTCATACTAAACTGGGCAGTTTTTACAGTGAAGGTATGTACAATAAATGCATGGCTATCACTTTTACTGAAATGGCCATGACTCACATAGAAATGAAGTTCCTGTGACGTCAGTGTGGTGTAGTGGTCAAGAGCGGTGGACTCGTAATCTGGGGAACCGGGTTCGCTTCCCCGCTCCTCCGCATGCAGCTGCTGGGTGACCTTGGGCCAGTCCCACTTCTCTGAAGTCTCTCAGCCCCACTCACCTCACAGAGTGTTTGTTGTGAGGAAGGAAGGGAAAGGAGAATGTGAGCCGCTTTGAGACTCCTTCGGGTAGTGATAAAGCGGGATATCAAATCCAAACTCTTCTTCTGCTTCTTCTGCTGCTTCTTTCTTACACTGTTGAATATAAATCCATGTTATTAACCATCTTGGCTGTCTCTTAGTGCCTGAACTTCCACAGCTGTCATCCACCATGAACCACCATTGACAGGATTGGCAGCAACAGCAGCAGATACGTTCAAAGCTTGATATTTTATTCTCTTGCTAATTGTGCTGTTTTAAATGTGCATTTTATATATGATTTCCTTCAGAATGTTTCTGTTGAAATGTTAAGATATCTTTTTTACTAACTTTGCTGTGTTTAATGTGCATTCTGTACATGATCTCCTTTGTAAGTTTTTATTTTGAAATCTTTAAGATAACATTTTAGTTTCCTGTTGATTATGTGGCTTTTAATGTATACTTCATTTCATTTTCTTCTGTAATCAAATTTATGCTGGATTGTTTTATTCGATGTTTTAATGTAGGATCTAAATTCTTTGAGACTTTTTTCTCTAAAATATAAAGCGGTAGAGAAATGAAATAAAAAATAGAATAGTAATAATAATAACAGTTTTAATACTGTAGCCAAAACTAGTATCAGGCCAAATTGTATTGTTGCTGAACTCAATTTGCCTAGCTATTTTGCTAACGTCTCTTTTATGTCTATATTCTCTGCTGGACTCTAATTTCTAAACAAATAAATAACATTTATTTCCATTGCAGTTATTTGTGTGTTCAGACCCAGAGACCTCCCCCCTAAATAAACACACATTTGACTCAAATTTTAGTTTTGGTTTTTGGCAGAATTTAGGCCACAATTTTATTGATTACAGAAAGTGAGTGGTTGCATAGTCTCTGGTTCAACTAGCTCCCTGCACCCTTGCAGGTAGCACTGACCCAGAAATCTATCATAGGTCAGCCAAGGGTGAACACCTGTGGTAGGTGGAAAGCCCAGGAACGGACTATGTCCACTCCCCAGATGCTCCCCTGGACTCAGGCACGGGCACAACCCACTCTCGGGGGTTGACCAAGCCAACTTGAGTCCCTGGATTCCTTTAACGGAATACCCTTCTCATAGGATAACCTTATAACTTCCTCAAGCCATGAATTAAAAATAAATTTATTTCAGGAGTTAATTTCACTCCTTCAAGATTCCCTGAAGGAAAAAAGGAACAGCTCAAGTAGGCAATCCTCAGTATATAAAAACTCCAAACCCTGGTTTGATCAAGAATGTCAGGACATGAAGCTAAACTTACTGAAAAAATACAAGAATTATAGATCTGCCAACTTACCCCAACTCCCCACGGTCTGGTTTGAAGATAAACGAAATTATAAAATCCTGATCAAAAACAAAAAACTCCAGGCACAGAAAAGAGAATGGAAATGCCTAATAGATGCATCCAGAGAGAGAGACTCGGCCACCTTCTGGAGAATGGTAGCAAATGGAGTGCGATCTACCTCCTCAGAAGTGGAGTATACTATACCTGCAGGGACTTGGGAGGCATTTTTCCAATCTTCATATTCAGCTCTGCCTTTGACACAGCCACTAACACAGTGTGAGGCAGGTGACGAGTGGCCTCCGGTGTCGGTTGCGGAGGTCAGGAGGCTTATTCAGGCACTCAAACACAGAAAAGCCCCGGGAGCAGATAATATCTCTCCTGAGCTTCTTAAAGCCAATATTGACTGGTGGGCCCCAGTCCTTGCCAGCCTATTCACCAGCATAGATCAAACAGCAATAATACCAGAGGACTGGGGATTGGCAATCATCGTTCCCATATTCAAGAAAGGCTGTAAACTTGATCCAGCCAATTACAGACCAATCAGTCTCTTAAGCATCATCAGCAAACTCTATGCAACTCACTTACGTGAAAAGTTTGCGGACTGGCTGGAACGGGAGCACATCCTTAAGGAAGCCCAGGCTGGTTTCAGGGCACATAGATCAACTCTAGACCAAGGACTGGTATTGCAACATCTAGTGGAGAAATACACCTCAAAGAAAGGAGGCTCCCTCTATGTAGCCTTTATAGACTTCAAATCAGCTTTCGATTTGATACCCCGGCACAGACTTTGGGAAAAATTAAATGCCACAAACATCGACAGACGTCTTTTGCTTCTTATCCGTAGATTACATGAAAATACTCGGATCCGTGTTAGATGCGACCGTTATGGGAACCTATCAAAGGAAATCCAAAGTTTCCATGGTGTCAAGCAAGGCTGTGTTCTTGCCCCTATTCTATTTAATTTCTATATAAACTCCTTAGTCGGCAAGATGGAGGAAGCAAGTACTCACCCCCCAAACCTAAATAATATACCAATTCCAGTCCTTTTGTACGCAGATGATGCGGCACTTATTTCCTTCTCTTGTGTGGGCCTAAGAAAACTTTTACGAGCTCTTACAGAGTATTGCGAAGCTGAAGACCTAATAATAAATTACACTAAATCAAAAATTATGGTGTTCTCCAAGAGAAAACTCCGACATAAATGGAAAATTAATAACCAACCTATTGAGCAAGTAACATCTTTTAGATACCTTGGAATAATCTTTGACGAGAAGGGATCTTGGTGCCATCAGATTAAGATTTCCATTGCAAATGCGCAAAGGTCTTCTAGAGCTATCATAAGATTCTTCTACAGAAAAGGAGGTCAATATGTTCCTGCTGCCTCCCAGGTCTTTGTCGCAAAAATACTTCCACAACTGATGTATGGCACCCAGTTATTTAATTGTCAAAAACTTAAGTCCCTGGAATCTGTACAAACTAAATTTTACCGCTCCCTACTAGGGTTACCTACCTGCGTTTCCAACGCAGCCATTAGGCTGGAGGTAGGTCAACTCTCTATTAATGCCAGGATATGGATCTTGAAGATTCACCTCTGGCTAAAACTCATATTTTTCCCAGTGGGAGTGGCTCCATTGACTCTATTAGACCCGTTCCAGTCTAAATGGAGATTGTCGCTTTATGAAAAATTGAAGGGCCTGGGGCTTTCCTCACAAGAACTTATAGCCTCAGGTTTTGAAAAGGCTAAAAGGATGGTGAGCCAGCGAATAGGAGATGTAGAGCTTCAGGATCATATGAGCAAGATAGATAAATATCCAGCTATCCAAGATTATGGAAAAGGGTTTAATCTAACACCATATTTGCTGGATCTACAAATCGCAAAATACAGGCGGGCGTTTACCCTTACCAGATTTGATGTACTGCCATCTGCCTTACTAAAGGGCAGATACGAGGGCAAACCCTATGTTGAACGAGTTTGCCCATGTGGTCTGAAAGAGGTGGAAACGGCTTCACATGTGTTGCTACACTGCGGCCTTTACGGGGATATTAGGTCACTGTTTATCTCCCCCATCGTTCAGAAATTTCCAGGTCGATCTGAACTTCAGCGGCTGAAAATTCTACTAGGAGATAAAAACCCAGAAGTAACACTGAAAGTGGCCAAATTTTCTGCGGCTGCGATCAAGCGGAGGGCATTAGCTGTAAAAAAGTAAAAGACTTGACCCCTGGACAAGCCCCCTTATCTTTTAAGCCTATACATATATTGCAGTGCATAAATGTGTATATATATATGTGTGTGTGTGTGTGTGTGCATATGTGTTGCTTTTTATGTATAATTTTACAATTTTTTAAATTGACACCATTATTCCCTTTGTAAACTATTGTTGTTTTATGTTTCTCTGGTCTATGACCGTAATAAACTCAATTCAATTCAATTCATTCATTCATTCATTCATTCATTCATGACCCTTCTCATAGGGATGGCGAGACCGTTCTCCCATCCCTATCACCTGAACCAGTGCCTATCCACCATGTTATGTAGTGAAGTTTCACCCTGGGCCAGCAGGGGGATACTGTATATAGTTTTCACTCAGGTCTGTAGATAGTTTTCCCTCAGGTCCGCGTCAGTTATTTTAGGCGGGAACTCTGGGCTGTTGTTGTTACAATGTTGACAGCCGGCTGCCTATAAAAGCAGGCCGGTTGAGCTGTTTGCAGTCAGTTCTATTCCAGCTTACGAAATAAAGAGCTACTTGGAGAAATCGCTGTGTCGTCTGCTATGTCAACCCACAACTTAACACTGGCGACGAGGATGGGATGGATGGACATCAGAGCACAGCCAGATGCGGCCAGCCTCTGAACTGAGCTGAATCACTGAGCTGAATCACAGAGCGAAATCACTGAGCGAAATCACTGGACAGAACCAATTCAGAGCTGACTGTTCTGGCTAGAGCACTGTGTTCCATCCATCGCCCTTCACGCCGGCATCGGAATCATGGCTTCACTTGTGCCTCTACCGCCGTTTGCGCCAGCCTCTGAATCATGGGATTCCTACCTCGCTCGGTTCGACTGCTACCTCCAAGCCAACGAGCGGGGCCTATTCCTCAGCCTCTGTGGGCCTGAGGTGTTTGAGACGGCCCGAGCATTGGTTGCGCCCGAAGCAGTCCAGGCAACACCATGGGACACGATCCAAGAGAAGCTCCGCAACCACTACGCACCAAAGCCGTCCAAGATTGCTGCCCGCCATGTGTTCTACCACCGGAACCAGGCAGAGGGGGAGTCAATCAACAACTACACCACCGCCCTGCGACAGGCTGCAATGCACTGTGAGTTCCGAGACTTAGACGATGCCCTGATGGATCGAATCGTCTGCGGGGTCCGGGACATCCATCTGCAACGGCGTCTCCTCGCCAAGCCAGACCTCACGCTGCAGAAAGCCATTGAGGAGGCTGTGGCCTCAGAAGCTGCTGAACGCTCCGCCCAGGAGATCCGCAAATGCAGCAGCCCGCGTCTTGCTAGGGAGCCAGTTCCGGTGCATCATGAAGAGGCCAGCAGTGATGAGGCATCCTCCAGTGAAGGCGATGACGTGCACCAGACAAAGCGGGAGCACAGGAAGTTCCAACAGAAGTCCAAGGGCCAACCGGAATGTGCCGGCTGCGGAGGCAACCATTCCCGTGCCAAGTGTCGATTCAGAGACGCCATCTGTAGGAAGTGTTCCAGAAGGGGCCACATCGCTAAGGTCTGCCGATCGGCTCCGTCTGACACCCCCCCTTCATCGACTCGCAAGTCCAAGCCTTCACTCCAGTCTGCCAAGGAAAGTTGTTTCGCTCTCACCAACTGCCGCTGCCCGTCTGGAACCACGATTGGCCAAACTGACTCGCCTACGCGACGCAAGCTGAACGTCACGGTGCTCATTGAAGGAGCTCCATGTGACATGGAGATCGACACCGGGTCTGCTCTGTCCATCGTGTCGTGGAGCACCATCAAAAGACTGGTACCCAGAGTGTCCAAAAGGCAACTCGACTCTCACCGCGTACACCTGAGAGACTACCAGGGAAACGACATTCCCGTGGTAGGCGTTGGCCGGTTCCGGATTGCCTTCAAGGATTTTTCGGGCCTGCTCCGGTTGGTGGTGGTCGAAGGTCAGCGGCCAAGCCTCCTAGGGCTAGACTGGTTTGATGCCCTCGGCCTGGAAGTCACCGGCATCAACTGCATCTCTAACGCAGAGACTGAGGGTCTGGTCAAAGACTTTGCCGAGGTTTTTGACGGCACCTTGGGGCAATATACAGGTACGCCCATCTCCTTTAGCCTTGATCCACAAGTCGCCCCCATCAAGCTAAAGCCACGCCGGGTTCCCTTTGCTCTCAAGGCTAAGGTGGACGAACAACTGGACAAACTGATCGCCCAAGGAGTTTTGGAGCCGGTTGACCACGCCAAGTGGGAAACCCCCATCGTCACGCCTGTCAAGCCAGATGGGTCGGTGAGAATCTGCGCTGACTACAAGTGCACGATCAACAAGGCACTTCAGCAGCACGCTTATCCGGTTCCTGTTGTCCAACACCTGCTGCATTCCCTGGGTGAGGGTAAGGTCTTTGCTAAGCTGGACCTTGCCCAAGCCTATCAACAACTGCCAGTCGATGATGCCACTGCTGAAGCCCAGACGATCGTCACCCACCGGGGGGCATTCCGTTGCCGCCGGTTGCAGTTCGGGGTGAGTGTGGCTCCTGGCATTTTCCAAAGCCTTATGGAGCGTCTCCTGCAAGGGCTTCCGGGCGTGGTACCATATTTTGATGACGTCTTGGTGTCTGCAGACTCACACCAGCAGCTGTTCGAGCGCCTCCGTGCCGTGCTGACCAGGTTCCAAGAGGCCGGGCTCAAGGTAAAGAGGGAGAAGTGCCAGATCGCCGTTCCACAGGTAGAGTTCCTGGGCTATCTTATCGATGCCTCCGGCCTTCACCCGACCACATCCAAGATCCGCGCTATCCAGCAGGCCCCCACCCCAAAGAACAAGACGGAGTTGCAGGCATTCCTGGGGCTGCTGAACTTTTATAACATGTTCCTGCCCCACAAAGCCACAGTGGCTGAGCCTCTTCACCGACTCCTTAGTACAAAGACGCCTTGGGCCTGGGGTCATCGGGAGACGGCGGCCTTCAACGCGGCCAAGGCTCTCCTTTCATCAGACAATGTGCTGGTACAGTACAGTGAATCCAGGCCGCTGGTCCTTTCCTGCGACGCCTCACCTTTTGGCATCGGTGCTGTCCTTAGTCACCGTTTTCCAGATGGAAGAGAAGCACCACTCGCCTACTTTTCCAGGACACTATCTCTGATGGAACGGAATTACAGCCAGCTCGACAAGGAGGCATTGGCACTTGTGGCTGGAGTGAAGAGGTTCCATGAATACCTCTATGGCAGGACTTTTGACCTCATCACTGACCACAAGCCACTCCTGGGTCTCCTCGCCGGTGATCGTCCAACTCCACCGGTCCTCTCGCCACGCATGCTGCGATGGACTGTTTTCCTGGCTGCCTACCACTACCGGCTCATCCATCGCCCGGGGAAATCGATGGGCCATGCCGACGCCCTCAGCCGTTGCCCTCTTCCAGCATTTGTGGAAGACCCGGCTCCAGCTTCATCGCTCCTTCTGATTGAGGATCTTCCGGCAGCGCCTGTATCAGCTGCCACTGATCGCACCATCAGCCGGGTGCTCAACTGGGTGTGGAGGGGGTGGCCACAAGGGCCTTTTGCATCGGAGTTCCAGCCCTTCGCAACCAGACAACATGAACTCTCAGCTCATCGCGGCTGTCTGCTGTGGGGAGACCGCGTCGTGATTCCCCAGGGACTCCGTCAGCGCGTCCTGGAGGCTCTGCACGTTGGCCACCCGGGAATTGTCAAAATGAAGGCGTTGGCTCGGTGTTACGTCTGGTGGCCTAATATGGACGATGCCATCACTGCCTGGGTGTCCGCCTGTCAAGCGTGCCAAGAGTCGAGGCCTGCACCACCGGCAGCTAAGGGACACACCTGGGAGACGCCAAAGACACCCTGGTCGAGGGTGCACATTGATCTGGCTGGCCCCTTTCACGGCCGGACCTTTATGGTAGTGGTGGACGCCTATTCCAAATGGCTGGAGGTCGCCCTGATGCCCTCCACCACTACCGAAGCTGTCATCCGGGTGCTGCGAGGCCTGTTTGCAACGCATGGGTGTCCTGATGTCCTTGTCTCTGACAACGGACCACAGTTCACGTCAGGCACGTTTGAGCGGTATCTTTTGGGACTGGGCATCCGCCATGCCCTAACGGCACCCTTTCATCCATCCAGCAACGGGCAAGCGGAAAGAATGGTGCGCTCGGCAAAAGAGGCACTGGCGCGCCTGGACCGGGGAGACTGGCATGAGCGGGTCGCCGAATACTTGTTCGTGCAACACATCACCCCTCATGCGGCCACAGGGAGGAGTCCTGCTGAACTGCTTATGGGCCGCCGCCTCAGGTCACCGCTCGACCGGCTACACCCGGACTTTGCCGTGGCTGAACCCCCAGGCTGTGCCAACGCGCCACGGTCATTTGTCCCAGGAAACCAGGTCTTTGCCCGGAACTATGTGGGGGACATTCCTTGGGTGCCAGCCACAGTAGTGGGAGTCACTGGACCTCGCTCGTACCAGGTGGCACTCGAAGACGGACGCTTGTGGCGACGGCACATAGACCAGCTTAGGCACAGGGTTGGGGACTTGGACACTACGGAGGTGCCCCCAACTGCGCTTGCGGCTCCAGAAGAGACACGTACAGATGGCGAGGCCCCACCTACACCTCCCTCGCAAACTGCCAGCGTGGAGCCGAACCAAGCCGCTTCAGAGGGTCTGCCAGACTTACCACAGACTCAGACCACTCCACTTGCGGAGGCTCCACCCACAGCAGCGGATCCAGGGGAGTTGGTTCCAACGCCACCTAGGGTCGCACCACAGCCTCAGCAAGAACTGTGTGGCCCTCCGGACTTGGCTACCAGTCCCCGGCGGTCTGGCAGAGTTCCCAAGCGCCCAACTTATTTAAAGGACTATGTTGTTGGACATGTATCACTGTTGGTCTAAGTATGGGAAATGTAACCAATATGCTTTTGTGCCTAATTGAACCATTACGCGTAGTGCTGTATATAAGGAAACCATTACGATTGTAACTAACGCCTTGTCTCGGTGGGGAGGGGTGTTATGTAGTGAAGTTTCACCCTGGGCCAGCAGGGGGATACTGTATATAGTTTTCACTCAGGTCTGTAGATAGTTTTCCCTCAGGTCCGCGTCAGTTATTTTAGGCGGGAACTCTGGGCTGTTGTTGTTACAATGTTGACAGCCGGCTGCCTATAAAAGCAGGCCGGCTGAGCTGTTTGCAGTCAGTTCTATTCCAGCTTACGAAATAAAGAGCTACTTGGAGAAATCGCTGTGTCGTCTGCTATGTCAACCCACAACTTAACACACCACACAAGCACCTGCTCTCACCGCCAACCACTCACACCTGTAACCAGTCCCTTAACCCCACTGTCACTGCTGTCAGCCGCAAATCATTCCCAGTCACAGACAGATGCACCCCATCAAGCATGCATCATGGAAGGTAATGCCTGGGTGACAGATCACTGTCCCGCCCAAGGCCAGAACCTTCTTGGCCACAGTGCTCTGGACACGCTTCCTGGCGCTCTCAGTGGCAGCTGGGCACTGGCTACCTCACCAAACACATCACTGCAACAGCTGCAACCAAAATATTTTGAGTCCAGGAAGAGCTGCCTTCAACTCTTCCGAGTCCTCCTGCATGCAGGTCCGCAATCTCAAGCCGGGAGCTTCCGGCAAATCATTCTCGCCCAGCTGCACCACCATCGCCGCAGGTGTGCCTTCCGCAGACACCTTTGCCTGCACCATCGGGAGAAGCTCCTCCCAACACATTCCTCGTCTGGATACCCAGGAGACACTCACATGGTCGGGAAGTCCAGGCCTGGGTCTGAATCCAGACTCTGCTGCCCTCCTGCCGACCCAGTGGACAATGCTGTGCTCGACTATCCAGATGTGCAAGGCAGACGGACCTAGGAATGAACAAAACAACACTAATAACTGCACCTCAGCGCCATTACCGTAAATAACCCCGTATGCATCAGACTTCCCAAATCCTTGATCCTGTCAACGGACAGGCCCCAGTGTGCAACAGTGGTGGCATCACCAATGCAAAAGGAATGAGGTGCAAACTCACTGGCCAGCAGACCACACTCTGCAATCGCCTTACGCATCACTGCAGCAAATTGATGCCTCCTTAACGGGTTCCCATCCTTGTGAATCAGGAAGGGACCATCCCCAGGCGGGCAAAGTGACAAATACTTCCCGACATCTTTAACTGGACAAGGGCCATCCTTACCAGTGGCAGGCAGCCTCGTTAAGGCACCTCTGCCCAACTGGTCCGTTTTGGAATTCTGGATGGTGAGAACCAGCTCCCCCTCAGAGCGCTGAACATCCTGCAAAAGCAAGCCCCTAGAGAACCCTCCTTGTGCTGACTCCAGCACCACTTCGCCCACACGCAGTGCACCAAAAAACGCAACAGAGTAAGCCGCTGAAAAGAGTCTCACTTCATAAGTGGACCAGCAGACAAGTCTTAACTTGCTGCACATTTTGGATAAAAGGTCAAAAGTGACCGGCCTCCTACCTGGCGACTTAGGTGGCTGCAATCAGCCCCAACCCTCCAGAGCCTTGCATACTAGAAACTTTGCACAAGGATCTTTAGAATAAAGAGATTTACAGAAAAATGAAATGGCAGAAGATTGAATTCTAATGGACTTAACCGCACGACCCATGCTCCACAGGTGAGCCAAATACTGCAACACCTGATGCATGGATGGCAACAAAGTATTGTCGATTGTCAAGTGCCGTGATTGAAACGCTAATAAGTCCATCCAGGCCCTCTTCTAAGACCGCAATGTGGAAGAAGAAACAGATGCCACCACTCCCTAAGGACTAGCTGCTGCCAAGGTTCCAAAGCTGAACAGGGAAATATTCCGGAAACTGCTGTACATCTGAAGGGATCTGAAGAGCTCCATCTGAAAATGGGATAGGGCGTCAGCAATATCATTAGTAGCGCCAGGAATAAAACGGGCAGAAAACACAATGTTGAACCTGAGGCACCGCAGCACAAACGTGTGCAAAAGGGCAGAGACTCTGCTGGAGCGTGACAACTGCCTTGCCAAAACACTCACCACGGCCTGATTATCGGACCAGAAACGGACCCGCCGGTCCTTGAACTCCATGGTCCACATGTGCACTGCTACTACAATGGGGAAAAGCTCAAGAAACGTTAAGTCACGGGTAATGACTGTGCCCTGCCAGTGCTCAGGCCATGGCTGTGCACACCAATGGCCATGGAAATAAAGCCCAAACCCCAAGGATCCAGCAGTGTCCAAATGGACCTGGAAATCACAGTGCAGGTTCAAGGTATCCTGCCACAGAGATACCCCATTTAACTCCCTCAGGAATTCCAGCCACATCTTGAGGTCTGCCTTGACCTCCCTAGGCAATCGCACCTGATGATGGGTGACTGCAGGCCTGCAGAGGGTCTTGCCAGGCAAGCACAAAGGGGCGACCAGGAGCAACCACCCTGCAGGCGAAATTCATATGACCCAATAGGGACTGAATCTGTCTCAAGATAACCTTCTCCAGTGGCAAAAACTCCAAAATAATGTCACATAGGGCCATCAATTTACCCTCAGGCAGTGAGGAAGTCTGTGCCACAGTATCCAGCTGAATCCCAAGGTAAGACAGCCTTGTATCTGAAGAAGTGTGCATGCACACAAAAGCTCATACCAATAAACTTAGTTGATCTCTAAGGTGCTACTGGAGGGATTTTTTATTATTATTATTTTGTTTGTGATAATTACCCTTCTGCATTGTAGAGTTGAACTGGTTGTCTCCAGCTCTGAAGCTGACTGTTTACTTTAGTGAAACAGAGAGCCCAATAACCATTTTAGCTGGTTTGTGGCACTTAGATTCCCAGGTTCCATTGTCTACTTCAGTGGTGTCCAAAGAGGGCCAGATTTGATGAAGTGAAGAGTTAAGGCTTTTTAGGATTTTTAGGATTAAACCGGATTAGGCCTTCGTAACGGACTTTGGACATGCCTGCAGGGGCATAGTAAGGGGGGTGGAGGTGCCACTCTGGGAGGGGTGACAAGATGGACCCTGCCTCTCCCAGCTGTAGAGTGGCCAAGGGCGCACACAGTCCGTATGGGCGCTGCGCAAGTGGCAACTCATATAGCTGCCACGCGCGAGCGGCATCCCGTACGGATTGCGCACATGCGGGATGCCGCATTCGCAGTCCATATGGTCTACGCTGCCCCAGGTGCTGGAGAGGGTTCTTCCAACACTGCATGCCTGGTCTATTTAGAAGCCTTTAGCTGCTTAGAAACATACATTTTTAATAGGTTCAGGATGTAGTTCCAGACAACAGGTCAGTCCTTGGTAAATACTTTGTGATTAGTTCAAAAATTCCAGTGATCATAAATAAACGGTATCCATGATATAGTCAACCCACTTATATTTTTGATAAAATAAATTCAAACACTTTGAATCAATGCCAATTTATTCTTATTCTCCTTGGATGAGAGATAGGATATTAATGTAATAATAAATAAACAGTACACACAGACGCTGCTGGCTCATAAGCAAGAGGAACTTGCTCAGTAGGAATGCCTCAGTACTTTTACACATCCTTAATTATCTGCCCAAAACTAGAGTGTAATAAAAATTAAGAGGAAAATCAGAGAAAAGAAAATAATGTCAGAACAACAACAACAAAAATGCATACATACAAAAGTTATTGAGAATTCCAGCTCTTAGCTAGAGGAATTAAATGGTGGTAGGAGCAGGGAATCTGCAGCAATCTGAAATTCAATGGTCAAACCTTGTACCATTTTACTTCTGTCCTTATTTCATTTAAAAAATAAAAACAAAGCACACATCCAAAAGTAGGCTTTTAAAAATGATAAAATGTATGCTCAAGACACCAGATGCCCCATGCTCCTTGTGCTGTGGAATGTCAGCAAAGCCATCTCATTATTCCTGTTTTGCTGTCTCTGCACAGAGAATCCATCCGCAGACCAACATTTTCCATCCATCATGACATTAAAAAGGCTGCAGCATTTAAACACAAATGAGCAAAAACCCAAGGTATTTAGTATAGTGGACCTGCAAAACAGCAAATATGAACAAATGTTAATGTATGCAACTAAAAATAATGACAGATAAACACAACAGAGGCAGGAGAGGAGAGAGATGCGAGTATGAAGAGAGGTGCTTGGGGTGACTGTCTTCTGATTATGGAATTCCCTCATGGTACATTTCAGAAATATTTCAAGACTTTGCCTGTGAATGCAAACTGTGTCCTTGGTTTTATCTGAGCGCAACCCCTGCTGGTGAGCTCATGAAGGCAAAATCTGGCCAGGAGGCCAGGTAGAAAGAGGTAGATTGCGCTGCATAGGATCTAAAATTGTTTTCATCACATTGCTTGGGTAGTTTAATTCACTTATCCTTGTGGAAACAGTCTTTACTTCTGAGTTAACAAAAACGGGAGTGGTCTGGTATTTTTTTACTATTGTTATTATTCATTCCATTTCTTTACTGCTTTATATTTTTAAGAAAATATCTCAAAGCAGTTTACAACACACTAAAACAGCAAATAAAACCATGTAGACTAAAATATGACTGAATAAAGTCAAATATACATTCAAAGCAACATTAACAGGAAAATAAAATGTTATATTAAAGATTTCAAAATAAACCATTGCAAAGGAGGTCAGCTACAGAATGCACATTTAATGCAGCAAAGTTAACAAGAGAAGACAATATCTGCATAGAGCATACCTGCTGCAGTTGCTGCCAGTCCTGCCAACGGTGGCTTGTTTCACCTGTTCCTGGTACAAGGAAATGACCTCTGAACATTTGTTCTGATCAACCCCACTTTAAAATGTCCACATTGCAGGTTTAGCCTCAGGAGCTGCTACGGAGTAATGAAAGAGGAGGTTGGAATTGGAAGTGAACTCTTGGTAGCCGTAGCACTTGTGGCATAACTGTCAACTTACAGATTTGAAAATAAGGGACCAGCAGCCTCGAAAATAAGGGATTTTCCAAGCACAGGTATGTTCAACTTCTGGTCCCCTCCGAGCCAAAGGCAGAAAGCCCAGCCAGCAGCCAAATGCTGTGTCCCACACTGATTTAATATGAGATGCAGTTTGTCCCGTACACAGTGCCAAACACATAGTGCCAAACCCAGAAGTGACCCACAAACATCAAAAAGGACATCACTAAAAGGGTGGGGCAGGAGCAAAACAGGGCGTTTCCATTTCACGTGATTTCATGCAAGTGCACAATGACCTAGAACGCAACCCCCACACAAATTGAGGGTTCCCTGTATTTTGCCTCCCTTCCCTCTTGCTCTCCCTCCCCCTGGCCCTCTCAGGTATTTCTGCCCTGCTCTTCTTCCACCTCAGTTGTCCCAGCCACAGCACCATTGGCGGGCAGGGCGTGGGAGAGGGAGCGGGAGAGCGGGTGGCATGTCGCGGGGTGGATCAGCCACAGCCGCAGCCGCAGCAGCCCAGCAAAGAGTTGAAGCGGCTGCTGGAGGTGAAGTGTGCAAGGTAGAAGGAAACGTTCTTGTGACAGGAGGTTTCTTGGCTGTGCAAGGACTCATTGCTAGTACAGTGAAAAGCATCACCAACTTGTGCTTGTGTTGGGCTTGAAAATTAACATAAAAACAAATCCTGTATTCCAGTCATGTTTAACACTTCTAGAAAGAAGCTGGTGTTCTTTTGTTTCTTGAAATTTACAAATCCCTGAATCATAGAATTGTAGAGTTGGAAGGGACCCTGAGGGTCATCTAATAAAGCGTTTCTCAACCTTTTTCCAACCCCAGCTCCCTTTCCACCTTGTTTCCTTCCTGTGACCCCCTGTCCTACCTGTAGAAAGGTAGCAATTTCAATGTTTTGTTTGTAAACAGAACATGCTTTAATTTTAATTTTTATAATTTACACAAAACACAATTACATTAAAAAATATTCTTTAAGTATTTCTCTATCAATGTGAACCTTGTGCTTGATGACCAGAAACAAGCTTTTTATATCCGGTTCTACTGCTGTGAGGAATAACCAAAGATCATCTCTGTCCAGCATGCTAAGGTGATTCAGGGTTAGGCTGAGACCTGAATCTACCAAAGACAAAGTAAGAAATGCCATGAAAAACAGTTTTGCTTGATCATTTCTCACTTCCCTCTGTGGTCCTCTGGTCTCGTGCCATGGCCCCCCATTTACACAATTTTCACCTGAGGGCCCCCAGGGGACCATATGGCCCCCGGTTGAGAAATGCCAATCTAGTCCAACCCCATCCAATGCAGGAGTCTCAAGTAAAGCATCCCTGGCAGATGAGGGCAGGTGTTTGTGTGAAAGAAAGAAGATATTGAGTTTACCAGGTGCTCTTCTGACTGCTTATCTTCTTTTTCTGACAGTGGATGAGTGTTACAAAATCTCGCATGGTGCCAGCCAGTAAGAGTTTGTCTAAATGTTTGGAAATAGCTTCTAGAAATGCATCTCTTTCTGCCATCCAGGTGAGATGAGTAAAAGAGATTAACCTCTTTTAAAGCTCTCCTGGCAAGAGGCCCAGGCCATTAGCAATTGTGGGGAGGGGAGGCAGAGGCTGAGGTAATCATATCCTAGTTTAACACAGGCTTCCTCACCCTCGGCCCTCCCAATGTTTTTGGCCTACAACTCCCATGATCCCTAGCTAGCAGGACCAGTGGTCAGGGATGATGGGAATTGTAGTCTCAAAATATCTGGAGGGCTGAGACTGAGGAAGCCTGGTTTAACACAGCTAAAAGAAATCTGATGTACTTGTGTATCTTTAAATTTACAAATGAGGCAGAATGACAGATATATTTACAGTGATGCTATGAATTCATCGGGTACTCTTGCAACTCAGCTTGCTTGGAACATGGGGTCCTGTAATAGTGTCCCACTTGTGGTCTCTTCAGCCCAAAATTGAAACTACCTTCTGAGGTGCACAATATTTTTAGGGATGTTTCAAAGCAGTAGCTTCCCATTTTCCTAGAGCAATGGTTTCCAAAGCTCCCCCTCTCCCTGGCATGGACCACTTGAAAATTGCTGGGAGTTTTGGGAGTTGTAGGCCAAAAACATCTGGAGGGCCAAGGTTGACGAAGACTGATCTGGCACAATGAAAAACCACAGCTGAGTGCAGATACAGTGACAGACATATTAGAACAGGCTTCCTCAAACTTGGCCCTCGAGATGTTTTTTAGCCTACAACTCCCATGATTCCTAGCTAGCAGGACCAGCGGTCAGGGATGATGGGAACTGTAGTCTCAAAACATCAGGAGGTCTGAGGTTGAGGAAGCCTATATTAGAAAATGTACAGATCTCTTTATTCTGGCCTTTGACACCTGAGATGTATGTTTTCAGGGTCAACCATATTCCTGCAATTGTAATCTGTTCCAAGTGTTTTTAATTTTGAATTTCTGCAACTCAACCTGGGACCTGCTAGTGAAGGATGGGTAATAATAATTTAAGAAAACAGAAAAGGGGTTCTGGTTGTACTGATCCTCACCTTCCAGGCAGACCCCCAGGCTCTAAGAATGATGGAGCAGCTGCTGCACCCACTACTCTTGCTAGACCACCTGCATGAAGCTTGCAAACCACGGGTGGTCCATGGATCAGCTTGGGAACACCTGTCCTGAGTACTGCACAGCATGATTTGGCAGAGGGCTGTAAGGATAAATGTGACTCTACTTTTAAGGGCACCTCCCACATTTAGCTGAGGCTAGGCCCAACCAAGCGGGCAGGGCAAGAAGCCAGAGTGAAGTAGCACCTAAAGGATATTAGACCTGTTTGTACTTAGTTCTTTAACAAATCCTCATTAAAAGAGGACATTACAGGGACATTGACTGTTCCGCCTCTGGCAGAAAAATGTCCTGGACTGGGCTTGGGCTTATCTGCTTGTGCAGACAGATGGGAGTTTTGTCCCAAGCTCTGCTGTCCTCCTTTGCACCTTCCAAAATGCTGTTCTGGAGAATCCCCCAGCCCTCTGAAAACCAGTTTGCAGAAGCAGCAGACAAGGAATTCAGAAACACCTTGCCCCTGTGTAAGCAGAAAAACCTTCCCTTTATGCAGACCTACCTTAGGATCCAAGCCTCCAGAACTCTAAAAGCTTCTGCTGCACCTATTCAGTCCAAACATTTCACTGATAAGTACGGTTCTGTTTTTGCCCAGTCACCACAGCTGACCTCGGGGAAGCAGCTTCTCTCTTATCCCTCCTGTAGTATAAGAGAGCCCCTTCTGTGCAGCTGAGTGAAAGCGGCAATTGCCTTATCCCTGTTTACATCTTAGCAGCACAAGCTTACTCATTCACAGCAGAAAGTTCAAGGCCCACACGCCTGGACTTGTAGTCCGAGGCACTAAAAGGACGCTCACCCAAAAACCCCTCTAGCGTGCAGATATTGACACTGATCAAACTCACTGCTAATGAAAAAAAGGATCCCAGCAAAACAAGAATATGTGCAACTTGATGTGCTGTGTGAACTTTATGTAGGGTAAAGGTCACAGCTGTTCAGCAAGCACAAAAGGGGGAACAAATGGCTCAAAGCCCCAACTGGGCTCCCTGTTGTGTACAGATCCATTTTGTTTTTCATTCATTTTATATTACAGTACTGTCTATTTAAACATTCACATTTTATTTGTCTAACGAATATCGGCAGGCCACTTAACAGGAGTGTACAGTGAAGAGAAAATATTTATAATTACAATGTGTTGAGGTAGTAATAGAGGGACTTTTATTTATGCTGAAAGAAATACAGTAATTTGGAATTGGTTATCAAAGCAAATATTAGGCAAGATCAAGAAATGCTCAGCTGTCAACAGCAGCATTAGAGCGTCCCTGGGCTGAAGCCGTTTTCAAACAACACTTTCAACAGACATTCGGCCTGTGGAGGAGGTCCTAGGCTAAGCCCTGCTATGGCACAATTATGATTCCCGTGGCCACAGCCAGACCACCTCAGTAAATAAGACACCACTAAAACTGCATTTCTGACCAATCACAAGAACTGGAACAATAAGAGGGCCTTGGATAATTTACAAGCGTGTATTAAATCCAAAATGAAATTTCTGATCCCACTAAATTAGCAAGAGTAGCCGTGCTCAAGGAAAAGTCTCTAAGCACTATGCATGCCCTTTAATATGTACTGTATATATCTTTTAAATATTTGATGGGAGCTGATCTCCTTATTATGGGTATCCTGGCAGTCTTGTTTTTTCTCCCAGGATTAGGCTGGCATGTAAATAAATGTGTGGCGAGCAATGAGGTGGGAGGGCCCAGGGGACCGGAAAGGGGAGTTTGCATAAGCGGCCAGTTGTGCAGATTCCCGGGGCAGCACGCAGTTTGCCCACAAGTAAGCAAGTGTGTCTGGGTGAATGCGCAGGAATGCCTGGGGAATGTCCCGAGGGACACGCAGGACACGCCACGCTCAGCAGGGTCTTCTCGGAGGCGCCTCCGGGTCCCGCGGCTCCCGCCCTGCGGCGCCACGTGCTGCTTCGGGGTTCTCTGGTTCTCCTCGCGAAGGGGGAGGGAGATTTCGCGGGAATTCGCAGCTGTTTTCGGCTGCTGCCTTCCATCCCTTCCTTGGCGCTGCGGTTCGGGCACCGCCCGGGGCCTACTTCCGAGGAGACGGGGCTGGGGCTGCGCCAGTCGGAGCGGACGAGGGAATCCCTCTTGGGGCGGCGGCGCCTCGCAGCGCAGCGATCCCGGCCTGGGGAGGGGGGGGGCGGGGCGGCGGGGCCGTGTCGCGCCTCGTCCTCGAGCCCGTCAGCTGCCGCGCACGCGCGCCCCCGCCCGCCTCCCTCCCTCCCTCCCTCCCTCGAAGCGCCTGGGCCGCCGACGCGCGCGCGCGCCCTCCTCCCTCCCTCCCTCCCTGCCTGGCTCGCTCGCTCGGCGGCGGCGGCGGTTTGTGCGCGCGAGGCGCTCTCTCGGCTCCTCCGGCCCCGAGGCTGGTGGCGGCGGCGGCGGGGCAGAGGCAGAGGCAGCACCGCCAGAAGCAGCAGCAGCTGCTCCCCCCGCCTTCCCCCCCGCCCGGCAGCGGCTCCTCCTCCTCCTCCGCCTCCTCCTCCTCCGGCTGCTGCTGCTGCTGCTGCTGCTGCTTCAGGAACAAAGGGAGGAAGCGGCGGCGGCGGCGGCGGCGGCGCTGTCTTCCCGCCCGAGCCCGGGATAGCGGCGGCCTCCCTCCTCGGCCTCCCTCCTCGGCCGGCCTCCTCCTGCTGGTGTCCGCTTCTTCTTTGTCCTCTGGCTCGGAGCCTGGCCGGGAGCCTCGAGGCCGGTGAGTCGCCCCTTCCTTCCTTCCTTCCTTCCCCTCTCGGGGGGGGGGGCTGGCTGCGGACCCAGCGGCGCCCTTTCTGCCCCCCCCCGACTCGGGGGGGGGTCTGTGTCTCCGCGTCTCCCCCGCGCCAAGGAGGCGGCGGCGGCGGGCCAAGGGCGGCGAAGGGGCAGCCGGGCTTCGGCTGGGGGGGGGGGAGGGGGGAGAAAGAGCTTTCCCCGGAAAGGGGCCTCCTTCGGCGGGGCGAGGGGGGGCTGGCAGGAGACCCTCCGAGGGAGGGGGGCTGGCGGGGGGGGCGCGGGGACCCGGGCGGCTCCTCTCCCGCCCCCGCCCCCGCCCCCCCCGGAGAGAGGCGGCTTCCTGGGCCCCGTGGGCCGCCTGGCGCGGAGGCCGCGAGCGGCTCTTCTCCTCGGCCGGGCCGGGCCGTGACTCAGGGATTCTCCGCCAGGCCTCTCCCCCCCCCCCGGCGCTTCCTCCCTCCTCCTTCGCGGCTCCCTTCCCTTTGTTTGCCCCCCCCCTCCCCCCCCCTCGCCCGCTTTCTCGGGCCTCCAGGCCCCCCCCCCCCGGCCTAGTTTTCCTCCGCTGTTTGATTGTGTGCCTTTACCGCTCCGTTTCCCCCGAGGAGGTTTCCTTTTTTGCCCCCTTCCTAATTAAATTGCATTGAGAAGAAGGAAACATGGATAAACACAGTCGTGGTTTGTAAGCTTTGCTTTAACGAAACCTATTCGTATGGTGAAGCCCTGGGGCCTTGATGGTAGACGGGGCATGTTCCCCATGTTAGGCGCAGGAATGCCACACAGCCGTGGCTTTGGAGCAGCACTGGAACTAATATGGACGGAGCAGTTCTATGAAGGCAGCTATGCAGTCGAGCAAGCACAGCTTTCTGGAGCTGGAGAGCGGTAGCCCAAAGAAGCATATTTTAGGAGGAACCATCTGGTGCATACAGTTGGTAGTGTGTGCTCTGGAGTGACACAGTTGCAGTCATCTGGGCCATTTAACTGTTCTTACTACTCTTGCTCAGGGCTAAAATCCCTGATAAATTCTCTATACAGTTCTCAGCCTGACATGTTTGAGTGTCCTTTGTTAAGCTGCTTTTATAGTTTCCTGTTGGTCCATTTTTGCTGCTTCAGTTCTGTGGGCTGTACAGGAGCTGGGCAGCCTTTGGAGATATAAATAGAAGCTGATTTCAGAGGCCCCTGTTGACGAGCTTTTGCCTGAGCCTCTAGCTCAGCCTGTCACATTGCAGCCTTGTGACAAGCGGAAGCTAATGCACTCACCATGTGACTTGGGCTTCTGAGAAATATTAAAGCAAGCAGACGACGTGCAAGTGATACTACTCAAACCCAGTATTCCAGCAAAAAAGCTGAAGGTCTAAACAACGGTAGCTAGCTTAAAATTATTAAATTCATACCCGATAACAAACATTGTTTTTCTGTAAAGATTTGTTTGACTTTCCATGCTAGTCATTTGCAGGTGCAAGCTTCTTTGATACCGATGATGTCATTCTAGGGCTTTTTAATTGGATGGTGCAAAATTTACATGAAACTAGAAAAATGAAAATGGCACAGCTTTGTTTTTACAGATAAGTTTTACATAACTTACGGTGTCAATTTTACATTTGTTTTGGAAAAACAGGTCAAATTTGTGACCACATATTCTCCCAAACAAATGTTTCTTTATAAATTACAAGCTGATTTTAGTGAGTTAGGGGGGACTATATGGTGAAGGTGTGCCTGAAGTCTGCCTTGTGATATTTATTCAGCAAATATTATCTACTGTTTTGTGAAACGGGCCCTCTTTTTCTGTCCCCCTTGAGCATATCTTCTAAAATGCTATATTATAACAATTGTGGAAAAGTGACCCACTCGTATGTATGGTACAGGACTCTTGTCTTCAGGCCTTTTAGAACAAGAATAAACTCTGAAGCCATTCTCAGTTGATTTTCTTAAAGATGCTTGTGCAGAAAAAACATGATTATTCAGAATATGTAAATTCAAGCTTTGGAAGTTTCATACTGTTTAAAATGTATACATGCAAATATGCTCTGTGAAGATTTTTCATTTTTATTCATTTCACAGTTTTATATGCTGCCTTTCCATTGTTGAGGTCTTCGAATGCTTTTCTTTCTAGTAGACCATTATTACACGTTACAATCCAATTAATGTAGTGCTGTGGGAACAGAGGTTATGGATCCTATATTTTTATATCAGTCTTGCATAGCTTATATGGTAATGAAGTTGAAGTGTTTATGTTGCTAAAACATGACCCGTGTCATGCACAGATGAGGCGGCCTTTTCAAGCAGGAAATTTTGTTCAAGTTTATTTTGATAGTCACGGTATTTTGCTGAGTTGCTGTAAAATGAGTGGCTTGTTTTAATGGATATATTAAGCAGGACATCTTCCAAAAAGCCTGCTTCAAGTGAAACTCTTCAGCTTAATAGCTTTTGTCTTATTAAAATAGTAGGTGATTTTGTATAAAATAATTTAAACACATGGTGTTCTCAGTTAGCATGGGGTTGGTTTGGTTACAGGCCCAAGTTCTCAGGTCCTGTTGAGCTAGTCTACCAAGAATAGTGCTCCATCCTTATCTCCATGATTTGTTTTTAATATACAAAGCGGTGTGTCTCTTGAGCCTAAAAGTACTCCCCATGCTGTGAGATCTATTGATAGGCAATAACCAGAACAGGCATGAATGGAGAAGCATAAGACTGTTCTGCTTTATTGAATAGACTTGAAGATTTAAAATCACTATGAAAGGTTCAGGACACATTTGTGTCCCTTTCAGTGACAAATCACAGTCCAGGGTTTTATGATTAGCATATGTTGGTCTGCCTTCTCCACAGGAATAAAGGAAAACAGAACCACAAACTATTTTGATAGTTCGTATATTTTGCTTCTAGTGCTGTTCTTGTTGCATCCCACTCCACAGATGGGGCAGGTAGAGCAAAATGGAGGAATCCTAGAGTGGGAAGGGACCTGAAGAGTCATCTAGTCCAGGCATGGCCAGATTTGGCCCTCCAGCTGTTTTGGGACTACAACTCCCATCATCCCTAACTAACAGGACCAGTGGTCAGGGATGATGGGAATTGTAGTCCCAAAACAGCTGGAGGGCCAAGTCTGGCCACGCCTGATCTAGTCCAATGCTCTGCAGTAGGAGTCACAGTTAAAGACAGATAGAATGTTTCTCTCTATTTCTTCCACACTCCAGTAAAGATTGCTGGATCAGGACCCTTAAGTCTAAATCAAAGGAGCATAATTGCAGTGGGTTGGACTGGATGACCTTTGAGATGATCCTTGTGGATGTGGTCTTTTCAGCACCGAATGACTGTCAATGGAACATACATTTAGATTCACCTCTGCCATATGCTTACTTGAAAGCAGTGCATTGTGGGCAGGTTGCATTGATGCCTGTATGCACTTAACATTGACCCTCAGGCGTCTAAGCTATGAGGCAACATTTTTTCTGTAGTAAAGCAATCCAGGTGAGGATAATTTGGGACTGGAGAATATGAATCCAATCTTCCCTCTCCTTTTTAGGCCCTAGGCTGAAGATAATCAGTAGGCAAGCTACTTACCTCTCTTCACCTTCAACAGTTGAGGTGGCATTCTTGCATATTCCTGCCAGTTTGACTTACAAGATGAAGGAATCACACAGGTGTAGCTCACAATCCTGTCTGCATTTGGGGGGAAGGTGGTGCCTTTTCACAAAGTTCAAGTGGAAACAGGCTTTTGCCTCATACCTCACTTACTCTGTTTGGAGTGGTTTCCTTTAGTCCTGTCCCTTTTCCTGTTATGGTTGCCTGTGCTTATACACAGAGAATGACCACTGTGGAAATATGGCTATGTGATGTTATCTTATGTAATGGCTAGTTCATGTGAATTATGATCTTATAGCAACTTCTAAAGCAGTTTGTGTGTGTGTTTATTTACAGCACAAGATGGCTCAGGAGACCAACCAGACCCCAGGGCCCATGCTGTGTAGCACAGGATGTGGATTTTATGGGAATCCTAGAACTAACGGAATGTGTTCTGTCTGCTATAAAGAACATCTTCAAAGACAGCAAAATAGTGGCCGAATCAGTCCAATGGGTATGTGCTGGAGGAACATAATATAACTGAAATGCTAGCTCTGAATACTGTCACATTTCAGATATAAACATTTAAGTGAACATTTGTACTATTCTAGTAACTTTGAGGCATTTTTGTGTATAAGCCAAATTAACTCATTAAAAAGACTTCCAAGTATTTAACAGCTGTAGTATCTGCATATTACGAAGTTTACATTTCTAATCTATGCTTATATTTCCCCCCTTCATACAGGAACATCAAGTGGTTCCAACAGTCCTACCTCTGACTCTGCATCTGTACAGAGAGCAGATACTAGTTTAAACAACTGTGAAGGTGCTGCTGGCAGCACATCTGACAAATCAAGGTAAGAGCAGTGTAGAGCCTGATAGTGAAATTAAATAATTCTGGGAGAGTGTGTAAGGGACACTCTAAGCCTATTACTATTATAACAGTTTCTGCTACAGCTAGTTTGTAGGGGAAATAACTGCAGAGTTTATTATTTCTGCAGTCAAAAAGGCTCTGAGCTTTACAATGAGGGAATTGATGTAAATGCCTTAGTTTGCTATAAGGTTAGATTACAAGGACACTTAGATATTACAGTCTATACATCAAACTTTATCACCAGTGAGTTCGGTCATAGTTGTCAAAGAAGAGCCCAGGGTTTTTAAGTTTTAGCTTTATAAGATGTTAGTCTTCCTAATAGCACTAACAAATTGCTCTCATTTCACTGAATGCAAGCAGAAATGTGCCTGTTGCCGCCTTGCCTGTAACACAGCAAATGACAGAAATGAGCATTTCAAGAGAGGAGAAAGTAACTCCGAAAACAGAAACAACAGAGCCAGGTATGCCTTTTTTAAAGTCGCTTAAGTGCAGCTAGTTCAGTGGGACCTGGCAGGTGTAGACGTTTGGTAACCAATGAGAAAAACTATGCCATATTCTCTTTAGTATTTGGTTCTTTAGCCTTAAAAGGCAAAATTGCAAAGTAAAAGATTTATCGTCCATAGATCAATTTGTTCACTGCTTGTAAGAGTTCATCCAACAGTTATTATAAGTAGATTAATGTCGCTAGTCCCTTCAGCGAAAATGAATTGAGTAGTGAGAATGTGCTATTCTTTTTTTATTTAAAGAAAACCATACAAAATGGTTGGCGTTTTTTTCATTAAGCATTTTGAATGAATTCTTTAACGTGCTGCAGTTCACCAGTCTTTACAACTTTCAATAGTTACTATAGATCACTGGAGAAATCCAACAATCTTGCAAACAAGGTTGGGGTTTTTTAAGTACCTTTGTTTTTTATATCCCTATTTTATATCTGTTTTGTATACCAACTTCACTGAAATGATTATTTCTGAATATAATATACCTCCATGCATTGTTATTCAGGCTTTTTTTAAAGACATGACATTTTGAAGTAACTTCTGGTACTTGTAAAGTGTTTATGAAATATTTCCTAAATTTCAATAAGTTCACAAGGTTGGAATCCATAGAGCATTTTGCATGAGTGTTTTTGTATTAATTTGCATTCAATATTCCCACTATTGAATGTTCTGGTGCTGAAGTCATAATCAATGGGTATATATTTACATTAATTGTTTGGATGAACTCTTCTTTTAATAGGCTTTTAAAAGTTGTTTTTAGTAATGTATTTTTGCTATATGATTTTGTTTGAATGCTTTGATATTAGGATGGTTTGATTCTTTTGCCAGTATTTCTTGCTGGTGTATAGTATCATAAAATGTAATTCTAAATAAGGTGAATTTGGACATGGGATTCATTTAGAAGTAAGTGAAAAGGCCAGCCCAGCAGGTACAGCCTTAATGATGAACAGCTTTATACATCAGGGGGACCTTTTTATGTATATTCCTGATAAATGTGAAGGTAGACGGCAAGCTGAAAGATATTTAAATAGCACAATTATTTCTATATTTCTTTGAATCAAGTAGCATACATATTAATGTTCTGAAACTAGGTGGGAGTATATAAAATGATAGAATATGCTATGGCCTATGTATGATGTGTGTTGTTCCACCCATCTTCCACAGACGTGTCTTTTAGTAAGCTTAATAAATCTGTAGTGTAAGTAAACAGATAATGCATTAAATGAAAGGGCGTTTTTTAACTGCATAGATTAGGTAAAAAAGAAAGTAGTAGTATGATAGCGTTAGCTCTTCATTTATGATGATAGTGCAGCAACACTGAATACTGTGTGCACAGAAAGATGGAAACATGCCACACTAAGGTGTTGAGCACCCAGAAATACCTTCCTAGTTCTCTGGAGCAGCTATGGGCTGATGCAGATTCTGTTTGAAGGTGATGGTGATTACAGGGGAGAGAATAGGAAAGAGGAATCTCCAAGGTACATCCTTTCAGCCAATGTATGTTTTTTGTGGTGGCAAGAGTAGTAGTTTGCTGAAAGTTTGAGTGAGACCATAAAATATCCATTCCGAAACCTGCATCTTTACTCTTGGGAATCTCCAGCACACAAATCTTCTACAATCCATTACTTGGGAACCAGCCCAGAAGGTTATGGGATCTACTTGGTGCTTCTATCAAGATTGAATTGCTTGAATCCTAAACTAACTTGAGAAATTTAACTTAATGGAATGAAGCTTTACTATCCCCCCCCCCCACACCACCCCTGAAAAAGTCTCTGAAGGGGAGGCATCCTGAATAATATGGAAGGGTACAGCGGACTTCTGGAAAAGATGAGGACTGTGGCAACTTAGAAGCCACTGCCCCACAAAAGGTGGGGAACCACCCAGGGAAGCTTTTCATGGGTCATAGGTTGCTATAGGCAGAAGGGGGGGGGGGATAACTTTGTGTTTTCAGGTTAACATAATAAGAGAACCATTCTAATGATTTCTTTACTACAAAAAGGAGACAGGGAGGATGAAGGAGTAGGTGCTTCCAAAAATTAATTCAGCATCTCTTTCTATAAATAAACTACCAACACTGAGGTGTGTAAAGAAGAGAATTTAAAATGTGGAGATGAAAGCAGTTTAGAATTACAATATACCACGTCTAATCAACTTTGGCCTGTTTTGTTCTTTTCAGTTGTTACTCAACCCAGTCCTACAGTTAGTCAGCCTAGTACATCTCAGAATGAAGAGAAAACACCTGAAATGCCTAAACCAAAGAAGAACAGATGTTTTATGTGCAGAAAGAAGGTTGGCCTTACAGGTATGCTATTAGACACTGCATTATCCACACTTATCCAGTCTTAAATATAGTTACTGCTGAGGACTTGCATACTTTGAAACTTTGTGACACTTTGAAATGGCACAGATGTATGTATGTACGGGAGTTCAGTTTTTTATTCCACATGACGAAACCTAGGTCTTCACCGAACAGGACTTTATGCTGTTTTTGTGCTTTTACAGGGTTTGATTGCCGATGTGGAAATCTGTTTTGTGGACTTCACCGTTACTCTGACAAGCACAACTGCCCATATGATTACAAAGCAGAAGCTGCAGCAAAAATCAGAAAAGAGAATCCAGTTGTTGTGGCCGAAAAAATCCAGAGAATATAAACTAACCTACTCGGTGAAAAGACTGACTTTCTTTGTTTTTATTTTAAAATATCCTAGGAAAACATTAAAGAGCAGATGCATGGCCATTTTCCTTTGATGTTCTCCAGAGTTTTACTTTAGTCTATCTTATTGATTGATATTTTAGGATGTTGTGGGTGTTACAGGCAGAATTGGATAGATACAGCCCTTTAAAATGTGTACATGCCCTCCCCAAAATGAATTGAAAGAGTAAGACCTGCACTTGGAAAACAGACATGCACAAAAGACAGAGTTGTCTAGTTCACATGTGCCAAACAGATGCATAAAATCTGCATGTTTGCAGCAGATTTGCCTTTTGGGAATGTAATTGAGGTATATCATCCTTGGATAGTGCTACGTGCCTGCTTGATTAAATTATACACCAGGAAAAATTGAGTCTACTTTTACCATAGTTAAACTTTGTCCTCTTTAATTTCCACAATTCATTGTTTTGAAACTGAGCTGCAGAGGAGCCACTTTCTAAAGAGAACGGGCGTTCAGGTGCCATAAGCTGCAGTTTAAGGTTACCTACTGAATGAAACCAAGAAATCTGAGTCTGAACAGTGCAATCCTTGGAACTGATGAAAATTGCTCAACTATTAAAACTGGTTCCCAAAGGAAACTTCATTTTCAGAACTTTTTGAACTAGCCTACAACAGAAGATTTGTCTGCTTCTTACTCTTTATGTAGCTGATAAGTTTGTGTAGCACAAAACCACAAGACTGTTTTACAGTTTACAAACAAAATGCTACATTAAAAAAATAACCACAGCAGCTCTGTCAAGTAACATGCATCTGATGAACCTAGTTTGCAAATGTATTCAAGCATTTAATTTGTCATATACATCTTAAGTTGAATGTGTTCTGGGTTCAAAAGAACATTAGCTTTTAATTTTTATAGTTTTCAAATGTAGTGAGATTGCACCATTTTGCATGGAAAAATCATACCCAATATGGCTGCTGTAGACTTTAAGTGGTACCTGGAACCACTCTGAGGGCTGCTTTATTATTTTAATAGTACTTGGGTGTAGGACTATAGTGTTCTTGGGTGTATTGCATGGGCTGCATTATCTACAGCATTGTACAATAACAACTCTAGAAAAGGCAGTATACTTCACTGATGCTTGTCTGGTAATATCACTTCTGTGTTATAATGGAAGGTTTTTGTGATGTATGAAACTTGTGTTTTTTTATATAAACAAGTACAGTTTAGAGTAGTGTAGTGGTAATGCCTGTCTCATCTGTAAATAGTTGTGTATACACAGGGCACTACTTCTGACTTCTATTGCAGTGTTCAGTCTTAGTTTTTCTTCATTAAAAGCATCAGGTTTTGCTTTAAACTTTGTCCTCAGTTGAGTTATTAGATATACAAATGTGTACAGATAGTTCATATTTATGTATTGCACATAATCATGCTACCCGGCATCTATGCTATATTGTATTATGTAAATAATAAAATCATGTACAGAGGGATATAGCTCCTTTTTGTGATGCTTCATTGGGTTATTAAAATATTGATTGAATAATCTGAAATCTCCTACTTGTGAAAAGTTGGTTTCAACTAATCCTTCAATTCTTATTAGTTAATAATTCTGGAGATCAGCTCTTCTGCATGTTTTTCCCCTTGCTGGATTTTATTTTTATGCACACTTCAGCCAATGAAGATGTGTTCAGATGAGCAAAGCATGTAAAATGGAATACAAATATGACTCCTGGACCTTTAAGAGCAACATCATAGTTGAAAAAAGAAGCCTTTAAGAGTCTTAGTTGCTTTGATCTACAAATTTCTCCACTCAGATTCTTTTTGCTGCCACGTTAGCTGCAGTTTTCTGACCTGATTTACTGCAAAAGTTGTGCCTTTTGACCATGTTGAATCACTCGTTTTTTATTTATTACTGTTATGAAATCCAATTACCCTATGTGGTGGTATACCACTTCCATGGAATTAAATGTGAAAACTATATGATGTGTACAGATTTCCCCTCTTTCAAACTTCTTTTTTTTAAAGAGCTTGGAGCAATAAAGAGCACACTCCCTAGTTCACTTTACCAAATTATGTCCACCCTGGTCTAGCTCTGTTTCCTTTTATATATTTTTTGTAGGAAGGTCAAAAGTCTGTGCATAGAGCTCTGTTCTGTAGTGGCTAGTAATGCGTTTATAATTAAGTAGGATGCAAAAAGTTGGAGCTATTCCTTGGAATAACAGGTTTACTTATATGAGCAGATTTTTAAAGTTTAGTTTGCTTTCTCATGGAAGTTGTAGAAGAACATTTCTGTTCCTCGTGTGTGTGTGTGTGTGTGGAAAAAACCCATAGCAGCTCCAAACCTCACAAGGGGTGGGCTATTTAATGACACTATAATCAAAGCTTAGCTATGTATCTGCCTTGCCTGTGACACGGTAGTTTGAGAACTTACACTTTCTTTAACAGAGACCTAAAATTATCTGCAAACAGATGTGCAATAAAACAGTTTTTACAGCTTTTTTACCTCTATTATTAGGCTAAAATGCTGCACATGTATAGAGCTGATGCTTAGCTCTGTAGGTTTTCCTCCTAGTATGAAATCATTTGCTTTGTTTCCTGAGGTAATTCACCCTGTGAATATCTTTGTATAAAATATCTGTCACTTGGGTTCCCTTGGGTGGGTAGAGAGCAAGTGCTGGTGCACTACAAAGTATCCACTGTGAAGGAAAGATGTGCCCCCCGTCCCATGTCTACTAGTTTGTAGTAGACTATAAACAAAGGTGTTCTCCCTGTGTCCAGAGGAGTCTTAGGCGACCTTGGACTTAGTTGACATCCTGCCTGACGTTGAAGCAAGGCTGACCCAGGGTCTGCTGGTGGTTGCTGCATGTTTGGTTCCCATAAGCTGCAGGAAAGGCTCTTGTGCGCAGGCTGCAGAGATGTGCACAGGGCTTTTCTTCTCAAATGCTTTCCCAAGTTGGCACACAATGTATATTTCAGCCGGGACATAGTTGTTGTCTAAAAATAAGGCAACTTGCCTGAAATCGGCATCTTACTTTCTGTCTGTATCTTCCACAACAGTGAGATTGTGATTTATGCTTTTTATTGTTACGCTACAGAGCATTCTGCATTTCAATTTTCATTTAGAAGAAAAGATTGAAGTTCCTTTTAAGTTGCCTTATTGTATAAGGCAACTTATACAATATACATGAAGGTGTGCAGATTACCTTTCAAAAAGTAACTGAATCTGAATTCCAAATCTCACTTTGGTCATATGGTACTGTGATCAAGGACAAAATGTGGTGCCCCCCCCCCAAAAAAAATACTATTTCTCATTTTCACAATAATTCCTTTTGGTACAGTTTTTTTTAGGTACCTGTATAAATATAAAATTTGGCACTTCTTTGGCCCTGTGCCCTGTGCAGGTTCCCCTACAGGCACCGCTCTAAATCTGTCACTGTTCACTTGCCTGGGAGGAAACTACTGAACACAAGATGACTTGCTGCGGAATAGATAGACCATATTTTTCACTCTATAAGACGCACTTTTCCCCTCCTAAAAAGTAAGGGGAAATGTGTGTGCATCTTATGGAGCGAATGCAGGCAGGAGGCTCTGCTCAGCGTTCCCTTTAAAGAGCCACATGGAGCGTGTGTGCGGTTCTTGGGGGCTTTTCCCTGGGAGAGAGAAGGGCTGGGGGAAAAGCCCCCAGGAGCCACACAAACGCTCCGCACGCTCTTTAAAGGGAGCCCGGCTCTTGGGAGAGCCTTCCTCCCGCTGGCTTCTGGCTTAGCTGTGCGCAGCCTCTCCCAGGCATCGGGAGCCTTCATCCCCCTGCCCGGGAGAGGCTGCACGTGGCTATCCCATAAGCCAGAACAGGAAGAGGCTATGCCAGAAGCCAGATCCCTCTTGCTGTTCTGGCTTCTGGGATTCAGAATATTTTTTTTCTTGTTTTCCTCCTCCAAAAACTAGGTGCGTCTATGGAGTGAAAAATACGTAGTTAGGATTGCACTGTCAGTAAGGTTTCGTAGTCCTGGTTAAGTAAAATTTAAACTGGGTAAGCCTGCAATCCCATACGTATTTACCTAGAAATAAGACCCACTGAACTAAGTGGGATTTACTTCTGAGTAAGCATGTAAGTGATTTATTTTTAGTCAGCACTCTGGCTTTTAATCAGTTGGTTCCATTAAGTTGTATTCTAGTAATTATATTTTGGCAAATGTGTCTATTATTATTAATAAAAATATTATTACTATTATTAATGTCTGTGTGAAAACAAACCACTAGGCTGCAGCAAAAACACTTGGGATGGATCAACAACTTCATGAGCATAACAAGAGAGAGAGAAAGCATCTGTCTTGAATAGGAGAGGGAAAGGAGTGCCAGTTTTAAATTCCTGACAGTAAGTGGCAATGGGTGAGAGCTGTTGTGGGAGCGTGTCTGCAGTCTTACTCCTGAGCCAATGCATCCTTGCAATAATCACCTTGCATAAATTGGATGGGAAAGCACAGAGACACATACTTTTTGCATAAATTACCATTTTATGGTTCCCACCCCCTTTTCAGTTCTGAAGTAGCACACTTTCTAACACCCCAAGGGAATATGGATTTCACTGTTCTGGGGAAGCAGATGAAAAAGCTAGTTATATTTATTTCACTGCTGTAGCTATATACCTGTAAACAGATTAGATCAGTATTCACTGTCAGTGTTATGTATTTCTAGGTGGCAAATACAGAAGAAAAGCAGATCCAAATGTCATTTGCTTATGTATAAAGCAGGACAGTCTCTTCTGACTTCATGTATCTCAGTGTTCATTTTTTCATTGGCCTGGTGTCCTCTACTAAATTTGTGTGTTCTCGTGGACACATCTTTGTGTCCCTAGCGTGATGGTTGACATGTCCTTGTATCTTAAAAATGCACTCCTAGATGTCTGTAACCAGAGGTAAGCCCATTGAAGCCAATGGGTTTGTGTAGGAATGCAGCCTACAATTCTTATTACTGCTATGTGCATACATGGTCCAATCTTGGGCAGCCTCTTTGTATGGCCAAGCTATCCTAACTGGATTTCTTGGATCTTATTAATCCTGTTCCATCCTCAGAACCACTGCCTTATTCTCACTTCATTTCTTATTTATCTTTTCCTTATTAAGTCCAGTAACCACTGTATCATTTGCATATCATGTTTATTTAAGCCATGTCTTTCTGAACGCATGCTCATTTCCTTTGTATTTTTGTAAACCTTGCTCCTAGTCTTCTAATCCCACAAATGCCAACCAGAATTCAAGTGCCTTGTTCTCCTTTTTAAGCTCCTGCTTCATAGACTCAGAATTTTTCAATTCCTGAACTGATGAATGTACTCTTGCCTGTTCCCTGATTCTGTACCTACTCCCCCGGTCATATATTCTGTCATATCTTTACAATCTTCAGTCTATTCTACTCCAATCACCTCTGCCACCTCTTGGTATTCATTGCATTGGACATAGTTATCTGCAAATGGCACATTACATGATGCATTTCTATGGATCTGTGCAGTTAGCACAATTGTTATTTTGATGAGCAAGAATAGGATTACAGCAATTCCTATAAGTACTCACATTGTATCTCTGTTCTTGAACTTCCTTGTACAGAACTACATTATAGTGCAATTTCATTTATCCAAGGCAGGGAGTAGATGGCACAGTACCACAATATTATTATTTTTTTAAATAATATTTATTAAATTTTCCAATAAGAACATACAAATACAAAACAACTACAATGAAAACAAACACAAACAAAAAACAAGTATAATTTCAAAACTTATTTTCTCAACCTAATTTCCCCGACTTCCTCATACCTCACCGTTTTGTATTCTAGTTTCATTATCCCATCAGCAACTCCATTCCCTTATTTCCCAAAAGTTTTTTACTAATTCCATTCCTTTTCTTACTCTAATGTCTCTGAAAACCAATATTTTTAAGTCCATGTCAATCTAACATTCTTTAATCTTGTAATATTTATTAAGATAGTCCTTAAATTTCTTCCAATCTTCTTCCACTGTCTCTTTCTCCTGGTCTCGGATTCTGCCCGTCATCTCTGCGAGTCCCATGTAGTCTGTCATCTTCATCTGCCATTCTTCCAGAGTGGGTAGATCTGATGTCTTCCAATACTTTGCAATAAAGATCCTTGCTGCTGTTGTGGCATACAAAAACAAAGTTCTGTCCTTCTTTAACACCACATGGCTGACCATACCCAGGAGAAAGGCCTCTGGTTTCTTCAGGAAAGTGTATTTAAACATCTTTTTCATTTCATTATATATCATTTCCCAGAAAGCCTTAATCCTTGGGCATGTCCACCAGAGGTGAAAGAATGAGCCTTCATTTTCTTTACACTTCCAACATTTGTTATCTGACAAGTGGTAAATTTTTGCAAGCTTGACTGGGGTCATGTACCACCTATAGATCATTTTCATAATATTTTCTCTCAAGGCGTTACACGCCGTAAATTTCATGCCGGTGGTCCACAACCTTTCCCAGTCAGCAAACATAATGTTATGACCAATATCTTGCGCCCACTTAATCATAGCTGATTTAACTGTTTCATCCTGCGTATTCCATTTCAACAGCAAGTTATACATTTTTGATAAATTTTTAGTATTGGATTCTAACAATTCTGTTTCCAATTTCGATTTCTCCACCTGGAAGCCAATTTTCTTATCCATCTTGTAAACCTCCATTATTTGGTAATAGTGGAGCCAATCTCTCACTTTATCCTTTAATTTCTCAAAACTCTGCAGTTTGAAGTTACTACCCTCCTGTTCTAAAATTTCCCAATATTTCGGCCATATACACTCCATATTGAGTTTTTTCACAGCTTTTGCCTCCATTGGTGAAAGCCACCTTGGAGTTTTGCTCTCCAGTAGGTCTTTATATCTGATCCAAACATTGTACAATGCTTTCCTGACAATATGATTTTTAAAACCTTTATGAACCTTAACTTTGTCATACCACAAATATGCATGCCACCCAAAAAAGTTATTGAAACCTTCCAAATCTAAAATATCTGTGTTCTTAAGGAGCAGCCAATCCTTCAACCAGCAGAAAGCTGCTGATTCATAGTAAAGTTTCAAATCTGGCAGGGCAAATCCCCCCCTTTCCTTTGCATCAGTTAAAATCTTAAATTTTATTCTGGGCTTTTTGCCCTGCCAGATAAATTTAGAAATATCTCGCTGCCATCCCTTAAAACACTCCATCTTATCAACAATTTGCAATGTTTGAAACAAAAATAACATTCTAGGCAATACATTCATCTTAATAGCTGCTATTCGACCAGACAAAGAAAGCTTCAAGTTTGACCAAATTTCTAAATCTTTTTTCACTTGGTTCCAACATTTCTCATAATTGTCTTTAAATAAGTTCATATTTTTAGCTGTCATATTAATTCCCAAATATTTTACACTCTTAACCACTGTTAAACCGGTCAGCGCCAGCGATTAATGGAGGACTTTTCCCGGAGCTCCGGGAGAAGTCTGCTCCGCGGGTTCGGGTCCTGCCGCTACGGCGAAGCGGGGACCCTTAAAAATTACAGGTGGAGAAGCCTGTAAACAAGGAGGCTCGGCGGGTACCATTACGACCCCTCCGAACTGCGAAAGAGCCTTTTTAAAGGCTCCGGAATGGTGTCGGGGGGAGCGCAGTGCTGAGAGCCGCTACCCAGCCTGTGGAGCGAAGCCGCGTCGCCATTATCGGAGAGCGCTGATTTCTTCCGGCAAATTGATCCTGAAAGCATCTACTCGTGAGTAGGATTAAAAGCTTAAATTGGACTTCAAAGAGTAAAGATTTAAAGACTTAAATTGCTTGAAAGTTTAAAAGATTGGCCACCACGGGAAAGGTACAAAAAGGAACTCTGCCTTACCGCATTGTAGTGAGAAGAAAGCAAAGAGACTATTAAGCTGAAACCTTTGAGGATTGCATTTGAATAACAAACCCATTGCCTAAAAGCAAGATACCCCCTCACTTAGCGGGCAGGAGCGGTGAGGGAGAATTGTCATTGAACTATTTAACCTGCATGAAAGGAAAGAATTGAACTTTACCCATTGTTTTTTGTATCCTGGGAACGGACTGCCTTGTAAGAAGGGAAAAAGAACTTTGAACTGTCAAAAGTGTGAGCCTTGAAATAACTGGGAAAGATAAAGTGTTGAGGACTTTTACCTGGACTGCTACATATCTGCAACTATTTAAGAAAAAAGTGCTGGAACTGGGGACTTTTTCTCCTTTAAAGAGATGGGGGGGAAACTTTGAGACAATATATCTGTTGTAAGAACTGTGAACTGTGAATGCAAGTTGGGAATTCCCCCCTCTAGAGGAGACTTTGTTACATTGTGAGAAACAACTAAGCAACTAGAAGCTGAGCCACTGGAAATTTACTAGTAAAAACAAATCTAGGAGTGTGGGACTGACCTTGGCCTGGCTGATAGTGGCATGGCAGATGGCAAAGGAAAGATAGATCAGGCTCAGGAGAAAAACGTCAGATCCGGCAAAACTTACAGCACTACACAGCCAAGAAGGGCCTCAGTGATAGGAGCAGCTGCGGCCTCACAAATAAAACCTAAAGCTATGTCTGCAGAAGATGCTTTGACGAAAGCTCTTGGAAAAATAAATGAATCTCTGGAATTTTTAACGAAACAAGGGACTGATACAAGTAAACAAGTAGCTGAGATCTCAAAAAAACTTGATCTGAATACTTCCAGCCTAAAAGAATTGGGAACTCAAGCTACTGCTAATGCTCAGAATATTGGGAGACTCCTAGAGGAATCAGCTACTACCCGAAAGATTGCTGAGGAGGCAAAGGAGATTGCAACTGAAACTCAGGGAAAAATACCACCGGTTGTAAAGAAACTGGCGGACCATGATTTATCCTTTGCTATGATAGATCTTCAAAGGAGGGATCGTAACTTAAGATTAAGATTTGTCCCAGAAAGTGAACAGGACAACTTGGTGGACTTTATTACAAAAGAATTTTATGACTTTTGGCAAGAAGGCCTGCAGGGGGAGGAGGTTAAGATTGTGAGTGCATTCAGACTTGGAATAAGACAAAAAAAGAAAAAGCCAAGAGATTGTTTGATTACTTTGGGATCAAAGGAGGAAAGAGATAAAATTTTAAACTTGCACTATCAAAATACACTGCAAATTGAGGATTCTTTCGTGGAGATCTTCAAAGATATCCCAAAGCCCATTCTAGATGCAAGAGAGGACTACAAAGATCTGGTTGTACTACTGAAAAAAAGCAGAATCTTCTTTAGGTGGGAATTCCCCCAAGGCCTATCTTTCAAACACAGAGGAAAGAAAGTTAGACTAAGGACACTGAGTGACAAAGACAAATTCTTGAGAGAACACGAAGAAGACTTAGTGAAGGAAGCAGAACTTGGAGAAGAGCCAACAATATCAGGAAAAGGAATATTGGACTTGGCAAATTTATCGTTTGGACTACAGCCACCAACAGATGAAGAGCAACAATTGGGAGCAGTAGGAGGAGTAAGTAAATAATCCCATCATGGCCCTGCGACTATTGAGCTGGAACTGTAATGGACTGAATATTCCTCGGAAGAGGAAGAACGTCTTTCATATTCTACAGAAACAACAATTGGACTTGATTTGCCTGCAAGTGACAAGAACACACATGTGACAAGAACACATAGAAAACTACTTATCAATAAAAAATTAGGACATGAATTTATTTCATCTGACAGAGTGAAAAAAAGAGGAGTCGTTATATATGCAAAGGATAGATTGATGCCGAAACAAATATTTAAAGATGAACAAGGAAGATATCTGGCAATTGAAATTCAAGTACAAGGCCAGAAATTTTTGATTCTAGGAATCTACGCACCAAATGAAGGCAAATCCGAATTCTTTAAAAAGTTGCATGAGATTTTGCTGGATTACATGGATTCAAATATAATTTTGATGGGAGATATGAATGGAGTTGTCTCTACAAACATGGACAAAGCACAAAGACAAGTAATTTCTAAAAACGGAAGGCTACCAAAAACATTTTTTGAAATGACTGGCAATATGGACTTAGTTGATATTTGGAGATTAAAAAATCCTCTTGAAAGAGAAGGAACCTTCTTTTCTGAAGCCAAAATGACCTGGACTAGAATTGACCAAATATGGGTTACTAGAGGACTGGCATCGAAGATAAAAAAAGTGGAAATCTGCCCAAAGACTTGCTCCGACCATAACGCCATGAAGATGGAGATGAATCAAACAACAGCTGGCACTTTCAGATGGAGGATGAATGACTCATTATTCAGAGATAAAGAATTTTGTAAAAAGGCCCAAAAAACACTAAGAGACTATTTTGAAATTAACATGAGGACTAATGTGGAAAAAAGAGTAATCTGGGACGCAAGCAAAGCAGTTATGAGAGGTTTCTTGATACAACAAAATGCAATAAAGAAGAAAAGCCAAAACGAGAAAAAGGATAAGATATTAGAAAAAATTAAAGAAGGAGAAAAGTCTCAGGAGATCTTGAGAGAAATTAAATTATACCAAATGCAATATATGGAACTGAAGAACCAAGAAATAGAATGGAAAATTAAACAAATGAGACAGAAGACGTTTGAATCTGCTAATAAATGCGGGAAATTTTTGGCTTGGCAACTGAAGAAGAGACAAAAACTAAATACAGTGACAAATTTAGAAGTGGATGGAAAGAACATTAACAACCCAACTGAAATTAGAAGCTGCTTCCAGAGATACTTTAAACAACTATATGCACAAGGGCCAGAAAAAGAGATTGATATAGAACAATTCTTGAAGAAAAATGGGATGAAGGAAATTTCATGTCAAGACAAAGTGCTTTTGAATCAGAAAATAACTGAACAAGAAATAGAAGATGCCATTCAAAACATGAAACTGGGCAAATCTCCGGGACCTGATGGACTGACTTCCAAATATTACAAGGCTTTAAAAGAATGGCTAATACAACCTTTGAAGGAAGTCTGTAATGAAATCCTTGAGGGGAAAGAAGCACCTGATACGTGGAAAGAGGCTTATATCACGCTTATACCGAAGACAGAGACTGAAAAGACCCAACTTAAGAACTACCGCCCAATCTCTTTATTAAATGTGGATTACAAAATTTTTGCTGACATTTTAGCTAAGAGATTGAAAAAAGTTTTGATGGGGGAGATTCATAGGGATCAATCGGGCTTCCTCCCGAGAAGACATTTATCAGATAATGTAAGGAACATAATAGACATTTTGGAAATGTTAGAAGTTAATATAAACACAAAAGCTGTTTTGATATTTGTGGACGCGGAGAAAGCCTTTGACAATATTTCTTGGACCTTTATGAAGAAGAATCTCCATGGGATGGGGGTAGGCCAAGGTTTTGAAAACGGTATAGGCGCAATTTATTCTGAACAAAAAGCAAAGCTAATTGTAAATAATATTATTACAGAAGAACTTAAGATAGAAAAGGGGACACGTCAGGGGTGCCCAATTTCCCCACTACTTTTTATTTCGGTCCTGGAGGTTTTGCTGAACATGATAAGAAAGGACCAGCTGGTTAAAGGGGTTCAGGTCGGAGCGAGACAATATAAATTGAGAGCATTTGCAGATGATTTGGTACTTACATTGCAAGAGCCGGAATCCAGCACGAAAAGGGTTTTGGAATTAATTCAAGAGTTTGGTCAAGTGGCAGGATTTAAATTAAATAAATTAAAGACTAAGGTATTAGAGAAAAATCTAACAGTAAGAGAGAAGGAGAGGTTTCAGAATGACACAGTACCACAATATTAATGGGTATGATCAGGTGCAGAAAGCTGTGGACAAATCACATTTGTTGTGACATGACAAACAATAAATAGCAATAATAATAAAGGTAAAGGTAAACTAATGGACCCCTGGATGGTTAAGTGCAGCCCAAGGTGACTATGGGGTGCAGTGCTCATCTTGCTTCAGGCTGAGGCAGCCGGCATTTGTCAAGAGTTTTCTTTTTTCTTGTTTTAATGTATTTTTATTAAAGATTTTCTTGATTTACAGAAGTATGTGCAATGTCTCTCATATTTTCCCCATCTATCATTTTTACAAATCAGTTTCATTTGTTGAGACATTAGGAAAAAAGGGGGAGGGGGAGGGGGAAGATGGGTGGGGGTGGGGTCGGGTGGCGATGTTTCTATTTTACTTAATATATGTGGGTTTTTGCGTTAGCGTTGCTTGTGCAGGTTCTCTGCTGTTCACTTGTGTTCCTTCGGTGGTGAGGGAGGTTGGGGTTGGCCTAGGGTGTTGTTGTTCATTTGTGGTTGGCTGTGGTGGTCTTTGTTTTCATGTGTGAATGGGGTGGGTGGGTGTTTTGGATCAGGTTAGCCATATTGATTTGTATGCTGTTGGTGGATATTTGTCATTGTCTTGTTGGGCTGTGTATGTGATAAAGGAGAGCCATACCAGGGTGAAGGCGTCTTCTACTTGTCCCCATGTCAGTTTCAGTTTATTGGTTAATTTTTCTAGTAAGGCTGTTTCCCATACTATTTGGTACCATTGGTCCATGCTTACTCCTGACAGGTCTCTCAAGTGTCTGGTTATGGTGTTTCTGGCTGCTGAAAGTAGGTTTTATGACTTCTTTGCGGTGTAAGTGGGCATTATTGTCCTAGAAGATGTTTAGTAAGGCCGCTTTCATTGCATCCCATAAGAGGGGGGTTGTTATATTGTGTACATCATTTTCCTTGAAGTAGTTTTGGAGAGTTTTTGTGAGACTAATTTGTTTGTTTGTAGTTAGGATGGGACTGAAGGACCATGATGGGGTGGTTTGTGTTCCCTCTCCTATTTTAACGGTGACTTCTACTGGGGTGTGATCTGTGATTTTAATGTTACCTATGTTTGTTGATTCCACGGAGGGGATCAGACCCTGTGTGAGTAGAATGCTGTCCAGTCTGGACACTGTACCATGGCGTCCGGATTGGAATGTATGGCTGGTGTCTCCCAGGTTTTGCTCACCCCCAGATGTCATAGAGACCCCTGTTTTTTAACATTTTTAGTAACTTGTAAGAGTCCCTAGTTGTTGGGGGTTTCGTTCGGACGAAGGTTGCCCATGGGGTTGTAAGGTGAATGTTTTTCAGGGATATGCCTTTCATAATTAGGTTGAGGTCCCCTCCTAGGATTGCTTCCCCTTCAGAGAAGGAGAGGAACTTATTTAGTGTCTTCTGGAAGAATTCTAGTTGTTTGGAGTTTGGGGCATATATGGAGCCGATTGTCAGTTTAATTTTGCCATCTAGTGTCCCTTTAGCAAAAATGAATCTGCCTCTTTTGTCCTTTAGGACTGTTGTGGCGTTGAAGTTCAGGTCTCTACTGAGTATTATAGCTGCTCCGTGGGCCTTTCCTGAGCCAGGTGCAACCCATTGTTGACTGAAGCGGGGCTCGTTCAGGGGTTTGCTTCTTTTGGGTGGGTTGTGTATTTCTTGTAGGAAGGTGATGTGTGGTTTCATGGTATTTATGTATGAGGTGATGCATTTTCTTTTGATGGGGTTTCGCAACCCTCTCACATTTAATGTAAATGCTTTTAAGTTAGCCATTTTGCTTATCTATTATGTAGGGCGATTCCCTGCCAACCTGTCCGGGTTGTCCTGTGTCTCTCTCTTTGTTGTTTAACAAACCAATGGGGTTGCGCTGATCTAGAGTGTGATGGGTGGGGGATTAGAGTAAGATTTGGGTTAAAGAGTAGGGGGTAGCTTGTAAATAATTTCCTATATGTAGTCATATAGATGTTCATTTGGGGTATTTTGGGCCATCTGGCATTTAGACGATTGGTCCTAGGTCTCAGCTGGTGTGGAGGGCCATGTTCAGGGACAGGCCATCCCCCCTGTCGTTTGTGATAGGGGATGATCAGCGAGACGGTGTAAAGTGTTTTTGTGAATGCCCATGTCGGGAAGAAGAAGAAGAAGAAGAAGAAGAAGAAGAAGAAGAAGAAGAAGAAGAAGAAGAAGAAGAGTAGTAGTAGTAGTAGTAGTAGTTTGGATTTGATATCCCGCCTTTCACTCCCTTTAAGGAGTCTCAAAGCGGCTCACATTCTCCTTTCCCTTCCTCCCCCACAACAAACACTCTGTGAGGTGAGTGGGACTGAGAGACTTCAGAGAAGTGGGACTGGCCCAAGGTCACCCAGCAGCTGCAGGTGGAGGAGCGGGGAAGCGAACCCGGTTCACCAGATTACGAGTCTACCGCTCTTAACCACTACACCACACTGGCTCTATAGAACATAATAGAGCATCACAAATCATCTAAACTAATTAACAAATCAATCATAATTAAAACAATTATGATCTATAAAACACTATTAACAAAGCAGGAACTAAATAACACACACACTGCAATTTGGACAGTTGTAGGTTCCTGGATGTAATATATAAATTTTGGGCAATGGACAAAACAGCAAGAGTAGTCAAGACAATCTTAAAATATTAAAAACAAATGAACACATCCCAAATAGCTGATCCTGTGCCTATTGGAGATTAGCAAGGCCGATTGAAGTGCAGAGTGTTTGAGGACCAGGACATTCGCAGAGAAACCAAAATGCGTGTTTACAAAGCTATTGTACTACCAACCTTACTATATTCTTGTGTAACATGGACCACTTATAAACGCCATCTCCAACACGTTGAAAGATTCCATCAACGGTGTCTCCAAAAAATTTTACACATCACTTGGGAAGCCAGGCAAACTAATGTCAGTGTACTGGAAGAAGCAAAGATCACCAGTGTTGAAGCAATGATTCTTCAACATCAACTCTTTGGGCTGGTCATGTTGTGCGGATGCCTGATGATTGTCTTCCAAAGCAACTACTCTATTCCAAACTTTAAAATGGAAAGCGTAATGCTGGTGGTCAACAAAAGACGTTTAAAGACTGTCTCAAGGCAAATCTAAAAAAATGTAGTATAAACACTGGCAACTGGGAAAAACTGGCCTGCGAGCGCTCCAATTGGAGAACAGCCTTTACCAAAGGTGTCAGGGACTTTGAAGACGCTTGAACTCAGTACGCAAGGGAGAAAAGTGCTAGGAGGAAGGCACGCTTGGCAAATCCACATCGTGATCAACTCCCCCCCGGAAACCAAGGTCCCCGCTCTGGAAGGACATGTGGATACAGAACTGGCCTCCACAGTCACTTAAGGACTCATTGTTAAAACCGTGTTTATGGAAGACAATCTTACTCGGCTACGAGGGATCGCCGAAGAAGAAGAAAGAAGAAGAGATAAATTTTGGGCAATGGACAAAACATCAAGAGTAGTCAAGACAGTCTCAAAATATTAAAAAGAAACGAACACATCCCAAGTGGCTGACCCTGTGCCTATTGGGGATTAGCAAGGCATCCATTCCACCAGCCCGAAACAGGGGGAATCAACTGATCCTAGGTCAGAATATTTGTCTCTCTGGCGCAACTCTGTGTTCTATGATGATGATGATGATGATTTATTAGTTATGTGCTGTCCATGTGACCCAACCACTTTGGGCAGCTTCCAACAAATTAAAACACAATATGACATCAAACATTAAAAACCTCCTGATGCAGGCCTGCCTTCATATGTCTTCTCAAAGTCAGATAGTTGGGTGGCATTCCACAGGAAGAGCACCGCTACTGAGAAGGCCCTTCCACTAACACCCTATACACCTGTTTTCTATAATTTGCTACAGTTAAGTTTGTACTTGTTACTCAGAGCAAAGCTAAAATATACACACAACCTTGAAGCACATTTCAGTTGAACTGAGCTGCTTGCTAACAACTGATTTGGACAACTGATTTTTCATGTGTGGAAGATTTGGCTATTTATTTTATTATATTATTATTATTATTTGCCTGTGGTAGAAATTGGCTCATTCCAGTCAGTCAATTCTTCAGTGTCTGAGCAGCCTTCCAAGTCCCAACTTGAATTGCAAAATATAAATATGAAAATGCCTTTCTTTGAAAAGGGCAGCAGCCCTACTCTTTCCTTTCAGCTGATTGTTAAAGACTCTGACAACAAAGAGCACGTTTGTAGCACTTGCTTCCCAGAGGGAATGGTGTAACACTAATGAAATTTGAAACCATTTTTATATCATGAGAAAAACTTTGACTCTAAAGGAGATTGTAAACAAGCTGTTTTCAAGAGAGGCAAGAAGATGTCCCTTTCTACTGACGGTTAGTTTGTTGTTCATATATCACTTTGAATATTTCAAAAATCTCTCCAGTAGGTGCTGCTTTGGAATGGAGGGAGTATTCGTAGAAACACAGAACTGTAGAGTTGGAAGGGACCCACAGGTCATCTAGTCCAACCCCCTGCAATGCAGGAATCTTAGCTAAAATATCCATTGAAGGAAAGAGCAGTGGTCTGGAGAAGGGGTTAAGCATATCCCACACCTCCTCCTACTTTAAACTCCACACCTGGCTCTCTGCCAAACATCTGACTCCACTCTTAGGTGTGTGATAGAAGTTGGGCCACACACCTTGGGCAGTTGGAACAGTGTAATGTGGAAGACTAGGAGAGGTTTTAGGTTCATGGACATTAAAGATAAAGAGACCCCTGACCATTAGGTCCAGTCGTGGCCGACTCTGGGGTTGCGGCGCTCATCTCGCTTTACTGGCAGAGGGAGCCGGCGTACAGCTTCCAGGTCATGTGGGCAGCATGACTAAGCCACTTCTGATGAACCAGAGCAGCGGACGGAAACGCCGTTTACCTTCCCGCCGGAGCGGTACCTATTTATCTATTTGCACTTTAACGTGCTTTCGAACTGCTAGGTTGGCAGGAGCAGGGACCGAACAACGGGAGCTCACCCCGTCGCAGGGATTCAAACCGCCGACCTTCTGATCGGCAAGTCCTAGGCCCACAGCACCACCCACGTTATGGACATTAGGCAGTTAGGGATGGCAATTGCAGAAGTGCTACCACTCAGTGGATTTGTGGCTGGCTGGCTGGCCGAGCCCAGAGGGTGCTCATCGGTGGTTCCTCTTCATCCTGGAGAAGAGTGACTAGTGGGGTGCCACAGGGTTCTGTCTTGGGCCCGGTCTTATTCAACATCTTTATCAACGACTTGGATGATGGACTCAAGGGCATCCTGATCAAATTTGCAGATGACACCAAACTGGGAGGGGTGGCTAACACCCCAGAGGACAGGATCACACTTCAAAACGACCTTGACAGATTAGAGAACTGGGCCAAAACAAACAAGATGAATTTTAATAGGGAGAAATGTAATGTATTGCACTTGGGCAAAAAAAAAAATGAAAGGCACAAATACAAGATGGGTGACACCTGGCTTGAGAGCAGTACATGTGAAAAGGATCTAGGAGTCTTGGTTGACCACAAACTTGACATGAGCCAACAGTGTGACGCGGCAGCTAAAAAAGCCAATGCAATTCTGGGCTGCATCAATAGGAGTATAGCATCTAGATCAAGGGAAGTAATAGTGCCACTGTATTCTGCTCTGGTCAGACCTCACCTGGAGTACTGTGTCCAGTTCTGGGCACCACAGTTCAAGAAGGACACTGACAAACTGGAACGTGTCCAGAGGAGGGCAACCAAAATGGTCAAAGGCCTGGAAATGATGCCTTATGAAGAACGGCTAAGGGAGCTGGGCATGTTTAGCCTGGAGAAGAGGAGGTTAAGGGGTGATATGATAGCCATGTTCAAATATATAAAAGGATGTCACATAGAGGAGGGAGAAAGGTTGTTTTCTGCTGCTCCAGAGAAGCAGACACGGAGCAATGGTTCCAAACTACAAGAAAGAAGATTCCACCTAAACATTAGGAAGAACTTCCTGACAGTAAGAGCTGTTCGACAGTGGAATTTGCTGCCAAGGAGTGTGGTGGAGTCTCCTTCTTTGGAGGTCTTTAAGCAGAGGCTTGACAACCATATGTCAGGAGTGCTCTGATGGTGTTTCCTGCTTGGCAGGGGGTTGGACTCGATGGCCCTTGTGGTCTCTTCCAACTCTAGGATTCTATGATTCTATGATTCTAAGTGCATAGAACTCCATGGCTCTTCATTTTGGACTTTTTTGCCCTTATTTCATTGTGTGGTTATTGTCCTCTGCAAAACCTATAACAAAAGTGATTGAGTGGCAGTATGCTGTAATGTCATAAAATCGTTGTAATGTAGGATTGCTATCCAGTAGCTGCATCAACACTTGGCTCACATTGATCAAAATGTATTATTCCAAAGTCTCATTAAGGGTTGTTGTTTTTTCTCTATCAGTTGATGGCATAAATTAAATTTTATCCCAAGAGGTGGCCTTTAATGAAATCTTCATAAATTATAAATATCTGGTTTGTTTAACCCAAGTTAATCACTTTGAAGTATTGGTTTGAAGGGGGAAAGTAAGCATCTGCTTAGTGCTTAATGTCAGCTACAGTGTGGTCCCTACTGATGTTCTAGTGTTATACAAGATTTTCTGAGAATAAATGTTAAAACATGTATTGCAAAATTTCATTGGAATTTCAGAGTTTGTTACTGTGGGAAAATGTGCAAAGTCCATTTTTACTACATTTGACAAAAATCCAATAAAAGTATCTTGAAAGCTGGTATGATTTGCTTCAGAAGGGCACTGTGTATAGCAGAGATTTTAGGTGCCATGTAGAAACGTTGATTTCTGTATTAAAATACTGACAGTGAAATTAGCACTTTAATTTGATTGATATACTAACCCCTGTTGTTCTGATGATATAATCTTCAGGAAATTCCAAGCAGCCGCCTTTGTTGGAAACAGGTGCCCCACATCATCTCCCTCCCCTGAGGGCTTCCTTTACTGGGTGTGGCAGCTGATGGCTCAGGAGTTTAGGAGATTTAAACTGGTAAAATTGTTAGGGGGGGCACTTTCAAAGACATATCAAGCCATCAGTCCTATCACACACCAGGATCAAAGTTAAGTAATGGACCTAATGTTGTTCGGTTCACAAAACATTTATGCAGCCAGTGTTGCTCCATTCAAAAAAAAAATCCATTTTCAAAGTCCAGGATATATAACTCATTTACTTTTTTAAACGCCAATAGGTGATAACATTCCACACACCGCTCAATGGGGCATAAGAAACCATATATTTAACTGTCCCCATGTTCCCAGAGTCCCTGCAGACCCTCCTCCCCAAAACAACATGCATACGGATCCAAAGTGCTAAACCAGCTTTTCTTCTGTTCCACGTGCAGCGGGATGGCAGGGACAAAATCCAAAGTGTTCCCAAATACTCCCACAGCAGAAAGCTACAGTTCTCTGAAAGACAGCATTTTAGTCTAAGGTGGGGCAAGAGAAGTTTCTCCAAGCAGAACTCAGAGAGAGCGGCCACTTAGGGACACGGTAATAGTTACCTAGGAAGTGGTCTCAAACCCAAATCAGACGGTTGGTTCATGTAGCTCAGTTAGTAAGAGGCAGCAGCTCCTCAGGGATCTTTCCCAGACATATCTAGAGATGCTAGCAAAGAAATGTGGGAATTTTTATGCAAAACCTGCACCCTGTTACTGAGCTACAGCTCTTACCCAACTTGCTATTTGAAAGTTCACCAATTTGTAGGGAAACAACACCAGGGCAAAACCTGAAACATAGCATGTCCCCCAACTTTTTCCTTTCCTTTACGTCCGTCTGTGGATTATGGTTTTGTATATTCTCCCAACCAAAATAATCAGACGCTTAGTAATGTAAACATGGCCTCTTTATTTTGTTACATCAGCACAAAGGTGCTCATTTAGCATAACTGACAACAAATCAGCCAGAAACAGAGCAACAATCACAATTCCAGATGCATTTCTAACCCCAAAAGAAAGAAATCAAAAGAAAATAGAAGATCTGGTGAGCATATTTCAAATACTTCCTTCAAAAAGCAGTCTTGCACTTCTGCAAAATGTGATTAGAGCACCTTTTTTTACACCAGTGCTGACAGCTCTTGCATTTTGGTGAAGTGCTCCTCTCTACATAGTCTAATCCATGCAGCCTAAATGTAGCCAGCAACATCCCAAAGGCTTGCCAAATCTTTTGAGTGGTATGAGTAAAACTGCTAATGTGTTCCAAGCATGTCAGTGCCAGTGTGAAAATAGCTACGGCCTCCTAACTCTGTGTGTGGCACACACGAACCTCTTGCTGCCTATCTGAATGTTGTGCTCTTCATTCAGCAAGTACAATGAGGCTGAGTTTGGGTCATCACACTAACCCCTCTTATTTAAATGGAGGGTTTAGATGTTTTCACAAGCAGCCCTACATTTTGGTGTGAACTGACAAGGTGGTGAAACTCTTAAAAGTTTGCTTTCTTCTCCATTACTGCAAAAATGTACAAGCCCAGTGCATTGGGGGAAGCATCCAACAGAAGGAAATAAAGTGCAGCCTTTCTCTGAGTTCACTAAGCCATCTGTTTGCAAATATTACAGAGCATGGACACTATGCCAAGGCAACATTTTAAAGTGCAGAACTCTACTTGTCACATAGGAATCATTCACATAGCTGCACAAAGCACAGGCAATATTCAGTTTCATTAACATCTTCAAACAGAAGGTTAGCAAGTGGCACAGTAAGACAGAGACAGAATTATACATTCAGATCAACTCCATGAAAAGTGCTTGTTTCCACAAAGTGCACATTTAAGATATCCCTCCAATAAGCTACATTTCCACATTCTCCTTTCTTTTTCATTGTCTAAATTGCATGCTGACAAGAACAGAAGGGGGTCATGGGGTGGGAGGGAGAGGCATAGTATTAAATTTTCGTAAAATGAAAATACAAGAGAATGTGAGGCTTCTGAAAACAGACTTTCCCTAAGACTTCATTCCCCATTTGGAATGTAACGGGACATATTCTTGGCTAAGTTAAAGCAACTCCCTTTTTCTTTCCCTTCATGACCAACCAAAGCTATATTTTGGCTTACATATGGAAGGGTTTTCTGCTTAGCCTATGCAGGGATAAACCATACTGAGGACATCACCCTTTCCTACTGAGAATCCCTTTAGAGACAACACTGCACCATGGCAGTAATCCTAAAAATGCCCTATACAAATGTGACAACCTGGTAAAGATCCATAGAAGGCACATATCCTTCTAAAAGTGCTCTGTTCAAGTCTAGTACATTAGCACCTACCAGTCTGTGGGTACAGCACAATAAATCTTGAGCACAGATCAATTCCTTTCCTACGTACTTCATGTGCATTATCAGAATAATCATTGTCAATGAACTGCGCTGTCTGGATGCACAGGGAGGAGAAGGTGTCAAGAGAGACACAGTCAGCTCCTCTTATTCCTGATTCATGTCACATTCCACCTGACTATACTCTCATTCCCAATGGTTATGATTTTTAAAGTTCTAGAGAGCACCTGATGAATAAGGCCAATTCTGCTGCTTGTTCAGATGGGAGAGGACGGATTCCTCTCACGACTTATTTCCATAAACCAGGTTTGCAAGTAGGACACCTTTAAAAGTTTTGCGAAGTTCAAAATGGCAGTCCATTAAAAAAATATTTTACATCAAAACTTTAAGAATATATTTTCAACATTGTTTGTTCGGAAAACAACAACAACAAAAAGAGGTTTATACAGGAGGGCTATACTTTTAATACTAAAATAAATACATTGGCCGCAAAACTATGTGTTCACAGTTTTATATAGATGAGAAATGGATCCTCTTTTGTTGCCCTCCTCACAAAGAACTATGGGCCTTATCAGAAGTACGATTTGAATCTATTAGTTTATCCCTTAATTATTTCCTAACACCTTATTCACTAGATGATGTGCCCAATTGTATGTAACATTTCCGCAACATGTTTAAAACTGGAAAAGCTGATTCTGGAGAGCTGATTGGAACCAGAGGAGGCGGCAGCAGGGCTGACCTCCTTGAAACTTGCTCTTTACAAGCATCAAATCTCAGTTAGTGACATTCACAGACCCTGCATCAGCTTCCTCTCTGCGTGGGTTCAAATGAAAGAAAACATGCACTGAAGCCCCCACAGGGGGAAATCATTGGGTTGTGTGATTTGGGCTGAGGAAATTAAGGGTGTCAAAAGAGGGTGGTGCAACATTAACTTTGGCCCTTAAAATTTTATTCTGGCAACATTTGCAATGCAGTTTAAGAATGAAATGACCCTCTCAGTTAACAGCTCAGTGGCATCCCCTGCACTGCTCCTTTTAAGCATACTATTGCTGAGGCAGTTGTATGATGATTCTTCAACATCAACTTCATTGGACTGGTCATGTTGTACAGATTATCATCTTCCAAATGAACTACAGTGGTACCTCGGTTTACGGACTTAATCTGTCTGGAAGTCCGTTCTTAAACCGAAACCCTTCTTAAACCGGGGCACGCTTTCCCTAATGAGGCCTCTCGCCATCGGTGCCCTTCCACCATTCGGATTCCGTTCTTAGACCAAGGTAAAGTTCTCAAACAAAGACACTATTTCTGGTTTTGCAGAGTTTGTAAACCAAATCGTTCTTAAACCGGACTGTTCTTAAACTGAGGTACCACTTTATTCCGAACTTAAAAATGGAAAGCGTAATTCTGTTGGTCAACAAAAGAGGTTTAAAGACTGTCTCAAGGCAAATCTAAAAAAAATTGTAGTATAAACACCAACAATTGGGGGACACTTGCCTGCGAGCGCTCCAATTGGAGAACAGCCTTTACCAAAAGCATCTTTTCACCAAAGCCAGATTAAATGTATTCCCATCAGAAGTGTTAAATGGCAGACTGAGAGGTATCCCTTATCAAAATAGGATCTGTGTATGCTTTCAGAACGTCGACTGCATGAGGCATATTTTATTGCATTGCAGAAAATATGATCAAGCTAGGGAACAATTGATTAAACCACTATTGGCAAATTGGCCAGGTCAATCTGAAGCCTACTATATCAAATATCTTCTGGATGACAAATCCAATGATATCACAGTGGCCGTGGCAAAGTTTCTTTCAGTAGTCATACGAATCAAAGATCAACATACCCATGACTAAACAAATAACACTTCGGTCTCCCTTCCCTAGGGGGTTGTCTGTATGAATCTGTATTTTAAGCATGTTATGTGTCATTGGACTGCAATAAAGATTATTATTATATTATATTACTATAAAGTGTCATGGGCTTTGAAGACACTCAAACTCAGGATGCAAGGGAGAAACGTGCTAAGAGGAAGGCACGCTTGGCAAATCCACACCATGATCAACTTTGGTTCCCGCCCGGGAACCAATGTCCCCACTGTGGAAGAACGTGTGGATCCAGAATTGGCCTCCACAGTCACTTACAGACTCATTGTTAAAACTGTGTTTATGGAAAACAATCTTACTCGGCTACGAGGGATCGCCAAAGAAGAAGATAATTATTCACATTAATTTCTCTAGTAAGATCCTATTAAACTTGTCCCAGTCTATAAGCATGCATTCAAAAAAAAAGTTTTGCAGAACATTGCGGTGCCTGAGGCCTAAAACCCAAGAAATGCCCCCATGATGGCAAAGCTATACTAAATAAACTAAATAATTGACTATTCACTGTATTTTAGAATAACAGCAAAATCTTTCACTTGAGACAGGCTGCCTCATCCTGTCTAATATGAAAGACAGCCTTGTTATTGTTTTAAAATTAAGCATGCAGGGATGGACTTTGGTAATCTTTCGTAATATGGTGCCCTGTGCTAGGCCAAAATTTGGTGCCTCCAATGGATCTTCTCAATTTTGTGCCCCCTCAGCTTGGAGCCCTGTGTGGAAGGACTGCTCACACCACCCTGATTCTGGTGTTGAAGCATGTGCTTACATTTGAAGCAATTTGGAAACTGAGGCAGGGTGTGAATGTGTGGGTCAGTCCTGCTGCAACTGCTTGTTCAAACAAGGTTTATGGTAATGATTACATTCACAAATATCTAGCAGTGTCCTAATGAGAAGGAAATAAGTCAGCAGAACATGATCTTTATGCTGGGTTTAGAGCCTTCAGTAAAAGTGCTTTTTAGGGGAGGGATGAAAAAGACATTTTAAAAATGAAAAAAAAAAGGGCTTGAAAGGATGGTTGAGCAAATTGAGATAAAAGTGTATCTGTGCTCAATTTTCTACCCCATCCCCCAAATAATCCCTGAGTATTGTTTAATGTCATCAGAGATGAAATGAATGGGTTTAGGCTTTGTTAAGAATTATGCTTTGCTTTGCTTGAAACATATTTATAAACAATGACCAGGATCCAAAAAGTCGAGTGTTCTGTTTGCACACCAGAGCATTTCCAGTCCCCTTCAATGTGCAGTGCGCTGTTCCCCTGAAAGATGTCACCTGAATGTTGAAGTAGGACTGATGTCCATGAAGGATGCAGATTTTGGGGGGGGGGAATAATCATCAACACCCCCCACCCCCATACCAAAGTATGGTATGGCTCTCATTGAAATCCTCATAATATTTTATAATAAGATGCCTAAAATTTTACGGGATAAACATTTAAAATCATAAATTTACCTCAGTACCTTAGTAAGTACTTGAGGTATGTGTACTATGACTGTATCTGTAGATTCTTGTTTAAGTCAGAGTTTTTTCCACAGACAAGTTTGTTTTTACTTTAGATCTTTGTGGCCTCTCTCACACATACATTATTGGCACAATACTTTTTTTGTATCTGATGTGTAATTGGTTTCTTTTGTGCAAATCAGAAACATACTAAACAGAGTGAGCATGGCTTCACAACAAGGCACCCCATTTTCACCCAATTATTCCAAGCTATAGAGTTACCAGCAGAGCATTTTGCAGCAAGCAGATCTAACTTTAGACAGAGCTTGAAAATGGCACCACCAATTTGCCAGCCACATAAACTTCTTCAATATTCCTGTCATCACCTGAAATCAGAAAAATGAAAGAGATGTATGCAATCTGTTCCGTCAGCCTTGATATTGATATTTTTCTAAGGACACAAACACACCATGTAGCTAAATTATGTACAGATTCACATGCTTCCAAGAACTGAACTTGACACCAAGACTTAGTTTATACTAGTAATTTCCCAAGTGCACAGAGAAGGGGGGGGGGCACATTAACCATCTCCCCCCCCCTCAACTGTTATGAATGTTCTCCTGGCCATCTTTTTTGCCAGGCAACTTGTTGGGTGATGACCCCAGATGTTAAGGGGACATCTCTTTATAGAGATTCAATAATGCCTATTGAAATCAATTACAGTACATTCAATAGATTTAAATAGGGTAAATTTAACCATATAAAAATAAATAAATAAATAAAATCTGGGAAGGGGAGGCAGTGGCGTAGCGTGGGGGTGCAGGGGGGCCCGGCCGCACCGGCCACAAATCCACGGGTTAGGGGGCGCAAATCCACGGGTTAGGGGGCGCAAATTACTTGCCTTGCCCCGGGTGCTGACAACCCATGCTACGCCACTGAGGGGAGGGGGTGAAATAATAATAATAATAATAATAATAATAATAATAATAATAATAATAATATCTTACATTTTGAAAGAAAGTTTTAACAAAAAGAGCACCTTCAATGCTTGTAGCAGAAAGATACTCATTTTGCAATTAGATGAAAACATCTGTATAGCAAGAACTGATACATACCCAGATATAGGAATTTCTGGATCATATCCTAAAAATACGGGAGAAGAAACAATTATTCAAAAGCAGTTCCTCCTTTGTAATTAAAGCAGCAAGATAAAAAGACTAACAGTAGCCTTTAAAAAACTAAGCAATATTAACATTTTAAAAGCAAAATCCAGATCCAACATAGCTATTTCCTTTAAAGACATGTGAGAATGAAGAATATTATAGAATGTTGAAAAATTACATTAAGCAATCCTCAGCTGTAGATACCTTTTATTCAGTTGTTTCTTACACTGCCATATTATCCTATTCAGAGGTTGTTTAAAGTGGCGCGATTGCAGGGGTGACACTGGGCACCATGCTGCAATGGGAGCCAAAACAACGCTTTATAGCTCAGGCCTTTGGAAATAATATTGCCTGAAATGAACTAATCCAGTTTTTGTCAGTTTTCCAACAGGAATCTTCTGCAGACAATGGGTTGGATCCAGAGACAATTAAGCAGAACTTTATTCATGCAACAGGGTTTTGCTGGTTTCTCCTACCACCATTACGTCACCTCCAAAAGCCACTCTTGAAGGTAACCTTGGAATGGTGTGGGTCATGGGTTGTAGAACAGTTTAGAAGTGAGTTATTCAGTGTGGCTGCCATGTGCAAGTGGTAGTGCTTTCCTGTTGATGCAAGACATTCCTGGATCCAAGCCATTTAATTAATCAATATTAAATGGAACAAAAGAACAAAAGAAATTCCTTAGCCATAATTCTGTTGGGTAGAAGCCTAACCAACAAATTTTGTGGTGAGCAGCAAGCATCTTGTATAAGGGTTGCCAATAATCCACAGATATGAAGCAGCCAGAAAGCCACAAAGTCCAGCCCATTGGCCTAAAACAGGTTTCTCCAAACATGGTCAACGTATTTCCACAACACATTGTTCAGTTACCTCAAAAGCATCACAAGTGAACAGCTCAAAAGGACTGTCTGAAGCTTTGGTGTTGATAAGCAGTGCATCAAATTCTTTGCCAACTTCAAAGTTCCCAATCACAGTATCTAGCCCAAGGGCTATGAAAGAAATTTAAATAACAAATTACTCTTTTCTCTTTCACAGAATAATAATAATAATAATAATAATAATAATAATAATAATAATAATAATAATAATAAAAATAACAATAATTTATTTATTTATATTCTGTCCTCCCCAGCCAAAGCTGGGCTCAGAGTGGCTAACAACAGTAAAAACAGCACAGTTTACATAAAATCACAGTCAATTAATTGAAATACATTCTAAAATAAATTCAGAATCAAATTAATGGCAACCATTGGGCTAGAGTTCTATGAGGATTTGGCCAAAGTCTTGGAGGAACAGCTCTGTCTTGCAGGCCCTGTGGAAAAATGTCAAGTCCTGCAGGGCCCTAGTCTCTTGTGACAGAGCGTTCCACCAGATCGGGGCTGAAAAAGCCCTGGCTCTAGTCAAGGGCAGCCTAACCTCCCTGTGGCCCAGGACCTCCAAGATGTTTTTATTTGAAGACTGTAAGGTCCTCCATGGGACATACCAGGAGAGGCAGTCCCGTAGGTACGAGGGTCCTAGGCCGTAGAGGGCTTTAAAAGTTAAACCTGCAAACAAACAGCTAAGTTTGGCCCAGGACCTCCAAGATGTTTTTATTTGAAGACTGTAAGGTCCTCCATGGGACATACCAGGAGAGGCAGTCCCGTAGGTACGAGGGTCCTAGGCCGTAGAGGGCTTTAAAAGTTAAACCTGCAAACAAACAAACGGCTAAGGGAGCTGGGCATGTTTAGCCTGGAGAAGAGGAGGTTAAGGGGTGATATGATAGCCATGTTCAAATATATAAAAGGATGTCACATAGAGGAGGGAGAAAGGTTGTTTTCTGCTGCTCCAGAGAAGCGGACACGGAGCAATGGTTCCAAACTACAAGAAAAAAGATTCCACCTAAACATTAGGAAGAACTTCCTGACAGTAAGAGCTGTTTGACAGTGGAATTTGCTGCCAAGGAGTGTGGTGGAGTCTCCTTCTTTGGAGGTCTTTAAGCAGAGGCTTGACAACCATATGTCAGGAGTGCTCTGATGGTGTTTCCTGCTTGGCAGGGGGTTGGACTCGATGGCCCTTGTGGTCTCTTCCAACTCTATGATTCTATGATTCTATGATTCTATGAAACATATGAAAACCGACAAACAAACATCTGATTCATTAAGTTGCAAGTATGATAACTTGTAATGGGAAGAAAAGATTTATAGCATTTATGTTAGGAAATATAGCAAAAGTGAAGGTCAATATGGAGTTTTAATGTGTATCAGAGCGGGGGGGGGGTCATAAGGTAGATCAGGCTTTACTGGTAGATCTTTGGGTGATTTACAATAGATCAAAAAGGGCTTCTGGCTCCCAACTGTTGAACAAATAAACAAAACGACTTTTCCTGTCTGTATTAGGCTGTGGAGATGGAAAAAAACTAAGCAGCAATGGACTTTTGTGTTAAAGAACTGTGAGCTCAGCTCAGTTCTAGCACAGAAAACAAAACCCCAGGCTAAGATTGTGCTCTGAGGCACCAGTATGTTTTTTCCATGTGGCTCTGATTTGTAGATCTTTGGTTCTAGTTTAAAAAAAAAAAAGATCCAACAAGCCTGAAGCCTGCTGCCCACCTCTGTATTACGATGGTGATGATGACAGATCAATAGATAGAGGATATTATTGAAAATTAATTTCTCTATTTAGCTTTATTTTACTATACTGATGCAAATGCTAGGAATATAATTTTGCATTGTAATGGGTTTAAATTAAAAAACACTACAATTTACATTCTAAGAGACTTGCACAGTTCCTCTTCTTCTCAAAGGCCAAACCAACAGGGTCGATTTACATCAGTTATGGTTTTACAGCAGTTTAGCTGACTGCCATGACCCCAGCATCTAATTCCTCATCTTCAGCGAACAAGGTTGGGAATTCAGAATAAGATTCGCAGCTTCTGGGAGCTCGCAACCAAGAGCTAGTGAACAGGACTCGCAAACGGGTGTTTGCAACGATTGCTGGAGGAGACTGAAGAGAAGCTTGTGCCTTGCGGATTCTAGCTGGTTGCTTGAATGAAGAAGAAGAAGAGTTTGGATTTGATATCCCGCCTTTCAGGAAGAAGAGTTTGGATTTGATATCCCGCCTTTCACTCCCTTTAAGGAGTCTCAAAGCGGCTAACATTCTCCTTTCCCTTCCTCCCCCACAACAAACACTCTGTGAGGTGAGTGGGGCTGAGAGACTTCAGAGAAGTGTGACTGGCCCAAGGTCACCCAGCAGCTGCATGTGGAGGAGCGGAGACGCGAAAACAGTTCACCAGATTACGAGTCCACCGCTCTGAACCACTACACCACACTGAGCTGTTTAGAAGCTTGACTGAGTGCAGGGCTGGGGCTGAGGTTTCTGCTGGAGCACGTGATCTGAGGGGGAGGAGCTACTGCTGAGAGGAAGTCAGGCTGAATGCGGAAATGAGTTGAGGAAGGAGTTAGCAGCCGGCAGCAGTGCAACTTCGCTCACTGCAGTTCTGGTTGCTCAGAAACAGGGTTGTTTGTGAGGGTGTTTAGAGGGGGAATTTAAGGGGAGGCCCAGAGTATTGCCTCTCAGTGTGCAAAGGACCAAGAGACATGGAAGGCGAGGGAGCTGCTGCAGTGACCTGCAACACCTGTGCCATGTTTGTCTTTCTGTCGGAGAACATGCAAGAGCACACTTGCAGCAAGTGCAAGCTGGTTGTCTTGCTGGAAGAGAAGGTGCAGCAACTGGAGGCTCACCTAGCCTCACTTCTAACTACAGGGCAACATGCAGAGTTACTTGATAGAGCTGAGTGGACTGTGATGGAACAGCAACACTGCACTACAGTTCCCCAAGTTCCCTAGAGAGAGAGAGAAGTGGATATGGAACTATGTTATTATATAGTATGATATTATATTATATTTAGTACGATAAGCCCAAGGATACATCTCAAAACCAGGGCTCTTTCCCACTGGGAAAGGCTACTTTACCAGATGGAGGGGGGACACCATTCCTGATAGGATGGCCCTCCCTACTAGAAACAGGCAGGGTCTTCAACTCGCCATGTCCTTTCCAGAGGGGAGGAACCCTCCCATTTCTCCAGACTGACCCTGCCTGCTGCAAGGGATGGTTGCGTCTTTGTGTCTCTCTCTGTGTGTGGAAAGAAACACTTGCCTGAGTGCTTGTTTTTTGTGGATTTTCCCTTGTCTATTCTTCTCCTTATTCCTGTTTGCTAACAGGATCATCTTTCTGAGTGAGTTTTTTCTGAGCACTTATGAATGCAACTTGCTTTAGTCCCATTTATTCCTGACATAATGGGCAGTGAAATGGCGATCCCTATTATGAAAATATGTGAGTAGATTCTTGTCTCCCTACCTTTATAAATAGCTTGGAAAGGTTGATCATTTCAGAATATTTGAATGGAATTCAGGTACTGAAAGCTATTTATAAATTGAGACCAAGATAGTTCCATCAAGCATTTAATTTATATATACTGTAAAATAAGAACTATTGTAATCTGACTTCAAGAAACATTGTATGCCCGACACCCGTCAACACTAACACTGGTATTGCTAGGCTCTACAATATAAAAAAGAGTCAGGTCTTGGGAGATGTTTGGTAATCAAAGGATATTTCATTTGTTTTCCAGTTCTTATATGCAATAAATATTATTTACTATACTTCAGCATAAAATGCAACAGCACAAAATTTATTGTTTTACAAATTGCATGGAAAGCAAGAGCATTTCAGCCACAGAAAGTGAAATAGAATAAGGAGGGGGAAATGACTTTTTTAATTGTACCAATCTTGTTTTAATAATACCAAATGTTAGGCACTTAGTAAAATATTGTCAGCATGGCAGTGTGTTACTTTTTTCAGTGATATCTTTAGTGCAGTTTTCACATTAAACACAAGAGGGTGGTAAGAGGTTAAAAATGATTTTTAAAAGGTTTATTCGACTATGTTTGAAGCAAGAGGAAGAATAAGCAATAGGATCTCTGTGTGGGGAACACGGAGAAATGCTATTGGGTGACAGAGAAAAGGCGGAAATACTTAACACCTACTTTGCCTCTGTCTTCACCCCAAAGGAAAGTGATGCCCAACCTGGTGATAACAGAATAAATGATGTAAGAAGGGACCTGGCACCCCAAGATAGGAAAATAAATATTAAGGGAACACCAGGCTACTTTAAATGAATTCAAATCTCCAGGGCCTGATGAGCTGCATCTAAGGGTACTAAAGGAGCTTGTGGATGTAATTTCAGAGCCTTTATCTATTATCTTTGAGAATTCTTGGAGAACAGGTGAGGTCCCTACAGGCTGGAGAAGTTCGTCCACATCTTCAAAAAGGGGGGAAAGGAAAACCCAGGTAACTACTGACCGGTGAACTTGACATCAGTACCAAAGAAGGTCCTAGAAGAGATAGTTCAACGGTCGGTCTGTGAACATTTAGAAAAGGGCGCTGTCATTACTAAGACTCAGCATGGGTTTCTCAAAAATAAGTCATGCCAGACCAATCTGATTTCTATTTTTGGGGAAATTACAAACTTGGTGGATCAGGGAAATGCTGTGGACATAGTGTATCTTGATTTCAGTAAGGCATTTTTGACAACGTTCCCCATGATATTCTTTGGAGGAAGCTGGTAAGATGTGGGTTGAACGAAGTAGCTGTTAGGTGGATTTTTAGCTGGTTGACTGACCAAACCCAAAGAGTACTCATTAATGGTTCCTCGTTGTGGCATTTGCCCATTCACTGTGATTTCGTTTGTACAGGGGGTGGAAATGGTTAATGAAGATTGACCAATGAGAAAGCTCAGAGGCAGAGCCTACCTGGTTTTGAGGCTCAGCCCAGGGGTTTCACCATTGGGAGATAGAGGAGTCTGAGTCAGACAGAGCCAGTAAAAGACAAACATAGCAGTTGTGACAGCTAGAGTGAGAGACAGGGATAGAACTGAGAGAGAAGAGTGTGACAGTGGGAGATAGTGCCACATCTAGTTATGGGCGTGCATTTGAGAAACCGTTCTGAATATATTTAAAACTTGTTTGTTCTTCAATAAACTTTAATCTTCGTTGTTGACTTTACAACCTGACTCAGTATTTCACCAGAAGAAACCTGGTTGGTGGCAGTGGAAGAATAAAGCAGTGGTGTACAGGTCAATAGTCCGTGAAACGACCGGGGGCTCTGTATGAACGCCACACTCATCATCCTGGAAAAAAGTGACAAGTGGGGTGCCACAGGGTTCTGTCTTGGGCCCGTTGTTGTTTAACGTCTTTATAAATGACTTGGATGAAGGAATTGAGGCGATGCTCATCAAATTTGCAGATGACACTAAACTGGGAGGGGTAGCTAATGCTACAGAAGACAGAATCAGAATTCAAAATGACCTTAACAGATTGGAAATCTGGGCCCAAAAGAACAAAATGAATTTCAATAGGGACAAATGTTGGGTTCTGTACTTAGGCAGGAAGAACCAGATGCACAAATACACGATGGGGGACACCTGGCTTACTAGAAGTACACGTGAAAAGGATCTCGGGGTTTTGGTGGACCACAAGCTTAACATGAATCAACAGTGTGATGCAGCAGCAAAAAAAAGCTAATGCTATTCTAGGCTGCATCTAACATGTAATTCACGTTTGACCCCACTGAGAAATTTGTATCCTGTGTTGCCATTGAGATGAGCAAATACCATAAATTTTCACCTAGATGAATAGACCTGAGAAGACAGGGGATAGTTTCCATGTCATGCCTTTACATCACACTACTTTTAATCATCAACTTATTCCCCTAAAACACATCTCTTCTCACCAAAAATCTGAGCCCTCAAGCATGAGTATGCAGAAGCCGTAAGTCCAAAATGGAAAATTCATTCAGAACAAAATCAAGTATCAAATATGAAATTCAAATTTTGAGAAATTCATATTATCAGACAGCCAGAAGGAAATCTTGTCAATTTAGAATATGAGGGGGAAAATGTGTATTGCCTCTAACTTTGCACAAGTAGCTCCTTGATAAACCAAAATTTTGACAGCTGTGCATTCTAGGGTAGAGAAGTAAAAGAAGAAGAAGAGCTTCATTACCTTGGCTCCCTCCAAGAGTTGCTAGTTGGAAAACTTCCTTGAGAGTTAAGCACGTTTCATCCTCTTTGTTAATATGAATGATGTTAGATACCATAATTGCCTTTCTGATAGCATCAAGCATAGAGGCTGAGTAGCCACCAGCAACATCTGAAATAGAACAGAAAATTAAAAGCATAGCCTGGAAAGAACAGTCTTCAGGTGAAAACATGAGTTCCATTAAATATATGTGTGTGGGGGTCCTTAGCATGGCACAGCTGTGTTACGGAGCGGATATGAGCAGAAGCCTGTTGAGCAGCCTTGGTTACAACCCAGAATTTCTGCCTGCAGACAGACAGAGAGAGACACCCCATCGCTCCATCAGGGGTTTTGTTTCTTTTTAAACTTAAAATGCTTTTAAAATCTCTATTCAATAAGCAAACTGGGGGGGGGGGGAGTGTGGCCCTTTGTTAGCAGATGTTCCACGTGAAGATGCCTGTGAGTATTTCCAAAATAAGCAGCTACGGAGTCAATGGCTCACCTGTGCCCAGGCCCAGCTTCACGCGATGCTGCAGAACCTTCCTTGCGTTTAAAAGGCCACTGCACAACCTGGATGGGAAGCAGGAGAAGGGGGAAATGTGCCATCTTAACAAACAAAAAAACCCATGTGTTGTCAAATGAGGCTATTGGAAGTCTTTCATAAAAGGAAGCCTAGAAAAAAGTTTTTATATAAACCTTGGCTAAGAAAAAGAGAGTTTTCTCCCATTACTTCCATTCTTTGTTGTTTCACTCTTTGGAACTGAGGTGTCCCACATATTATTGTGACTGTAAGTTGTTTTAATTGTTTTTAATTCTGAATTATTATTAGTAGTAGTAGTATGTGTTTTTTCAGTTTTTCAGTTACATCTTCTTGTCCATACCATACACAATAAATCTATTTGACTTCCCACCCAGCATTTCATGACACTTCTTTATACATCTTATTTGGCTGGATATACATTAGTTCAGGCATAGGCAAACTCAGCCCTCCAGATGTTTTTGGCCTACAACTCCCATGATCCCTAGCTAGCAGGACCAGTGGTCAGGGATGATGGGAATTGTAGTCCCAAAACATCTGGAGGGCTGCATTTGCCTATGCCTGCATTAGTTCCTTCACCCAATTTTCCACACACTTATATTTTATAAGGTCACAAAGTAACCCCTACTTTGAGGTCCAATTTTTGTAAATATTCCCCTAGGTTCTCCCACTCACTCCTTGTCACTTTATTGTCTTGATTTCTTATTTTAGATGCCATACTGGCAAGCTCTGCATATTCAGTTAATTTGTATTGCCATTGTTCTTTCCCTAGGATTTCTCTTAATTTCTAATATCTTGCATATATTTGCTGCCACTGTTGCATATAAAAATAGGTTGTGGGCTTTCTTAGGTAATTCATTCCCAATTACACCTAGAAGAAAGTACTTCTTCTAGGAGTACTGTGTCCAGTTCTGGGCACCACAGTTCAAGAAGGACACTGACAAACTGGAACGTGTCCAGAGGAGGGCAACCAAAATGGTCAAAGGCCTGGAAACGATGCCTTCTGAGGAACGGCCAAAGGAGCTGGGCATGTTTAGCCTGGAGAAGAGGAGGTTAAGGGGTGATATGATAGCCATGTTCAAATACATAAAAGGATGTCACATAGAGGAGGGAGAAAGGTTGTTTTCTGCTGCTCCAGAGAAGCGGACACGGAGCAATGGATCCAAACTACAAGAAAGAAGATTCCACCTAAACATTAGGAAGAACTTCCTGACAGTAAGAGCTGTTCGACAGTGGAATTTGCTGCCAAGGAGTGTGGTGGAGTCTCCTTCTTTGGAGGTCTTTAAGCAGAGGCTTGACAACCATATGTCAGGGGTGCTCTGATAGTGTTTCCTGCTTGGCAGGGAGTTGGACTTGATGGCCCTTGTGGTCTCTTCCAACTCTATGATTCTATGATTCTATGATTCTATGAAATGCTTCCGTTTACATTTCCACCATAAATAAATAAAGGAAAAAAGGAACCCTCTACTTCCAAACATTTCTAGCACACTTTTGAATTTTTTGGGTACATTTTAGTCAGCTTATCCAGTGTCAAATACCTTCTACTGCATATTTTCTAATTTGGTAACATGCCGAAAAGTTCATTGTTCATTTCCATAATTTGTGTCTCATCCAAACTTTATATAGATTCCTTCTAATCATGTGATTTAAAAATCCTCTGTGCACCCTAGTTTTCTCATACCAAAGGTACGCATGTCATCCGTAGATCAGGTCAGCTCCTTCTAAGTCCAGCACATTTATATCCTTCAATTTGATCCACTCCTTCATCCAGCTTAGGCAGGCTACTTCATAATATAATTTCAGATCTGGGAAAGCAAACCTCCCCCTGTGATCCTCATCTACTAATATTTTGTATTTGATCCTTGGGTTTTTTCTTTGCCATAAAAAGTTTAACATATCCTTTTTCCATTTTGTGAAGCAGTTGGTGTTGGATATCACCAGTAGTGACTGGAATAAAAATATAATTTTGGGGAAGACATTCATTTTAACTACAGAATCCTGCCCCAAAAAGACAAATTCATTCACTTCCATTTTTTTAAAGTCTTTTTTTATCTAAGTCCACACTCTATTATAATTATCTTGAAACAGATTCAGATTTTTGGATGCAATCCACATTCCTAAGTATTTAATTTTTCATTCCATTTTGATTCCTAGGTCATTTTCCAGTTCTCTCTCTGTTTGATTATTTATATTCTGAGTTAACTTTTTGGCTTTTTATTAATACAGAATCCCGCTTGGATGCCTTGAGTCCATCATCCAAGTCGTTGATAAAGATGTTGAATAAGACCGGGCCCAAGACAGATATTTCTTTTCTCTTTTTCCTATAAAAGACATTCTGTTGTTTTCCTTCAGATCATATAAATCTTTCACCCTTTCTGTATTTTAAATTGTCATAAACACCAACTCCCAGGTCCTGCTGGTGAAGGGAAGTTTAGTATTAAAAGTGATAGCAGTACAATTATTATTATGTTCTTATGTTCTTTGTATACTGTGTTAGTATACCAGCTACCTGGAGCCCGGCTCTGGCTGTGGAGGGCGGGGTACAGATTGAATATTATTATTATTATTATTATTATTATTATTATTATTATGGAAAGGAGTATTGCATGTTATGTGCAAGAATCAGGTGTAATCAACACAATGCCTTCCAGATGCTTAGGACCCCAACTCCCATCAGCTCTGGCCAGCTTTAGCAATAGTGAGGGATGATGGGAGTTGTAGTCCAGAAACCTGAAGGTTACAGAGTTGACCACAAAAAACAGCACAGTCAAGGAAATTCATGATGTGATAGCATCACATCACATGGTGAACATTCCTACATAGGTTATGGTGGAGAAAGGAGCAGTATTCATACTTGTGCAGGAACTAGGATGTCAGAGAATTCTGTCAGAAATGGGAGCAAAAAATGCCTCATCCCAAGCCAGGAACAAAAATCAGACAAGTGAATATGAGCAATATTTACTATCTTTATTTTAATCTATGAATGTTATGTAAATAATTACATTATTTTCTGCATAGTTTTTAACATTTCCTTCCACCGAAAGGCTTTGAAATTAATTAAACAATTAATTAAGAAATGAATAATGTAAGTTTTGGCTAGAAGCTAAACTGTAGCAAATGGAGACAGTGCTGATGGTGACAGAGAACAGGGTGGAAATCCTTGCTTCCTTACATCCCTAGTAGGAACTCATACCATGTGGTATTATCGCATTGTCAATTTTCTTTATTGTACTGTAAATCTACAAGACGACCTGGCTGGTAGGCAGATTCTGCACCCAGATTTGTAGGCACAGAATAAAATAGCTTACTAGGGAAATGCTGAAGTTGTCCTTTGGGGCGCCTCAGGGTCAATTTTTTATGGTAGCCCAAATCTCAGTTGTACGGATGTATGTATATATCTCAATTTTAACTCATGAGCTATTGTTGCAATCTGCTCCAATTGTATATTTTATCTTTATAAACGCTGTTTTTATTGTGTTATGTTATGTGAGCTGGTCTTTGACCGTAATAAATTCTCTATCTATCTACTGTAAATCAAAGGCTGCTGGTGGTGGGAGAATTTGCATCATGCGAAAGACACAGCAGAGCATGACTGTTCCCCCTATATGCATATTATTGGGGTGTCATTTTCAGAGGTATCTCCCTAGTACATTATATGTCTTGTTCTGGTCTAAGGCACCATGTTTCTGGCCAGTAGTGAGGAATGCTGCAGCAGCAGCAGCAGCAACAAGCATGCCTCCCAGCTACTCCATTTCAGAGAAACTATCTGTTTTTGAAACTTTTCACTTCTTGTCTCAAAGAGAAAGTCCTGCCATCCCAATTTAATGCTGCAAACAAACAGGCGGGTTCATGGATTACTGCTCTACTTGTAGCTTTCAAAACAGCACTCACTATATCAATAAGAAAATCCCATAACTTCTCACAGCTCTTCCCTTCATTGCATCCCAATGCCAGTTCATTTTCATCCCTCAGGTTGACTTTTGGGCAGTGGCATAGCATGGGTTGTTGGTGCCTGGGGCAGGGCAAGTGTTGCACCCCCTGGTGGGCTAGGCAGCTGGGGTAGAGGCACATGATGGGGGTGCATTCATGGAGCTAAACAGAGCCCGCTTGCAACAGCTCCTCGCCTGCTGTCTCCGTCCACCTGCTGGACCCTGTTACGCCCTGCCACAAATGTGCGCCTCCCCTGCCCTCCCCATGCTTTGCCTCTACTGCCAGGCACAGGCACAGGGGCACAGGCACAGGGCTGGTAAAACAGATGGCCACTTCAGAGCACCCAGATTTATATCTGTCTTGGGGACATCTGGAAACAGGCTGCTTTGACCCTTCAAAGGGGTACGTGCAAACATCTATTTTCTCTGTGAAGAGGCTGGTACAGTGCCGATTCCATCATCCCATGTTAAAATTATCTAAACCTTCAAGCTATCCACACTGAAATGTGGTGAACTTTAAAACACAAATATGAAACACAGCATTATCTGAAACACACCTCTATGAGGTATTACCTACTGTAAATGAATTAACTTATTTTACTTACGATATGTTTGAATTAGGGCAATGTACAATGGCAGCTCCTTTAAGATTAAAAACTTGCAGTTCTTCATCAGAAAGATGGCAGCCATGAGCCATTATTGTCTAAAGAGTAAAACAAAAACAGTGTAATTTGTATTTTTATTTTATTCTTAACTTTTACTATCATTTTGCTTCTACTTATACCTAGAGAGGACAATACCTAGACAGGTATTGTCTGGTGCTATGAAGAATTATTGCCTCTGTTCATTCCTCATAACTCTGCTGTGAGCTCATTTTCTCTCTTCAAGAGAGCCAAATAAGATGTATTATCATTCACACAATTAGGAATAGTGTAATCCTGTGTTTACAAAGGTTATCACTTGCTAGAACGGCTACTTCCATGGGCTGTTATGTGTCGTTCATATTTCTTTTCCTGACCTCTTAAATGACCAAGGTGAACTGCCCATATATCCCAGTAAATTTTATCCAAACAACTAAAATACAAATGAAAAGTAGTGAAATTGAGTCTATTGGGCTTTTGTTGTGGTTGTTTAATGCTACCTTGAATGAAGGATATTCTTTATAATAGAAAGTACGGTAATGTTTGTTTCTCAGATAATCAAAGGAAGCATATCAGGGCCCTGACATACGCAAACTTTTAAACTCTTGGTAGTAAACCCTCATCATTAATGACTCTATTTAGAAGCATTGTGCTTAAATTTGAATCTCATTAATGTGATTAATGCTGTGTATACAATCTGCTAATTGACACTAAGTCAGCTAATAAAATGCTATGCAAATCTTAAAATCCAAAGGGAGAATTTCAAAGACAAATGAGACGTATTCCCTGAAGATTTTCAGAGGCGACTGAAAAAATGCCTTGCGTGTCTTTGAAAAATCTCCCTCACAAGTGTACAGTAATTGAAAAACCTAAGTTTGCCTCAAAGTCAAGTTTATTAATTTCAGGGTGCTTCTGTGGGGAAACAATCACAAAGAAAACTGTCTGAAAAACCTGGGGATTCACACTGCTTTAATTCAAATGCAGACAAGTGTGTTTGTTTGTTTGTTTGTTTGTTTGTTTGTTTGTGTGTCTGCACACGTTCCTCCACTTTTTAATCTGTGGGAATTTGCTAGGGTTGCCTTATTTTAAAGAGCAAAAAAGAGGAGACACACACATGTAAGCACCCCTCCAAGCAGCCAGTGGCCAGGATGTTTTGTGACTCCCCAACACACACCCCACCACCCCATAAGGGGCCTCAGGCTATGTTATTGTGCATTGTGACCAAAGCAAAGTGGACAGAGGTGCCTCAAACTCTTCTCCTTAACCCACACACCCGATACCTTGCCGCAGCCACCCTCCTCCCAGGTCTTGCCCAGGAAGCTGGTGGAGGAGAGCTGGCGGGGAGAGAGGGAGGCTGGGCAGCGGAGGCGCACGGTGAGTCTGGCCAGCCGTGCTGAGGAGACACATTGAACACCTCCTCACACTGCCCAACCATGAGCAAGGGCGCACACACGCCTTTCTCTGTCTCTCACCTCTCACCTTCATTGCTGCTTCCCTCTCTCCTTCTCTCTCTCCTCACAAACCTGGTTCCCGCCTCAACGCTGCCCACCAATTGGGGGGGAGTGAGAGGGAGAAGGGCTGCCTGCGGCCCTGATCCCAGGGAAGAGAGCCTCCTGGTGCTGGAGCGGGCGGACCCATGCTCGTTTTTCTTGGTGCCCACCACTCCGGAACAGGAGCCAAGCACCCTGACGGCGGACTTCCCTTCCCAAAGTAGATCTCCTTCTGGCACTTGGGCATGGCGGCAGCAGCAAGCACTCAGTCACCACAATGGAGGGTGGCAGCAGCAGCAGCAGCCATAAGAGAGCCAGGACTCTGTCCGCTAGAAACCCCACCAAATGCATCCTCCCCAATAACATATCTAAGTATTCTGTAAAAACACTCTACCTTGTTTGTAAGAAGATTGTTTTTATCATATAACTCTGTATAGTTTTGATAAGTAGGGAATAATTTTTCTACGAGTTTCATTTCTCCTTCACTCTCACTTATGTGACTCTGTAAGTAGAAATGGGGTTCAATTACAATGGTCAGCATTTCAATATATGGTTATCTTGAACAAAAAGACACCATAACTCCCCACTCCAAACAAGTGTGTAATGGCTATGTTTCTACAGAGCACATCCCTGTTAATTATGAATACCATCTTCCGTATTATCTTCCCAGGTGACAACATAAAGATATTCTAGTCAAGGGAGTAGCCAGCTTGCAAGGAAATGACACACTGCATATATTATAGATCTATATAAGTATCTGTGTCTCTATATAGATAGAGGCTTATTAGAGAGAGATTTGTGTGGTGGCAGGAGCACATAGCCTTGGAATAAATATCAAGGAGGGGGGAAGAGGTCAAAGGCTCACAAAATAGTGATATGTTCTTTGGGAAGGCAGGAAAGAGGGAAGAAGGAACTAGCACTGCTGGCTTTCAGCACTTCTTGATTTGTTTCCAGTGCTATTTTGTGCATGCTTACTCAGAAGTAAGTTCCACTGTGTTCAATAGGCCTTACTCACAGACAGGAGTGGCAGAGGTGTGGCAACTTTCTCCTGGGAGTGGAATGGCTGCTGCTTACTGACCACAACAGAGATCAGGTCTGCGTGGATGGCGTCTGCAGGGAGCCCATCTGGCACTCCTGTCAGTGCATCTGTGCAACCCTTAACTTGCTACTACCTCACCTCTCCCTGACTTGGTAAGCAGCAGCAACTGTGGCTCCATCCCACCAGACAAGCCACTCTTGCTCACAAATACAGCATGCAGAAAACTGCAGCTTTTGTTCCATTTTGAAGGACTCTGTGGAGTATGCATAGCCCCCTAAATGGTTTAAATGTTCATAAAATGGGATTGGATAGAAAGTGTGTGTTGATCATTACAAATGATGTCATGGACATTAATCATTAGGTCTGTGACACCTGAAAAACCACATTTCACACAGCATTACAAATTGCAATAGGTGTGCAAACGGAACCTATTTTCCTGGCACAATGTATTACTGTTCAGAGTGCTGGCAAAGGTTCCCCACAAAAAGCCAGATTGAGCCCCCAGCAATAATTAACCACACTGCACTTTTATTATATAATGAAATAGTTATAAAGAATGGTTCCCATTCCTATTTAAGTACATTTGATTCTACAGTCAGACAAATGAAGGACATTGTAAGGGACAGTCTCATGGAAATTACATTAAAAATATTCTAAATACAAAGCTTCTTGCTGTTTCCTGATCTAAAGTTTGTGCGCACTGCAGAGCAAAAACTAAGCCTTCTTAGACAGCTAACTCTTCAACTCCCCGGGGCAGACCTCTTGCCATAAGAAGAATTACTCAGCGTGAAGCTGATCCTTATGAGCATGAAAAAAATTGCACTGGGTTTTCCATTTCCCATGCATATATCATGACTGCAGGGCCTGACATCGGGGCTGGTGGCCTAAACAGAGTTGGTGTTTCCTAAGCTACAGTAGGGTTTTCACTAAATATGATATCAAAAAACTTACCTGCACATGAAGGTCATGAATCTTTGCCAGCTTACCAAGGCTATTAAGCAGTTCCTCTGTACAGGATGGTCCAAAGCGGGGCGTTACTATGGGGTGAACCCTTGGATACTGGGGAAAATGTCAAAAAAAGACAATAGACATTTGTGTATAACAGCATGTTAAATATACCTATTCTTAGCTTATTTCTTAGGCAAATTATTAAAAATGGGAACAAATTAAGCCTGTACAGATTACTTTTTCCAAGGCACACAGTTTTTGTTCTGTTATGGCTAAACCACAATTTCAGATAGCTAAACAGTGACATCAGTTAGCAGGCACCAAGTGCTCAGCATGTGCAAATTCAGGCTATAACCCATCGTTCTTTACAAGGAGCATGATCCACATATGGCTTAGTTCCTTGCAGTCTCTCTGACTTCACGTTCCCCTCAGCCTGGATCCAGGAATGGCAATGAGTCTGGAGTGGGGTTAAACAGAACTACAGTGGAACCTCAGTTTTCGAACGTAATCCATTCCAGAAAACTGTTTGACTTCCGAAACGTTTGAAAACCGAGGCGCAAAGGGTGGTCTGCAAATTTACAGAGAAAACTGAGAAAAATACAGTGGTACCTCAGTGGAAGCTGTTCGACTTCTGAGGCTGTTTGAAAACGGAAGCATTTACTTCTGGGTTTTCGGCATTCAAGTTCCAAAACGTTCATCAACGAAGACGATCAAAAACTGAGGTACCACTGTATCCCTCTCCGTTTCAAATGATTGGGACAGATCAGATAGATGGGTCTGTCTCCATCATGTCTAGTTCAGCTCAAGGGTGAGACGTGAATTCTGACAGGATCACCAGCCCAGTTTCTGTGGGTACCTTGTAAGGGTTCCCCTGGCTTTTTCTTTCTTTCTTTCTTTCTAGTTCCTATCCCTCTTAGAAAGAAAGTAATAGGGCAAAATGTGCAGGTGCCTTCCAAATGATTTCTGTGAAATGAGGAGAGTAGTGTTGTAACCTTGTGTATTTTTCCTGGTACTGAGGAACACTCCCTGCTGCTATTAGCCAGTAACAGCATCAGTGTGTGTGGGTGTGAAATCAGTAAAAATCAATGTTGTGTGATCTACCCCGTCAGGTAGATCAGGTAAGCCTAAAGCTGTCTCCCAATTTTTGCGTTTTGCCATGCTCCCCATGGCATGGCACCCATTTTGTGTTATGCCATGCCCCATAGCGGCTATTTTGTGACCAGAATCCCCCAAACTCTGTCAAATTAAAAATGTTAATGACCCCTTCCATACAGCCTAACCTTTTACATAGGAAAACATATTATCATTTACATAGAAATATGCATGCCCTGGGAGGACAACATGACCAGTTACTGTTCTGGGAAAGGAAAGGAAATTCTACTTACTTTCTTGTCCAGTACTCCTCTAACAAACCTGAAAGGATTGGGGTAGGAAATTAAAATATATAAAAAATATATTCATCACCATCATCTAGATTTCTCCATTCTTTAATATGAGTCCCAGGGTAAGTTACAACCATTCTTAAAATTAGCATTATATTTGTGCATGTCAGTCCCTCTGTGTTTCTGTATCGGGGTGTACCTTGTATCTGTGCATTTTAACAAAATTCTTATCTGTTTCTGAATTGTTGTGTGTCCTCTCTGCTTTGATTTGTATTCTGGGTTCTGAGCATCTCTATATAAAACAAAGTGGTCCCCAATCACTATAATCACTATAATCGTGAATTTAAAAATGGTTACAACTCCCTTCCCTTTTGGCCAAAGTGGATGAATTTTACAGAAACACTGAGTCCCTCCAGAGTGGATTACACATCAACTCAATTTGCCTCATTATTCAGCCCCCACATGCAGGCTACCCCCCCCCCCATTATGTGTACAAACAGAAAGATATTTTCGTATGGATCGTTTGACAATGTGATCACACAGTAAATCATCACTTTTTCAGTGAGGTTAATAGGACTGTACAAATGTACAGCAGCTAAGGATTTTTATCTCAAATCTACACAAGCTGTTGGTAATTAACAGCAGACAAGTGGTCATTACTATGCTTCCTGTGACAACTAAATAGATAACATGTGAAATGAAGTGAAAGCATAATTATATACTACAATGGCAGTATTTTTCTTTTAAAAAGTAAAAACTTAATTTTGGCTGTGTATCACAAACCTAAATGAATTCTATTTTTATTGCCTTATTTTTAGATGGCAAAATCGATGTTTCATTTACAATAGTTATGTCCACACAAAAATTAAGCTCTAATTTAAGATTTGTTTTTCATTCATTTCTTTGATACTGTCTACCTCCCCTGCATCTCCTTTAAATAACTTTTTTTTTCTTTTAAAGTATGTAGAAAAAATGAGAATTTCCTTGAAGGTTTATGAATACAGGTTAATTAACTAAATAAGCAACATTAGCAGCAGTTTTTCTTTGATACTGTGGGTGAGTCACACACAAGTACAGCACATGTTGTAGCAGCTGTAAGAAAGCAGGTTCCTTATCAGCCGCATGTATAGGATATATTGGATGCCACTAAAAGTCATCCTAAATGTGGGCACTAGAAACATGCTCCTGCGCATGGCAGCGCCTGCACAGACATGAAGAAATTCCAAGGAGCCATTAGAGACACGTCCCAATGTGGTGTACATTGGTATTGAGTCTCTCAGATGTATACATAAAACACATTGGCACTTTATTGCTAGGTTCAGTTAAGATGTTTAACAATATGCATATAAACTTTGGTTATTCAACACTTTTCGAATGAAGCTAAACATGATAGAGAAGTTCTGTCTGTGACCCCTATGTGTCTGTGATTCCTGCATTGCAGAGGGTTGGACTAGATTGCCCTTGAGGGTACCTTCCAACTCTACAATACTATGATTCTTTTTATCAGTTAGCATAATAGTCTGCCTTTTCCCTTTTGGGCACAAGGGGCTGCGATAGGGGCAAGGAGGAATCCACTTGCACCTTAGATTTCAGCAACAATCAAACAAAAGTATGAACAATAAGACAGGTACTGCCATCAGGATTCCAATTTGAGGACACAACACAAAAGGGAAAGTATCTGAGAGGGTGGAGGAAAAAGGAGGAGGAGGAGGAGGATGTGATGAAGAAACTCCAAAAGCAATGTAAGAGGAACATTATTTTTTTTAGCTTAAAATCTGTAAAGACAGAAGTATAAATAATCCTCAAAAACTTTTAAACTATCCAAAATATATTGTTATGTATTTTTATATATATTTACCATTTTATGTTCCAAAAAACATGACTTCAGTGACCCAAGATTTGCTAACAATGTTACATGCACAATACTTAGATATTTAATACTATCCCCCCTTTGTTTTCAACAGGCTTATTTTGATAACTCTCTTTGTAAACCAGATGCAAGCTAAATCCCTTCTCTTCTTATATATAGTAAGCTGTTAAAAACATGGAAGACAGAAATAGACACCTTATGCTTAAAAAAATTAGAAGTGCATTTAAAAATTTATTCAAGAAGAAATGTGTCTCTGTCGGTTTACTTCAAGGGTAAGTATTCTTAAGAATGTAACATGGTTATAAAAATAGCTGTAGCAGGATACTTAGATTCTGTGGTCATATTACAGCTCAATATTTATGTTTTAATCAAGTCTTCTATTTAACTTTTAGATTCTATGTTTTACCTATTTCATTACTTTTAGAAAAATATGCTACCTAATTTGTACATGAAGAAAGCATTTTACCTTTCCGTCTCCTTGATTGATTCAGTGGTGGTCTCCTTGTACTCTTCAAAACTCTCATTGATGTCCATGCAAACTTTACCCACAAATGCCCTCTGGCCAAATTTATCTGTAAAGAACAAAACTCAAAACAATGCTTTCAATTCACAGTTCTGGCAAGCCTTTCTTTTTAAAACCTACTAAGAAAGCTCTCCTTGTAAACCCAGGCTGTTAGCTCTGATCTCCACAGCTAACCAGCAACCTTCATTTTGCTGAAGAAAAATAAGTGTTTAGTCTCCATCGTGCTGTCTGCAAGCTTTTCTAGAGAAATCAGACCACCCATTGTGAGAGACGCCATATACAATCAGAGTGAGACTTCATCAGAACCAGCAACCTAATTCTTATGTTATTTAAGTTGTGGAGAGCCATTATCATTTTACCTATAATATCAGCGAGAAGCAAAGAAGCATCTGTGTGAATTGTTCCAAAGTAGCAGGCTGTAGTTGTGCCATTCTTAAGCGTTCGCCTCTGTAAAAAAGAACTCTGTTTCAGTTATTTGCAGAAACAGTCCTGCAATGAATGCTAGACAAAAAAATTTCAGCTGCAAATTTCAGGAGTCACCATAGACGACACAGATTTTTGTAATGTGCAAAAAAGTGGCCAGAGGCAACAGAAAAAAAGAAAAGAAAAGAGTTTATATATAATGGAAAAAATGTTTCCGTTATAGCATCTTCAACTCATTTTTAAAAGATTCCCTGTTTCTAACTTGCATGGTACATTTATAACATGTCACCCATGTTTCTAATTTCTACTTTGTGCTTCTTTTCCTCCCCTTGCCTTTCTCCTCCCTAGTATTCTAATTCTTTTAAATATTTATTTAGTATAAAAAAGTGCAAGGTAATGTGCAAATTCCATTTCTTCTATCATTTCTCTATCTTAGCTTCTTTTTTATCAGTCTGCTATTCCATTCTGTCTCCCCACTCCTTTTTTACTGCATTTAAAACAGTGTATCATAACATACAACATCATGTTGCCACTTATATCACTGAATTTCATTTAGGCTTCATACTGACCACCACAAACGGTTCCAACAATTGAGCCATAAGGTAAAGGTAAAGGTACCCCTGCCCGTACGCAGTGGCGTAGTGTGGGGGGTGCAGGGGGGGGGCCGGGTGCAACATCTGGGGGTTAGGGTTAGGGGGCGCAAATCCACGGGTTAGGGGGTGAAAATTACTTGCCTTGCCCCGGGTGCTGACAACCCACGCTACGCCACTGCCCGTACGGGCCAGTCTTGACAGACTCTAGGGTTGTACGCCCATCTCACTCTATAGGCCGGGAGCCAGCGCTGTCTGCAGACACTTCCGGGTCACGTGGCCAGCGTGACAAGCTGCATCTGGCGAGCCAGCGCAGCACACGGAACGCTGTTTACCTTCCCGCTGGTAAGCGGTCCCTATTTATCTACTTGCACCCGGGGTGCTTTTGAACTGCTAGGTTGGCAGGCGCTGGGACCAAACGACGGGAGCGCACCCCGCCGCGGGGATTCGAACTGCCGACCATGCGATCGGCAAGTCCTAGGTGCTGAGGTTTTACCCACAGCGCCACCCGCGTCCCTTAATTGAGCCTTAGGTACTGCCTGAATAAGCATGCTTATTTCTGATAACATGTTCCACTGAAGATGGTAATATTCAAGCAACTTAACTAAGCCAAATTCTACCAGAGAAAGTGTACATGTGCGTCTGCCCATGCACACACACACACACACACACACACACAACTGCACCTTGGGAGCCAGTCACCCATCTGGGAAAGGGTCACAGCTCACAGACAGAGCTCATGCTTCGTGTGCAAATATTCCCAGGCTCAATCTCCAGGTAAGACTAGGAAAGAGTTGCATCTCAAACCCTGGAAAGCTGCTGGCTTACTAGTTATTCAAGTTGCTAATGTTTTGTTTATAAGCAAATGTTTGTCACCTACTGTACTTCTTATTGGAGTGTACATGTGGAACTCACAAGAGGATTAGAGAATCTAACGGGCTGCCTTTATTTCAGCATATCCACTTGAAATGCTCTTGCTTTACAAAGGCATAAACTATCCTAACCCTCAAGACAGAATATACTTACCACCACTCTAGTGTACACCTCTTCCACAAAATCATTGTCTTTGAATTTGGCTTCTGTTGGGTAGGTATATTCCTTCAACCACTGCAAAAGAGGCAGATCAATTCGTGTTCCTGCAAAAGAATACTGTGGAGCATGGATGTGTGCATCAACCAAACCTGGCATGAAGAATTCACTGAGGAGAAAATGCATGAAAAAATAAGAAGAAAAACACGTTTTAAAATATTATTCCCATAAGTATCTTAAGCCCTGGGTCTTAATAATATGCTTGTGGAACAATCCTCAGCTTAAGCACATAGTAAAAAACAACAACACAGCACATAAATATCAAATGTCACTTTTGAACAAAAGAGTAATCTCCATTTCACAAGGAACAATACAGACAAGAGTGGGGCTCTCAATACATGGAGGGAGCACCCACTGGTTGCCCTACCATTTATTCACCTTAAGCAGAGCCTAAAAGCATCCAACCTGAACACGCACAGGCAATTGGGGACCCTGCATTTCTCCCTTCGCTCTTCATCAACACACTGATAACCCCACAAATGCCATTCGAAGAGGGCTAATATTTGTTTGTTTGTCACATTTGATAGCTCATTCTTCAGTTACATTAGAATTTCATTTCAGTTAGAACCCTTCAGTTCCATTAGGGGAAGATGGCAGCTGTTAACACTAAGCACTAAATGCTGTCGATAGTTAAAAAGCACAGAAAAATATAAGGCCTTTGACCTAGTGAAAGAATCACATAACCCTTGTGTGGATTGTGTCCATGATCTGAACATTGCATTAGATAAGTGTTATACAATATTTGCTTTATGCTTATTGCTCCTATGAGTAATATAATACTGATTCGCCTCTCTCATGTCTACTCCTGCTGTATTCCACACTTCCTGTATTATTCTCAGCATTTCAGTCAATCATCATTATGAACATCCTGGCAAATACAGTGGTACCTCGGGTTAAGCACTTAATTCGTTCCGGAGGTCTGTTCTTAACCTGAAACTGTTCTTAACCTGAAGACCACTTTAGCTAATGGGGCCTCCTGCCGCCGCCATGCCGCCGGAGCACGATTTCTGTTCTCATCCTGAAGCAAAGTTCTTAACCTGAGGTACTATTTCTGGATTAGCGGAGTCTGTAACCTGAATCGTATGGAACCTGAAGCGTATGGAACCCGAGGTACCACACTAGTCAATTCTTTTTCTGGTTGCATTAATTCTGAAGCAGCCCAATCATAAACCAGGCCTCCATTATACTGAACACTTTTAATAAGATTTGCTTTCCATGATACTAGTAAATCTTGACAATCTTAACATTCAAAGAAAGCAAACCTGGACAGAGTGCAAACCATGATTATACGGCATTCTAATTTTAATGAACTTTTGCCGAATTGTGTGTCAATGTGTTATTCTCTCAGCTGGGTTTCAGAAGTGTGATCTGCACAAATGTTTCTTGCGTAACTGAAACATAGCCTCTTTTCTATTGCACAAGATGGTAAACAAAGAGATATCATGCTGCTCTGCCAATTTCCCTCTACCCAAGTCATCCTACACTTATTAACTCAGCTAGAATCTGCAATCAACCTGTTATGGCAATGCTTTATAAATGCAAATCAATAAAGATGAAAAATAAAAATCTTGCCATTTTAAAAGAACATTCTGTCTTCAGTACCAATTAACACCCCAAACCTAAATGCATTTACTTGAAAGTAAGGCTCACACCCTTCAGTTGTAGCTACTCACTTTGGAGCAGTACCCATAGACTGGCTCTCTCTCAGGCTTTGCACATTTAACTGTCTTCTGTCAATGTAAGCAAAATTTGTCTACAATGCCTAATTACAAAGCTGCTTCGGATGGGACACTTTGGAACAGAGAAGCAGCTGGGAAAGTGTAAAGTCAGGTGTTTAACGTGTCTTTGGAACCATACAGCAGAAAAACGCTTGGGAGTACTGTTGCATCCATTTCCTCCAGTGGGTATTCCATGTCATTATTTTCAACATGTAACAACATTCTTATTTAACATTCATACTCAGCGTTATACCCATCCTGCAAGGGAAGAAGATTGGGCCGAACGTCAAGGCAAAATATTGATATACGAAGGTCAAACTGTATACAAAAAACAGTATTTATCAAGAACATGGAGCAGAAGTTAAGGTGGGAGCCATAATATATGGTTTCCTTGGTTTTTAGAACATGAATAAATTTGTAATTGCTTTAATTTAAGCCAAAGGTCTCTCTAACAACTAGATTCTAACCCAACACCCTGTATTCCGCATTGGCAAACCAGTTGCTTCCCTTTCTGGGAAGCCCACAGCCTGCTTCCTGCAACTGGTTTTCAGAGGCACATTTCTTCTGAAAACAGATATTCCACAGTGGACTATTTTGGAGGGGAACTTTCCTCCATGTACTTGAGCTCATGTTTGTGCATGCATTCCTGTTTAGCATGTTAGAAGACAACTGGAGCCTGACTTGTGAGTGGCAAGTCCCAGTTCAAATCTCAGCAGACCACACACTTGCCCCATCTGACAACATCAGCACCCCCACTTTCTTTTTTTTAAAATGATATTTATTAAAAGTTTAAAGATTACAGAAAGAAGAAAGGGGAAAAAAATAAATAAAAATTAAGCAAAACAAATCAATACATTACAATACACCAAAAAAAAAAATACATCCAAAACAAAAATAAAAGCAAAAACAGTTAAAAACACATCCAATTTTTCCATTTCTTTGTCTTTCATTCCCTTGTTTCATCGACCTCCTCACACCTCCCTTTTTTGTATTCTAGTTATTAATTATTTCAGCAAATCCATTCTTATCTTAATTTATTTTAACCTTATCTTACCATTAATACCATAAAACTTATTTGTACTTAACTCCTTATATCATTTCTACTAAAGCCATGTAATTTCATTCCAACATTTTTCTAACACTCATTAATTTTACAATATTTCTATAAATAACTTTTAAACTTTTTTTCCAATCTTCTTCCACCGTCTCTTCTCCCTGGTCTCGGATTCTGCCAGTCCTTTCTGTCAATTCCATATGGTCCATCAACCTGGTGATCTTCTGTCCGAGGCTCTTAACTCTTTTCCATGTCCCTTCTGCAGATGTTCTTCATATTTATACATACGCTTTACTTTATCTTCTGCTGATCTTGTTCCTTATTTCCTTCCTTTGGCGCTGAGGAGTAGATCTCGGGGAAGCTCCAACCTAACAATGTCTTTATTCCTTCTCGACAGGTCAGCCCATTCTCCGTAGTCAAAATTAAAGTCCAAAAGATATTTCAGGACATGTTTCAAAATCCCTCCAAAGCTGGAAGCCCCCACAACTCCAATCTCCTCCTGACCCAAATCCAAATCCCAAAAGCCAGAACATCCCTGTATAAGGGGATCTGTCCATCTTTCCTTCTCCAGTCCAAGCGAGGCTCCGATCCTCAAAATCTGACTTTCTCTAAATTCAGTCATAGAAGGCAACAACTTATATTCATCAAATTGCCTCTGTAAGGCTGGGGCTCTCTCCACTTGTATTACTTGAGGTTCAACAACCACTTCCTCCCTCGCCTTCTCCACAACTTGCCATGTCGTAGTTTCTGTATAGATGTTCACTTTTTGTCCCAAGTCAGTCACATTTTGTCCCAGATTATCAATTTTAATAATCATAACATCTGTCTTCTTATGAAGCTGATCCAATAAAGCACTTATCTTACAAAATGCAGTCAGTAAAGCTTCTTCTGTCGACATTCTTACCTGTTCAAGGTCAATCCCTGATTCTCACGGTCTTTTATCTCTGCAGCTGGGAAATTCCCTAGATCCACTCCTGTAACAGTTTCAAAGACTCCCTCTGGAGGAAACAATTTCTATTTGTATCAATCCTTTTAAACGCAGATCCAGCAACAAAATTAGTTTCAATTTTCAGTTACTTTTGCTCCTTTTTGAGCGCAGAAGCAAACAATGGAAACAATATATTTCTCTTGTTTAGCTATCTGTCCACATAGGTTTTATTCACAGTCAATGAACTTTCCCAAAACGTCACTTTTATTGGCAGCCCTTTTCCAGGTTCAAAACGGTGATACCCCAGTCAAACTTGCAAAAATATACCATTTGTCCGATAATAAATGTTGGAAATGTAAAGTAAGCGAAGGAACGTTCTTTCACCTCTGGTGGACCTGCCCTAGAGTGAAGGCTTTCTGGGAAATGATATATAATGAGCTGAAAAAGGTATTTAAGTATACCTTCCCTAAGAAACCAGAGGCCTTCCTCCTGGGTATTGTCGGCCAGAGGGTGTTAAAGAAGGACTGAACCTTTTTTTTGTATGCAACAACGGCAGCAAGGATACTCGTTGCTAAGCACTGGAAAACCCAAGATTTACCCACACTGGAAGAATGGCAGATGCAACTGATAGACTATATGGAACTGGCCGAGATGACCGGCAGAATCCGAGACCTGGGAGAAGAGACGGTTGAAGAAGACTGGAAGAAATTCAAGATTTACTTACAAAAATATTGTAAATTGTATGAATGTTAAGAAGGATGCTAGATCATAAATAATCTGGCACCACTAAGTTAGATGGTGTTATGAAGATAAGTGAGATTTAAGAAAAGATAAATTTTTGGATAATTATTAGATTACATCTAAATTTTTAGGATTTGAACAAAGGATATCTAAAATTAGAGAAAAAACATGGGAAAATTAGATAATAAGATTGGAAACAAGGTGATAAATTGCTGGAAAAAAAATTGTGTGTGTGTGAGGAACGCAGGAGCGGGAGATGTGAGGAAGTCCAAAGAAGTTAAGATACATGTTATATTGTTTCTTCTTTTGTATTGTATTCAAAAATTGTTAATAAATATTTATAAAAAAACAAAACGGTGATAATTTATCTTTCTTCGCTCTCTCTCCTGCAGGCTTAGACGATCTAAAATTTCCCCCCTCTTCTCCTGCTTCCAAGGGGGGTTTAACAATTTTAGCTGATGGAAATTTAATTCTTTACAAAAAACTTTCCAAGACTTTAGCTTGCAACCTCTTTGCTTTAGTCTATTTACAAAAAGAGGAGGCAGACTTCCTGTTTAAAACCTCCCCCGTTCGATGCCAAATTAAGACGTTTAAAAATCCAATTTTCCGTTCTACTCACGGGTAGTTGTTTCAAGATCAAATTGTCCACAGGAAAAAGTCAGCGCTCTCCGGCAACAGCAATGCGGCTTCACTCCATGAAAAAAGCAGTCAATTCAAAGCACTGCGCCACTCACCCCACGTCACTCCGGATCCCCGAAACCAGGTTTCCCCGCGAGTAGGGGAGGCACAAAAGGTGCCAGCCGAATCCCGTGTCCACAGGCTTCTCCCACCTGTGGTTTTTAGTGGGTCTCCGCCTTTGCCGTGGCGGTCAAACCCTAAAATCCACGGAGCAAGTTCCTCCCGATCAGAGGAATTCAGCCATTGCCAGAGGCGCTAACCCGGGAATTAGCTAACCCTTTCAAAAATATAGGGATACTATGTACAGTGGTACCTCGGGTTACAGACGCTTCAGGTTACAGACGCTTCAGGTTACAGACACAGAAATTGTGCTTCAGGTTAAGAACTTTGCTTCAGGATGAGAACAGAAATCGTGCTCCGGCGGCACGGCAGCAGGAGGAGGCCCCATTAGCTAAAGTGGTGCTTCAGGTTAAGAACAGTTTCAGGTTAAGTAAGGACCTCCGGAATGAACTAAGTACTTAACCCGAGGTACCACTGTAATATATAGATAGTTGTACTAATCTGGCTGTTAGAACTGTTGTGGGGATAACAGGAGAAAATGCAAAGCAGACCAAACACTCAGAAAAGGTATTTCATAAATACAATTCGTTATCATCATCAACAACAACCTTATTGAAATGATAAAGACAAAAATATCTGATGACAAAAGTAAAATAAAACATAATGCATACTTATTACTGAGCTCTCGGATGTCAGATGCTTTGAATCCCCACTTCTTTGCTAGTTTCTCCTGCTCTTCGGCTGGTTCCAAAAATGCAATCTAAGGAAGTGAAAAGAGCATAAGGCATTCAAATGTTTGTTTTTTATATGACTCTGTGTGTTTCATGTTTAGTGTAGATTCACATGAAGGAAAATTAGTCAAGGCTAATTTTAAAGAATTTTAAGTTACTTCGTATAAGGTATAAAGGTAAAGGTAAAGGTACCCCTGCCCGTACGGGCCAGTCTTGCCAGACTCTAGGGTTGTGCGCTCATCTCACTCTAGAGGCCGGGAGCCAGCGTTGTCCGCAGACACTTCCGGGTCACGTGGCCAGCGTGACAAGCTGCATCTGGCGAGCCAGTGCAGCACCCGGAACGCCATTTACCTTCCCGCTGGTAAGCGGTCCCTATTTATCTACTTGCACCCGGGGGTGCTTTCGAACTGCTAGGTTGGCAGGTGCTGGGACCGAACGACGGGAGCGCACCCCGCTGCGGGGATTCGAACCGCCGACCATGCGATCGGCAAGTCCTAGGCGCTGAGGTTTTACCCACAGCGCCACCCACGTCCCTTCGTATAAGGTATAATTCATATTAAAGGTTCCACTTTATTGCTCTTCCAATATAATTCCAAACTATTGCTCTTCCATAACACTGGTGACTTTAGTGTGATCTCGTAATTCAAATGCTATTTCCTGTAACATAAAGTATCCTTGTGCTGCTCCTGTTTTTCATCTATATTACTAAGGAATGCAACTCTAATCATACCAGGGCAGAAGTGGGGGCTCAGAAGAGCAGCGGAATAACCAGCACAGCTGCAGCCCCATCACTTGCACCAACAAGGGTGCAAGGGGGTAGGAGATAAACTTGTATTTTTACTACACTAAATATGCTGTGACTTAAGATCCAGCAGATCCTTTGCCAGCCCAGCTCCAGCCCTTCCCAGCCTTCCAAATGCTTTGTAAAGGCAGTAGGAGTTTGCACCCAACCAGGGGCGCCAACTTGAATAATATATTTGGGGGGGGCAGGTAAGCCCCACCCTGCAGAGTCGATCACAAGTTGCAGCACACACACACCATCTGAATGGCAATGCCCATCAACTTTGGGGAGGTACAGCCCCCTCAAATATTTTATGGGGGGGGGGACAAAGGGATCTCAGCTCCTAGGAGTTGGCTCCTATGCACCCACCACATCACTCACAGGTCCATAAAACAGCTCTGTGGCGCCAAAGTCCCCATCTGGATTCTTTGCAGGAAGCCATGAGCATGAAAGTGGTGTGAAGAGTGCTTTAAATGTACAGTGCATGTATGATTCCAGATAACAGAAAGTATGTTTTTTACCAGGAGGCTAGAAAAATAGTACACTTAGAGGCACTTAGCCCTAGGCTTCTCTCTTGTGGCGTTCCAGACACACTGGTGCTTTTAGGGAGAACTCTAAAAGGAAGACACTCAGAAATATACTCTTTGATAGGACTTCAGAATGAATAATATCAGAAAGAATAGCAGTTGTGTGAAGGAGCTTTAATACATATAATTATTAAATTTCTATAGTATAGAACTATATTAATATAGAAGAGGGGGGTTAAAATGTTTAAATGCTTAAGATAGGTCACGTTAACTGAAGCATAATATATTGAATAGCTGAAAGTAGAAGACTAACTGCAGTGTTAAGCAGAAATAACAGAATTAGTAAATATGTTCAGGATTGGTAACAAACGGATGTGGAGAAGGGCATTAGTGAACAAATGGCACAGCAAGAACAGCACACCTGTTTGGTTGTGCATCGGGGCATAACAAGATAGTGCCAAGATGGCACAAGCAGATCATGAACTCCTTATATGCCATAAGGTGGAGATCAGGTAGGACCCACCTGGGCAAGGAATTATGGGGGAAAGTCCAGCGTTAATCTTCAGGATACACAAACATACACTTGAAACGGGACCATACCTCATCTAACTCCAACAAGGCCTGGCTTTATAAGATTCTGTCCTACTAATTGGCCTGATCAACCAACTCATGCTGTACTGGGGTAGTACAACTTCTATCTGCTTAACGTGTCAGAGTATTAGAGTAGGTGGTATGTTCTGAAGTATTGCTTTATTAGAATTGTATTAATCAATATAAGAGTGAATAAATATTTTAAAAAGCATGTTGTATCTGTCTTCTCTTAAGTCCATACAAAGGGAAAACTGGTGGTAACTGGGCACTGTATAACATTCCTTTTAGTACAATCAGACATTCCAACCATAACTATAAAAATTGGCAAAATCAATAATTGGTGATCAATAACCTGATTGGCTAACAACAAGCACAAGCATGGGAGACTCAAATTAGTATTAGCAACCCCATCCAGAACAGGCAACTGTTGAGCATGCATCCTTAGTCCTATGCATTGGACATTCGCTGCAAGATAAGAGGGTAGGATAACAAAGTAAAAAACAGAAACCAGCACAAAAGGGCAATACCCACACGACTCAGGGAGTCAGAGGCAGCCAATGGTGAGCTGCCCATACAGGCACACCCCTAACAAACTCCTAGCATTCCTCTTGTGTCACAATGCACAAATCACACACAACACCACAATACCTGCAATGCAACAGCCCTTTTGAGAAGTTGGAGACAGGCGTTTGAGCTCCCAGGAGAAAATGGGAAATGCCTCCCACTCAGCTTCTGTATGCTAAGGAAGAAACTACAGTCATGGGGGGTGGGGGTGGGAGCGCCCAGAACTCACACCCATATACCACACACCACAGAGCCAGCCCCACAGCAGCAGTCAGTCATCATGCACATCACTGGAGATTAGTTTTTCCCTCTGCCTTCTTTTTTATGTTGAATAATTTTTTATTAATTTTTCATTAATAACAATCCAATATAAGCCACATTAATACAATACCAAATCATAATACAATTAAAAGAGACAATTATCCAGTTCCAAATTAAGCAATTTGGGTTGACTTCCCGTGTTCTGATTATCAGGAGATGATGATGTTATTCCTTGGTCCTTCTCCAGTCCTCTTAATCCAAGTACTACAGTTCCAATCTTAATTCTTTATTTTAACAGCCACTGGTGTGACAACTCTTGCTCGTGTTTAGCTATTCCATAGCCATTAATTTGCAAATGAAGTTTATATCCTGTAACTTTCTGTGTGAAATATTTGTTTGCATTCGTCCTTCGCTTCATGTTGTAATCAATCAATCATCTTCAGCATCCCGCCCCCTCTTTCAAGGGCTGAATTCTCAATTACGCCATGGCCTCACGCCATCTTGCCTTTTCAAACCAAAGGTGAACTGGCATCTGACCATGGCTCCAGGGAGACTTCCAGCATTTTCTTCTTTGATCCTTTCCAATCTGCTAACAAGCTGGGGTCTTGCCAAAACCATAATAAATCAAAGTTAGTGCCCTCTTTAGAAGGTAATGCCACCAATTCTCACAACATTTTCACACAGTCTATTCATTCAAATAATCCATAAAAAATTATGAAGTTCTTGTTAATTCCCTCTTACATTCCATTGTCATAATCCATTGATAATTAGATTCCATTAGTAATTAATTCTTCTTCAGTGAAGGTTTGCCGAATCATAAAAGAGCAAATACAATGTAGAGAGAGAACAAAGGCTCCCCTTCACTTACATTCCAATCCAATTATGTCAAAAATACTTTCCAGATCAAAACCGTGCCACTCAGTGGCTGATTCATTTAGCAGGTTATCTTGTCTCTTTCGTCTAAAACACGCCTGTTTCTTAAGTCCAAATTCAAACCCATCTTAGGATAACAGAAGGATCTCCACACACGGCTGAAGAGTTTCTGATACGTGCAGTGCTATGCACTCAGTGTCCCTGCCCCCTGCATTCCGTCGGAATAAGAGGCAGATATCAGATGATCTGTGATTGGGAGCTCACCCACCCACCCCCGACCCTGGGAGGGGGCTTGCAAGGATAATTACTCTCAAATTATCCTTAATTAGCTGCACAGCGGGCATCCACTATTGTAGGAGCTGCTGTTCACCATGGCGGAAAACACCAGAAGTCCGTTCCCTCTGCCTTCAACCCCAACCTTCAATTATAAATGCTAGTAGCACAGGAAGCATCATAAATGGTCAGCAGGAACCCTGGTCTGGAATAATAATATATGTTCCTGATCAATCTCAGGGAACAATCCTTCACTAGACAAGAGGAAAGGCCCCAAATGTAGCCAGACCAAAGCCAATGCAGAGGACAAGTGCAGGTGCTGAAAGCTTAGAGACCTTTAAAAAATTGGCTTTTACGATATCGCTGCTGAAACAAACATACAGTGAAACGGAACAGGTGGGAGTGTCTGCAGAATTTTAAGGGAGCGGCTTATATTCGGGTATTGTCTTTTTTTTCTTTTTCCCTTTTAAATTTTAAAGGTGCAGCTTATATTCAGGTGTGGCTTATATTCGGGCCAATATGGTACTGTCACAAAGTGTGCAAGGAGTCTGCATGGAGCAAACAAGTCAATAGTCCCATGCAGGAACAGCCAGGAGCATCATGGTCAGGGCTTGCGGTTAAGGAGTGGGCTTCCCTCAAGGCCTACAGAGAGCCTTAACCTGGATCCTTAACCTGTAGGAAAGCGGACTATGGAGAGCATGGTGAGAGACAGAGAAAGCAATCAGCAATAGGCAGCAGCTGGCACCATATGGCTCTGGAGTCTAAGTAGGTGTTTGTGAGGAAATGAAAAAGAAGGGCTGATGAAATCTGAGTGTTGTGCTAGAGCTCTCCACTAGCACCACTGGTATGGAGGGGGAGAGATACAGTGACTATGAGTACTCACATTCCTCCCCTGGAGGGCTACAGTGAAAGGCTCTGTGTATGGTAACAGTTTCTCCTGCTTCCTGCATCTGGGCTGCAAACCTTGCAAGGCAAAAGTGTGCATGAGTGGCCAGCAGTTGCAATGGTTGGAGTGGATGATCTGGCTTTTGCTGATGGAGACATTAGCTGCAAGTGGGGATGGGTGCCTCCCTTTCATTTGCACGACATTGCTGTCTGCTGTATGTGGAGAATCTGAGAGCAATACAGACACAGGAGACAAGACACAGGAATCATACAGTGAGACGGTACCTGCTCAAGGTGCTCTGTCTTGGCACCCCCAGTTGCTGGAGTGGAGTCTATTGCTCACCCCTTGTGCCTTGTTGTACAAGGCGCTCTTTCTCCATTGTATCCCATTGCCAGAGGTCCCCCTTATGAGCTCTAAGTGTTTGTGACAGGAGGCCTAAGAAATATAACCTCATACCATGTGCCCAATCATTTGACTTTTGCTCTGCCAGCGTTGGGTTTACACTGTATTTGAGTGGAGGCATGCTGTGCTTAAGTGCCAGGTAACACCAAATCCGTGGCTCTTGACCTGTGTCTCCTGTTTTAATTGCAGTGCGGCTTGAATAGGATTATTTTATTGTATATCTTAATCATGGAGTTTATATCTTAATTTATGGTGTGTTTTTAATTATTCTGCATTTTAATAATGTAGTGCAATTGGTTTTTATATTCTGTAAACCACTGAGAATATATTTGAACATTAAGCAGAATATATATCTCGTTTCGAGCCTGACCTGGGGGTGGAGAGAAGCTGCGGTGTGCTCGCCCCGGGTGTGCTTTGCAACGTGAGTCGCAGCAGGCTGCCTCTGCACCCTGCGCCCCTGGGGGTGTGCCCCACTTGCCTGCGCTAGGCAGCATTAGCTTACACTCTGCCACTGCAAATGTGTCCTTCAAATATTTGTTGTTTTAAAAAGTAAAGGTAAAGGGACCCCTGACCATTAGGTCCAGTCGTGGCCGACTCTGGGGTTGTGGCGCTCATCTCGCTTTACTGGCAGAGGGAGCCGGCGTACAGCTTCAGGGTCATGTGGCCAGCATGACTAAGCCACTTCTGGCGAACCAGAGCAGCGCACAGAAACGCCGTTTACCTTCCCGCCGGAGCGGTACCTATTTATCTACTTGCACTTTGACGTGCTTTTGAACTGCTAGGTTGGCAGGAGCAGGGACCGAGCAATGGGAGCTCACCCCATCGCGAGGATTCAAACACCGACCTTCTGATCGGCAAGCCCTAGGCTCAGTGGTTTAGACCACAGCTCCACCCACGTCCCTAATCTGTATCTTACTTGCTTACAAATATATCAATTGAATCATATTATTTGAGATCCTACTGTCCAAGTGGAGGCCACACACATACACTTAAAAGTTTCAAAAATCTACCCTTGACCTTTTCCTCTTGGGAATATGGGTTGGTTTCTAAGCTATATGGGGGAACTATAGCAAACAATGTTGGGTCCTTTGTCTAGTTTAAAAATGATCTGGTAGGCGGGTTTAGGTTGACCAATATATGATAATGTGACAATATCTGTATGTCTAAACCTGCTAAATCAGTTTCAGCATATGTTAGGGAGAAAACAATTAAACTCAGGCCTAGGTGGCATAACACACCTGCACAACCCTAACCCTAACACACTTGCACTTTGACGTGCTTTTGAACGGCTAGGTGGGCAGGGGCAGGGACCGAGCAACGGGAGCTCACCCTGTCGCGGGGATTCGAACTGCCAACCTTCTGATCAGCCAGCCCTAGGCTCTGTGGTTTAGACAGCACCACCCGCTGGTACTCAGTTGTAAATATTTGCTGCTGGAAATAATAAATGTAATCTGTAAAATTATCTAGTAACAGTTCATTCAAGGTAACAAACAACTCTATTATTATTATTATTATTATTATTATTATTATTATTATTATCATCATCATTATTATCATGCTTTGGCATATGCATGCACACTACACCATTATATAACAGATGTATATGCTTTATAACACAGATCTTCTAATGAGCAATTTAAAAATGTCACAGAAATGCTGGAGTGAAGCTGGGAGGAGAATGACTAATACCACTTACTGAACACAAAGTAGAAAACGAGAATAAGTGAAGGAAAGACAAGCATGCTACACCAGATGGGAAATGTGGAAAGCAGGCATGTTGTCATGGAAGAAGAGCTGCCTATACAGTATTCATAACAAGGCAACTTTAAATAGTTCCTTTCAGGAGTAGCAATGAAATCTTATAAATCATATCATATAAATGTCACTTTAAGAAGAAAGAAAATATTTAAAAAGCAAAGAGGGAAGAACAGTTATTAAGAACAAGTTGTAAAAGGTTAGGCTATCATCTGGTTCAGATGTTCTGCTTCTTTTGTAGGCCACCCCAATCGGTCAACACTATTCCGGTGAGGAAGGGACGCGGGTGGCGCTGTGGTCTAAACTACTGAGCCTAGGGCTTGCCGATCGGAAGGTAGACGGTTCAAATCCCCGCGATGGGGTGAACTCCCGTTGCTCGGTCCCTGCTCCTGCCAACTCAGCAGTTCGAAAGCATGTCAAAGTGCAAGTAGATAAATAGGTACCACTCCAGCGGTAAACTGTGTTTCCCTGCGTTGCTCTGGTTCGCCAGAAGCGGTTTAGTCATGCTGGTCACATGACCCAGAAGCTGTACCCTCAGCCAATAAAGCGAGATGAACACTGCAACCCCAGAGTCGTCCATGACTGGACCTAATGGTCAAGGGTCCCTTTACCTTTACCTTTTAATCCAGTGAGGATGATGAAGCAGGGGTCAGTTCACACATGCATGTTCAATATTATTTGATTGCCCTTTTTTTATTCACACATTTGTATCTCTGCCAAAGCATCTCCTTAGATCTGCCAATGGAGAGCACTAAAGTAAGTGATTTATTGTAAAATATTCTACCCAGTTGTACTTAGTACTTTATCAGGAGTCATCTGTACACAAAACATACCACATTAAAACCAGAGCAGCCAGCAGAAGACATTCCATTACATCTCAAAACTTTGCCAAGTCTCCAGGGGACCCTCACTACTTATCAGCAAAGTTGGTAAGATAATGTTTGAAGTTAAACCATAATATACGGCCCATGTATTTGTCTATGTGTGCATTTGCATTTCTGCAGTTCTCTGAAATGCTTGCTACTGATTAAAAGGCAGCCAAATGATCAGTAAGTTTACTGAGAATGATACAAGCTGTTCTTGTATTGTACAAAGATCACCATAAGAGCCGCCCAGGCGAAGCACAGTGAGTTGCTGCCAACTGAGTTCTACTCAGAGTAGATCCACTGGAATGAACGGGCCTAAGTTACACATGCCCATTAATTTCAATAGGCCTACTATTAGTTGAACCAGCATTGGATTCAATCCAATAGTGTGGGGTGGGGAATACAGATATATTTTATTTTTATTTTTATTTAGCTTTGATTGGGCATATTTTTTATTTTTTTAATTTTTCATTTTTTTCCACAATAATATTTATTATTTTCCATACATAGACATAACAGAAGAAAAAGTTAACTATAATAAAGGGAAAAGAATGAAACGGAAAAAAGAAAAAAGAATTTAAAACCTAAAATACAAAAAATAAAAAACATAAAATTTTATGTTTTAGGAATACAGATATATTTTTATCCCTGAATACAACAAAGCTGAGGGAGGAAGTTGGGCTTTTTGGCACTTTTATGCCTTCCAGGCCCCCCAAGGTCAGCTTTAGGTGCTTGCATTTCAATTCCTCCCTTCTACAGGCCACAATGATCTACACATACACAAACATTTCCCATTTGGTGGGGCAAGAAATTACAGCAATCGAAATAAAACAGCTGTTAGGAACTTAGTTTGTCATTCAACCCATTAAGCAGTACATGTGGCTCCCTGGAAGGCAGAATTTAAGAAGCCTCCGGCCACTCTGGAATCACAAGGCATGGCTTGTTTCCCCAAAGCTTAGTTTCATTTTTCAGCTGCTTCTTCCTTGTGTAGCTTAGTGAGCATGTGGAGGGGTGCAGCCCAACAAAGCATGTTTAAGGAAGGCTTTTGGGTTCAGAGACAACACCAAACCATAGCCAGATTCCTGACGGCTGTGAGTGCTGACGGCCACTCCCTGGAAGGCCCTTTCCATCTGGCCTGGGGGGCGGGGTCGAGGCTCACCTTGCCCTACAAAAGAAGCTCCAGAGGGACTGCAGGCTGTGGGTGCTGACGGCCCCAATGTTTGTTCAATTTTTAACATAACTATGTACTTTTTTGTTTTTGTTGTTTTATAAAGTTTGTATTTGGTTCTTAAGGAGAGGGGGTCAGGGCTGCCAGGGAGTGGGCCCATCCAACAGAATGGCTGAGGCAGGTTCCATGGTGGGGGGGGGGAATGCTCTGGGACACCCAATCCCAGTGATCACGGGTAGGAAGAGGAGTTACGCTAAGTCCAAACCATGTCATTACCAAGGAAGCAGGCTTAGTCGTGTTTGAGGACTATCCCTGCCTCCAGGTCTGGTCTTGACTGGAAGGATACTGGAATCAACAAGGGAGACCCACATGACCTGAAGGTGCTGCTGTGCAATGCCAGGTCAATGATTCATAAGACCACTGCCATCCATGACTTGATCATGGATGGAGGACTTGACCTGGCATGTGTAACAGAGACTTGGTTGGATGAAGCAGATGGGTCTGTCCTTGCCGCTGCTTGTCCACCAGGTTTCTCTTGCGCACAGCAACCCAGGTCATGTGGGCGGGGAGGGGGGGGTTGCAGTGATTTTTAGGAAGTCATTAGTTTGCACCAGGCGTTCTATTGGAAAGACCCAGTTCTCTGAGTACATGTTCTGGAAGCTGGGCAATAGGGGCAGTACAGGATTCCTTCTGGTATACCAAGCTCCCCAAGGATTCCCTGCCTGAGCTGCTTCAGGTTGTGGCGGATGTTCTCCTGAAGACACCTAGTTTGGTTGTCCTAGGGGATTTTAACATCCATGCCAACACAACCTTACAAGGGGCCGCTCGTGGAAAGCATGGCCTCCATGGGGCTGTCCCTGAATAAGTTTGGCCCAAGTCATAGTCGTGGACATGCCTTAGACCTGGTGTTCACCTCTATGGATGTGGGTGATCTGACACTAAGTAAAAGTGAAACGAAAGAAGTGCCATGGTCAGATCACTTCCTGGTGCAACTGGACTTCTCCACAACCCTTCCCCTCTTCAGGGAGGTGGGACCAATTCAGATGGTCCGTGCCCCCCCCCCACTTAATGGATCCAAATGGTTTCCAGAGAGTGGTAGGGGATGTTTTATCCCATGTTGATGGCCTTTCAGCTGATTCCCTGGTGGCCCACTGGAATGTGGAGTTAACCAGGGCTATCGACTGTCTGGCTCCAAAGTGCCCTCTCCGATTGCATGAAGCCCAGACAGCCCCATGCTTATCCCTGGAGCTGAGGGCGATGAAACAATTGCTGAGACGGCTGGAGCGCCAGTGGCGGAAAACTCATTCTGAATCGGACTGCTCACAGGTTAGAACTAAAGGTCAAGCCTACCAAGTGGCGATAGCGACGGCGAAGAAGACTTTCTTCACTGCCTCTATTGCATCTGCAGAAAATAGCAGCAGGAGACTGTTTCAGGTGGTTCACAATTTAATGGAACCACCTTTGCCATCAGGGCCTGGTAAAGACCCCCTGATCTCCTGCAACGATTTTGCAAAGTTTTTTGCTGATAAAGTTGCTCAGATTCAGAAAGAGGTAGACTCCACCGTGGGGGCATTGCCGGGGCGGGAGAGTGCTAGAGCCCTGTCTGGTCGAGTTGCGTGGAATCAATTCCAATCTGTTACCTCCGAGGATGTGGACAGGCTGCTTGGACGAGTGAAGCCAACCACCTGTCTCCTTGATCCTTGCCCATCCTGGCTTATAAAAGCTAGCCGGGAAGGGCTGGGCAATGGGCTTCGTGGGGTGCTGAATGCTTCCCTCCATGAGGGAGCATTCCCAGGCCCGCTGAAAGAGGCGGTTATTAAACCGCTTCTTAAAAAACCATCTTTAGATACGGCCACGATGGCCAGCTATCGCCCAGTCTCAAATCTTCCATTCTTGGGCAAGGTGACTGAGCGAGTGGTTGCTGAACAACTCCAGGCACGCCTGGAAGAAGCGGACCATTTGGATCCCTTCCAGTCGGGATTCAGGCCTCATCATGGGACTGAAACTGCCTTGGTCACGCTGGTTGATGATCTCCGGCTGTCTAGGGACAAAGGTGAGAGCTGTTTCCTAGTCCTGCTGGATCTCTCAGCAGCTTTTGACACCATCGACCATAACATCATTCTGGACCGTTTAGAGGGGCTGGGAGCTGGGGGCACTGTCATACAGTGGTTTTGCTCCTTCCTCCTGGGCCGTGTTCAGAAAGTGGTGATGGGGGATGAGTGTTCAGACCCCTGGGCTCTCGCTTGTGGGGTGCCTCAGGGTTCCGTCCTCTCCCCCATGCTTTTTAACTTCTACATGAAGCCACTGGGAGAGATCATCAGGGGGATTGGGCTGGGTGTTCATCAGTATGCAGATGATACCCAGCTCTACCTCTCTTTCAAATCGGAACCAGTGAAGGAGGTGAAGGTCCTGTGTGAGTGTCTGAGGTGGCTAACGGATTGAGGTTGAATCCTGACAAGACAGAAGTACTCTTTTTGGGGGACAAGGGGCAGGCATGTGGGGGGGACTCCCTGGTCCTGAATGGGGCAACTGTGCCCCTGAAGGAGCAGGTGCGCAGCCTGGGAGTCATTTTGGACTCACAGCTGTCCATGGAGGCACAGGTTAATTCTGTGTCCAGGGCAGCTGTCTACTAGCTCCATCTGGTACGCAGGCTGAGACCCTACCTGCCCGTAGACTGTCTTACCAGAGTGGTGCACACTCTAGTTATCTGCCGCTTGGACTATTGCAACGTGCTCTACATGGGGCTACTTTTGAAGGTGACCCAGAAACTACAACTAATCCAGAATGCAGCAGCCAGACTGGTGATTGGGAGTGGCTGCCAAGATCAAATAACACCGGTCTTGAAAGACCTACATTGGGTCCCAGTACGTTTCTGAGCACAATTCAAAGTGTTGGTGTTGACCTTTAAAGTCCTAAACAGCCTCGGCCCAGTATACCTGTAGGAGTGTCCTTACCCCATCATTCTGCCTGGACACTGAGATCCAGCACCGAGGGCCTTCTGGTGGTTCCCTCACTGCGAGAAGTGAGGTTACAGGGAACCAGGCAGAGGGCCTTCTCAGTAGTGGCGCCCGCCCTGTGGAACACCCTCCCATCAGATGTCAAAGAGATAAACAACTATCTGATGTTTAGAATACATCTGAAGGCAGCCCTGTTTAGGGAAGTTTTTAATAACTGATGTTTTAATGCACAATTCAAAGTGCTGGTGTTGACCTTTAAAGCCCTACTGCGAGAAGTGAGGTTACAGGAAACCAGGCAGAGGGCCTTCTTGGTAGTGGCGCCCGCCCTGTGGAACACCCTCCCATCAGATGTCAAAGCAATAAACAACTACCTGACGTTCAGAGGACATCTTAAGGCAGCCCTGTTCAGGGAAGTTTTTAATGTGTGATATTTTAGTGTATTTTTGGTTTCTGTGGAAGCCGCCCAGAGTGGCTGGGGAAACCCTGCCAGATGGGCGGGGTACAAATAATAAATTATTATTATTATTATTATTATTATTATTTAATGTACCGTATTTTTCTGTGTATAAGACTAGGTTCCCTACCTCTAAAAATAAAGTCCAATATTTGGGGGCATCTTATACATGGATAGATCTTCCCCCATTTTCTTAAATCGGAGTCCCCTAAAATAGTGGGCGTCTTATACGTGGGGACGTCTTATAGACGGGAAAATACAGTATTTTTTCATCTTTGTTGAAAGCCGCTCAGAGTCGCTGGGGAAACCCAGCTACATGGGTGGGGTACAAATAATAAATTATTATTATTATCATTATTATAGCTAAAACAAGCCACATTTCATAAGTTAACACCACACCATGACTTGTCAGAAAACAAGCCATGGCTTAGTGCCACATGCAAATTAGACCAGAGTATGTAAAGCAAGCTTTGCAAAGCAATCTTTACAATTATATGAATTGTGGCAGAAATAGAATATGTGGTCATGTCGTAAGGAAGAAACGAACTGCATTAAATAACATGTACAGTCAGAGCTGCAAAAGTAGGTATCGTTGCTATGCCAAGCATCCATTTATTAGTCACTGCAATCATTTGAAACTGTATGGAAATGAACAATAATACACTCCATTAAGCTTTTAAAGGAATACTTATCCATGAATGTGGAACATATATTAATTATATCTCTTGTTAAATGAATATTAACTGGACAACAGTTTGCTGGCTCTAAAAATATATAAGGCCAGATGGTCAAAGCAGCAGAACCCAGAAGCTTTGTGTGTCTAATGGTTGAGCAAAAATTGTTGTTGGAGGTTGGCCAATGAAAGAGGAAACATCTCAACAGTATTTAGAGAACCTGTGAAAAGGTATGCGTGAAATGGCTTTCTGCAGCATTTTATATATTCAATAAAATAGCATTAAGCATAGAAGTCATGTACAGTGGTACCTCTGGTTATGAACTTAATTTGTTCTGGAGGTCCGTTCTTAACCTGAAACTGTTCTTAACCTGAAGCACCACTTTAGCTAATGGGGTCTCCTGCTGCCGTGCCGCCACTGCACAATTTGTATTCTCATCCTGAAGCAAAGTTCTTAACCCGAGGTACTGTTTCTGGGTTAGCGGAGTCTGTAACCTGAAGCGTCTGTAACCCGAGGTACCATTGTACTACTTAGGATAGGACAATATGTTAGGGTCAAAGCAAGAGAGATGAGGACACAAATCCCCCCAAGAGATACTGAAAAGGCTCCTTGAAACAATGTCTTTTGTAACAAAGATTCCAGGGGGTGGGGGGTTTTAAAGCCAGTTTTGAGGCCATATGTTCTGAAAGCTATTTATAAAAAGATCTGCCGATGAATCATCTCAGTTAATTCTCATCTTTACAGGAAGCAGCTTACAGAAACAATGTGATTATCTGGAGATACTGTAAGGATAAAGTCAATTTTTACCACAGAAAATTAGTATCATAGAGGCCATAATTTTACATTTCAAACTTTCACAAGAAAAAGATGTGTGTAAAAATATATTGCATGCCACCTCTGCTTTTATATTACTAAAATTACTGAAGCCTACAAAATTATGTGAATATCTCAAAGACATGTTCCCAGGTGTATATCTAACATCACCCAGAAAAACCCATAATAAACTACATGCACAACAATCTTCTATTCAACTCCATCAACACAAGCTGTTAAGTACTTGAAATATATGTATACAAAATCAGGATGGAAAAAGACTTGCAAGTGCTTCACTGTTTTCCAGGCATATTTATTTAGTATGGTTTCTAATCTGTGTTAGTATGTAATGATACATGATCAGAGAGCAGCAGCAAATGGTTCATAATTTCTGTAACACTTTTGTTTTGGTGCTTTATATTCGCTGTCTTTAAGACCATCTCTCAAAAGGCTCACGAGTTCCTATGGCGCCTGAAACGCTTCCGAGCCCTAGGGAAGCAGAGCTGGGCATCGTCGCGGCTCTTTTTGCCCTTGGCGTCATCGACTGACATTGGACTATTCATAACCCTACCGAGAGCTTCCTGAAGAGCATTTTAAGACGGTGGCATATTGCGGATGGGCTCCCACGCTGCCATCTTCCCACCCGGAAACTAGAAAGCCTTTGCGAGTTGGGGCTGTCCCGGAAAAAGTCCCGAGTCAGAGTCCCTGTCCAGCACTCTTCCCTTTCCTGCCCCGGGGCAGCACGCCTACTCCGAAGGAAGCCCTCTGTCCTTTCCTCGAGTCCGGCTGCCCCCCCCCCCCCGCCCGCCAGGCGGCCCCGCTTTCTTCCCGCCCAGCCGCGCGCTCCGCTTATATAAGCCTCGGAGCAGCGTGACCCCCAAGGGCACCTCCTCCCGGGCCGGGCACCTTGCGGGCTCGGGTTCCCCCGCCGCTCCTTCTCCTCGAAGCCCCTCGCCCCCCTCGGCCGCGCCGCCGCCCCGTCCCGGCCGGGCTGGTCCCGCGGCCGCCCACGTGCCGGGCAAGGCGCCCGCCCGCCCGCCCGCCCGCCGCCGCCTCACCTTGCCGCTCTGGTCGACGCCCAGCAGGTGGCCCGCGAGAATGTCGAGGGGCGAGGAGCGGCTGGAGTGCGCGAAGGTGCCTCGGAAGAGGAGCGCCAGAGAGCCCATGGCGCGCGCCCTCGACGCCACCAGCCTGCCGCTCCTCCCGCCCTCCCTTGCGGCGCAGGTGGCGGCGGCGGCGGTTCCTCCTCCTCCTCCTCCTCCTCCTCCTCCCGGGAGCCCGTCGTCCTTCGGGGCCACGAGCAGCCTCCGCGGTCCCTGCCACCATCTCTCCTCCTCCTCCGCCCCAAGGGTGGGGTGGTCGCCGCCCGCGCTCCTCGGCCCGCCCCGTCCAGGCGCCTCGGCCGAGCGAGCGGCCGCCGAGTCCGCGCCGGGGAGACGCCTCAGCCTCTGCCGCAGACTTCTCGAAGCCGCTGTCACCCCGAGAGCAGCCGGAGGCGGCGGCTGCTGCTGCTGCTGAGCCCAAGGGCGAGTCTCCTTCGGCCCCTCACGGCGCCCCGCGAGGCCTCGTCAGGAGCGAGCACGGAGACAGCAAGACGTCTCTCTCCACTGGCAACCCAGTTGGACTTTCGGATCCAGGAGGCAAACAGTCAAAATTCCCACCCCGGAGATCCTCCGGTGTCCCTAGAATTGTGCCTGGAATTTACCTGGGCGGCAGATGATTTGGCTTCTTGGGGGAAAGGAGTTGGATATGTGTACCTCACTTTTTAAAAAGAATATCAAGTGGCTTCATCAAGTGGGCTTAGGCTTTCTTCTAGCCAAAATTTGCCCGCACTGTGCCACAAAAGATGAGGGGGCAACCAGCAAGCCCAAGCCAGCTTATTCCTTCATCTGGCACTTTGAAATTTCGTATACAGTAGTTCCTTACTCTCTGTGTTGTGCAAGGCTTCACCCTGTCGTGACCGTTGTTTACAGGGGGAGTAGGAGCTGAGGGAAAGAGCCTTTCCCATGGAACTTGTACACATATTCCCCACATCCCAGGCCACATCTGCAGCCAGACAAGACGGCTCTTCAAACCACCTCTTGTAGGGGGAGATGCTGCCTGCTGCTCAATCTCTTGAGCTTGCTGTGGGCTCCATTTGAACCTACAAGTCTGCCATAGTCTAGTCTGTAATTCTAGCTGCCTGCCCATTTTGAGGCAGCTGTGAAAAATGCAAACTCAGTGCTAGGGATCACAAAGGAACTGAAAATAAAACTCTGGTATCATGCTGCCATTGTACAAACCTATTGTGCAACTGCATTTGCAATGCTATGTACGGTTCTGGGTGCCTCGCCTCAAACGGGATATTGTAGAGTTGGCAAAGTTCCAGAAAAGAGCAACCAGAATGATCATGGGGATGGAGGAAAGGCAGAAAGGTTGCAGCACTTGAGGGTTTTCAGTTTAGAGAAAAGGCAAGAAAGAAGGGGGGGTGGCACGATAGTTTATAAAATTATGCACAGCATAATGGTTCTCCCTCATAACACTGGAGTTGTTAAAGTTCAAAGGACATGTTTCTCTGAATCTAGGAGAAACACGTGCTACTGTTTATCTGAGTTGAACAGCATATTTCAACTGTTAACTGCAGTTCAAGGACTATATCTGCCAGTTTTCCTGGAATTAATGAGAAAACTGCCAAGGACACACTGGGCAAACCATCTAGTGAACTATTACTTTAAGGCCGGGGCATGAGTGTAACAAGTTTAAGCATACTGTCCTTGGGTCATCTTATTTTCATGTATTAAGTTGCTGCAGTGCACCATTCACCCAAGTATGGTTTTGATTTATTTTATATTTGTCATTGATGATTCATGGTGCCTTTGGCTCGGCCTTCCTCTCCCTCCCATTGCCCCTGTGTGGCAATTAGGCTTTGGAAAAAAGTCACAATTTTTGCAAATGGAATTTTAAAAATATTTCTGGCTAAGCCTAGTAGCTTGGGGGGGGGCATAATGGTGAGTAGCACTAGTAGCACTAAACAATGGTTTTGATTAAATGTACTTCCAGGTTAGTATGTTTTTATCCATACTATGTTAGTATGTTTTAGGGACACGGGTGGTGCTGTGGTCTAAACCACTGAGCCTCTTGGGCTTGCTGATTGGAAGGTCGGCAGTTTGAATCCCCACGATGCAGTCAGCTCCCGTTGCTCTATCCCAGTTTCTGCCAACCTAGCAGTTTGAAAGCACATCAGCACAAGTAGATAAATAGGTACCACTGTAGTGAAGAGTGTTTACATGCGCTCTGGCTTCAGTCACGGTGTTCCGTTACGCCAGAAGTTGTTTAGTCCTGCTGGCCACATGATCTGGAAAGCTGTCTGCGGACAAATGCCAGCTCCCTTGGCCTGAAAGCCAGATGAGCACCACAACCCCATAGTCACCTTTGGCTGGACTTAACCGTCCAGGGGTCCTTTACCTTTTTTACCTTTTATCCATTGTCCTAATAAATATCTGTTTTGTACAGATTAGTGGTTGACAGACAGCTACTGCTGTGCATAGTAAAAACCAATCCCTTACTGGCTTTTATAATATTATCTGTTTATATCCTCAGTTCTGAGGAAGTTACAAACTTTAGGGATGAGTGGATTGAGTGTTTGGCCTTGACCATGCCGTTCTCTTCTTCTTCTTCTTTGGCTATCACTTGTAGCTGAGTAAGATTGTCTTCCATGAACACTATCTTAACAGTGAGTCCGTAAGTGACTGTGGAGGCCAATTTTGGATCTATACATCTTTCCACAGTGGGGTCATAGGTTTCCAGATGGGAGTTGATCATGGTGATGGTTTGCCAAACATGCCTTCCTCTTAGCACGTTTCTCCTTTTCACCCTCAGTATGAGTGTCTTCAAAGTCTATGATACCTTTGGTAAAGGCTGATCTCCAATTGGAGCGCTCACAGGCCAGTGTTCCCAGTTGTTGATGTTTAGATTTGCCTTGAGAGAGTCTTTAAACCTCTTTTGTTGACCACCAACATTACGCTTTCCATTTTTAAGTTCGGAATAAAGTAGTTGCTTTGGAAGACGGTAATCAACATGACCAGTCCAACGAAGTTGATGCTGAAGAATCATTGCTTCAACACTGGTGATTTTTGCTTCTTCCAATATACTGGCATTAGTTTGCCTGTCTTCCCAAAGGAGTTGGAGATGGCATTTATAAGTGGTATTTATAAGCATACAGTGAGGTTGGTAGTGCAATAGCTTTGTAAACAAGCATTTTTGTTTCCCTGCCAGTGTTCCGGTCCTCAAATACTCTGCACCTAAATCGGGAGAAAGCTGCACTTAAAGAGCTCAGGCGATGCTGGATTTCGGCATCCATGTCTGTCCTTGTGGAAAGATAACTACCCAGGTAGAGGAAGTGACCAACATTTTCCATGATTGAGTTGGATTTGTGGTGCTTCAGAGGGGTTGTTTTGTGCTTGTTGGTGCAGCACTTTGGGTTTTTTGGATGTTGATCGATAGGACAAGTTTTTTTGTAAGCTTCTGCGAAGATATTTAGGATGGTTTGGAGGTCATCCTCTGAGTGTGCACATACTAGGTTGTCATCAGCATACTGAAGCTTGATGATGGAAGTTATGGTAACATTACTCTTTGCTTTCAGCCTACTCAGATGAAAAAGTTTTCCATCTGTTCAATATATGATTTCTACTCCGGTGGGGAGTTTCCCTTCAAGAATGGCAATGAAAATAATAAATGGAGTTGGGGTGATAACAGAACCCTGTTTAACACTTGATCCCACTGACAGATGCAATACAGGATAAACCTACAAAATTGGTGAAAGAAGAATGGGAATGTTTAAATAATTATTTAGGGGACAAGGGTTCAGCAAGAAAGACCTGGTTATGTTTAGAATGATACCGCATAGAGAAATGTTCCCTGATACCAAGATGAGGGATTCTTTGGAATGCAGATAGAGAGAATTGATAAGAATAATGATCTGTTGTGACCTTGATGGAAGCGTACAATAGTTGAGCTTTCCTGTGTTTTGGCTCATCTTCCTTTTCTCCCCTCTTTTTTTTCCCTTTTCCTTTTTCTTTTTCCCTCATCCTTCTTCTTTCCTTTTTCTTTTTTCTTTCGCATAGTGGCTTATGTTTTATGCCATGTACTTTGATTTTTTTGTAGTTTTCAATTTCTTTTCATTATTATTATTATTATTAAGGAATTTTCTTTTGTAATTTTGGTTGTCTATATTTATATGTATTTGTTTAAAGCAAAATAAAAGTATTTTAAAAAAACACATACAAAAACCACTTGATCCCACTGTGACTGGTTCACTTTTGAGAGCCATTGTTATCTGCAATTGTTGCTGTCATATTATCATGGAGGAGATGAAGGACGTTCATAAATTTTCTGGGCAGCCAATTTTCAGAAGGACAGTCCACAGGGCATTACGATTTACAGTGTTGAAGGCCTTAGTCAGGTCAATAAGTGCCATATACAGGGGTTGGTTTTGCTCTCTGCATTTTTCTTGAAGGTGTCAAGTGGTGAAAATCATGTCCACTGTCCCCATAGAAGATTGAAAACCTTTTTGGGATTCAGGAAGGATAGCCTCTGATATTGTTAGGAGACGGTGTGCTAAGATCCTTGCAAGAATTTCACCGGCCGCAGCTAATAAAGAGATGCCTTGATAGTTTCCACAAACCGTTCTATCACCTTTTTTAAAGAGATTGATAATTTTGGCATCCCTAAGTCTGCTGGGATCTCCTCTCTCTCCCAGATTTTTTCGATGAGTTTGTGAAGTTGTTGTGTAAGTTCAGTTCCGCTCACTTTGAAGACTTTGGCAGGTATCCCATCAGGTCTGCTGGCTTTGTTGTTTTTCATTTGGTTAATAGCCGTACACAACTCTCCCAGATTTGGAGATACTGCAAGCTCATCTCTAACTTGTTTTTGCGGAATTTGTGAGAGGACCTCAGCAGCTACGTGGAGTTCACAGAGAAACTTTTACAAGTTAGCACAGGCTTCCTTAACCTTGGCCCTCCAGATGTTTTTGGCTTACAACTCCCATGATCCCTAGCTAGAAGAACCAGTGGTCAGGGATGATGGGAATTATAGTCTCAAAACATCTGGCGGGCCAAGGTTGAGGAAGCCTAAGTTAGCACATACCTATCTCCACATGGAAACAATGCGCAGAGCCTACAGTCGTACCCTGACGTACCCAGCATGGGTGTCGTAACCCAGTTTTTATTTTTCAAAGATAGAATAGGTTTCTAGCACTTGTAGAACTTCAGATATGAGGCAAAATATATGAGCACTGTTGTAATTTGTTTTGTTAGCTTGCCTTTCAGTTGTATTTCTTTCTTTCTTTCTTTCTTTCTTTCTTTCTTTCTTTCTTTGGAGTATTCACTTCCCTGCTCCCTGAAAATATTTCTGTGGATGTCCATGGTACCCACAATAAGGTTTCTAGATTTCTTTCAGATTCTATATCTGGTCTTAATTCTGGAACAGTTGTATAAAGTTAAGTTTCATTTAACACAGAGTTGGTTGCATTATTGGTTTCTAAAATCTGTGACATCTTTATACCACTTACTTATCACCCCTAACTTTGTAAATGATCCCTTATGTCCTTGACAAGTGGTACTTGGTGAAGAAAAGGACTAGGTTCAGATTTAGGGATTTTTACAAAAATGAGACTCCTATTACAGTGGTGTAAACCACTGAGCCTTGGGCTTGCCGATCGGAAGGTCGGCAGTTCAAATCCCCGTGACGGGGTGAGCTCCCGTTGCTCGGTCCCTGCTCCTGCCAACCTAGCAGTTCAAAAGCATGTCAAAGTGCAAGTAGATAAATAGGTACTGCTCCGGCAGGAAGGTAAATGGCCTTTCCGTGCACTGCTCTGGTTTGCCAGAAGTGGCTTAGTCATGCTGGCCGCATGACCCAGAAAAACTGTCTGTGGACAAACGCCGGCTCCCTCGGCCAATAAAGTGAGATGAGCGCCGCAACCCCAGAGTCGTCTGCGACTGGACTTAACTGTCAGGGGTCCTTTACCTTTACCTTTTTACGAAAATGAGACTCCTATTACTTTTCATTGGCAATCTGTATCTTAAAGGTCAAGGTCAAGGTACCCCTGACCATTAGGTCCAGTCGCGGATGACTCTGGGGTTGCGGCATCTATACTCAGGTAGGCACTTGCATATATTTTTTTAGCTTAAGGTGGTGGCGGCTACCATGAATGTGAGCCAGGCTTAGCTCCCATTCAGAACTTTGCCACCTGTTCAAGTCCCCAGTGGAGGACGGTGAGTGGCACTCCACCAAAACAGAGGCAGCAGAGAAAATGCATGGTGGCAGCTGCCATAGCCATGACAAGTAGGGCTGAACCATGTGCTGGTTGGAGGGTCTTTTGTTGGTGCCATGCCAAGGGGATCCAGAAGTCTGACACCAGCTCTGTGGAAAATGGGAACACCATGTAACTAACTTAGTATGTTATTGTGAGAACGGACAAGATAGGAAAGAACTAAAATGTGCTGTGTAAATTACCCACAATTATTAAAATGTTTCAAATATATGTTATAATAATAATATGTTGTTGTTGTTGAACTTCAAAGGGAGAAAGAAATCTACCCAAGTGTGATTTTGTAGGTTGCCTTTAATAAGGCTGCTGCAGTATCATAAAACAACTATGTGATTTCTGTATGTGGTTTGCTTTGAGGATTATTCTTTGCTGCCTTTATGTTACTGGCTGCATTTCAGTAGCAGAAATCTTTGTTATAAGAACATGGGAAGCTGCCTTATATTTGTCCATACAGCCCACTATTGTCTACCCTGTCTGGCAGCTGTCCAAGGTCCTTAGACAAATAACTTTGCCATCGCTTGCTACCTGATCCATTTACCAAGACCTCCCAGAGGTTGGCGCAGAGACTATGTGCTTTTCCACTGAATTGTGCTTCCATCCCTTTGCTTTCTTGTGCTGAGGCGAGTCTTCATATTCATATTGGAAACTAGGTTGCACAAGCAATTACTGCACAAACCATTCTTTCAACAACAGCAGTAAGAAGGCCACAGTTGTAGACAGTGATAATTCATCTGTTCTTTTCCTTTCAGCTGTCTGAATCCTCTTAGTACATTGTACTCACTGTTGTACAGGAAAATTATTTAAATGTGTTGTTTTCTGGTAGCTGCTAGGTAGAATAAATAAGACCCCAACAGTGTTTCTAGCAGAAAGAGATTCACATCAAGCCTTGCATTACTATGGTATCATAAATGTGGACTGATGGCTAGTCTTTGTCCATAGTGTACACATTTGGTATACTCTGTGGATTCAACCAGGACTTAGCCTGGTTCAGAGTAGACCCAGTAGGAATTACTAACTTAAGCCCCACTTATTTCATTGGGTCTAATCTAAGCACAGGTAAGTCTGGATCCAATTCTGTGACATGAACAGAAAATTCTATGAACCCATGGAATTTAAAGCATTTCCTTGGGAAATAGATGTTCCTCTTTATGGTAGTTAATCATTATCCTACCACAGAAGTCTGCTAACTTTATAAGTATAGGTCTTGATTATGCAACTGGGTTAGAATAAAATATTTATCAGCTGGAACTACGAACTCTCTTTGTTCCAGGCACCCCAGTCCCCAGGCTGTACCCTTTAATAGCTCTGCTTCACGCCCTTCACGGGAGTTTTTGCCTGGATGGAATGTGTCATTTAATTCTGATTTTAAAAACCCTGCTTGTCTGGTTAGAGAATAGAGAGGACACATGCAAGTGTGCATTACAAAATTAGCCTTCTCCAGAAAGGTAACATATGTTGCCTGACCATCTTTTGCCTCGGCCGTTTTTTACCTTTGGCCAGGGGAGTCAACTTGGGCCCCAAGTTATGGGTGCCCAGTGCGCATGACATCATAACATCACGTGCGACATGACGTCATGATGTCACAAGCACAAGCTTCCGTGGCCCTGGAAGTCGGGTTCCGAAGTCTCGCAAAGCCTCAGACATCATCTCTGATGCCTCACAAGGCCTCAGAGATGCTATCCGAGGCTTTGTGAGACCTCAGATGTTGTGTTGGGGCCTGCGGTGTGGGTGCTGAGCACCCACAACAATTTTTTTGTAGGTGCTCAGGCATCCAGAGCCCCCTGCAGTTGGTGTCCCTGCCCTTGACTTTGCTTGCAGGGGTGTCCAACCAGCTGCCCTCTTGATCTTTGCTCATGTTGACTTCTTATAGCTAGCCCTCTTGACCTTGGCCATTGAGTCGGGTAGGGAATCCAATAAAATAATAATATCCACAACACAGCTTTGAAAAGACAAGATGACAAAATGGAAAACTGAGGAAGAGAGTGAGCCAACAGCAGCATTATCTGTATTATCTGGGGAAACTAAGTGAACAAGTCATAAAGGGCTGGTGTGGAAGCAATCTATGTATGACATAATTCCGTTGCACACCAAAGTAGTGTGAGATTCCAGGGGTCCCAGGTGCTTACTCAGGGTCTGTGTTTCCTTTTGGAAATGAGGCTCAGCAAAGACTGTGCTGTCTTTATGATATATGGTTTATTTACACATACATACATGGCATGCTGGTTTGGTATCTACAGAATGATATGGACAATACTCCACACAATTGTCTTTTGATCCTCATCTTGTACTCAATGTTATGCCAAGCTGAGCCCCTGGTGCTGTTAACTGCAGAACCTACCCAGTTCCTGGAGATGAGAGCACCAACCCTTATTCAGAGTAAGCTGCTCTGCATTTTCAAAATCATAGAATTGTAGAGTTGGAAGGGACCATGAGGGTCATCTAGTACAACCCCCTGTAATGCAGGAATCTTTTTGCCCAACTTGGGGCTCAAACACACAACCTTGAGATTAAGAGTCTCGTGGTCTACTGAAACGAAATATTTTTTAAAATAAAAAAAATAGATTCAAAAATATATCCAATATAAAAATAGATTAAAAAATATATCCAAGCATCTAGAGCACTTCAATTCCTCTGTGGGGCATGTGCACACGTGGCTGCAAATGTGATTTAGAGCTTGTTGTCAGTGTTAGGGACAGATTTTGGCCAGTCTTTGTTCTTATTGTGGCATGTGTTACCCATTGCCAAGGTCACTGTTCTCTCAAATGTTGATTGCTTTGCTGTAGCTTTTGTGTGTGTTTATTTTCACTTACTGTGGGAACTAGCTGCCGCTTTTCAAGTGCAATTTCAGATCTAGATTTGTCTAGCTTGTATTTATATTGCATCTTTTTTTCCTGCTTGTGACTGTCAGATTCTGAAGACTCAAATTTCCTTTTGGTGTTGTTTAGCATTTCTTATAACTGGCTGAATGCAGTAGAGAATTGATGCCAAGGCTTCTGTGATGTTGCCTCCTGATGTCTTCCTAAAGATGTTGAACTTTAGAACCTTCCTGACAACAGAACACAATCCTAGTCATGCTTACTCAGAGTAAGGTCCACCACTCAAAGGTAAGATCCATTGAATTAAGTGAGACTTTCTTCTGAGACTTTCTAAGACATTCTTCTTTCAAGAATGCAGTTAAATATGGCTGACCACACTGGAGAACATGTGCTGTACTGTTCCATTCAGTTTTTGATGCTGGATGACACAGTAAAAGGGAGGCCTCTCTAGTGAAACTGTCCAGTTTTAGTTTGGTCACAATTGTTAATGTCACTTCAAGGATACTAACATATCTCTCTGAAGGATATTGCTGTGACTCACAATTGACATGACTCAGAGAAACTTCTGGTGTAGATGTGTGTTCCAAACCTTAAATAGCTATAGCGAAGAACAAAAGTTCACGAGTGACACCTTTTTAAAAAATGAGAATGCCACCCTTAAGCACTTTGTGTTCATTCAAAAGCTTCCTGTGTTAAAGTGGTTTTTTTGGAGGAGGGATAGTTTTGCTCAGGTACAAAAGATATCCAAAAACAATAATAGAACTTCACAGCTTCATTTTCTTACAAAAGAAAAATAAATACAGCTACCTATGCAGCTGTGGGAACAGAGTGAAGATCAGGGGAGCCAACTTGGGCCCCAGGTTATGGGTGCCCAGTATACGTGACATCATGACGTCACATGTGGTGTGACATCATGATGTGTGCTTTTTTAAATAATAAAAAACTATACCATAACCTTGTGAAATTAATGGCATGAACCTACAAAATTAGCAAATGCTTTGAAATCTATATACAAAACATAAATTACCTCCACTTTTAAACTCAGTTTTTTGTGCACCACTTAGAAATATTTTAAAGTGGCACCCAAAATAGCCATACACCACTCTAAAAAAGGAAATTGTTCTGTTAATATCATACCCTCCCATTTCTCCCAACACTCAGATCTCAATACACAACTAGTCATCATGTTCACAGACATTTCCAAGGTGATATTTCATGTTCCGTTCTCATAACTTCTGGTTGTCGGAAAACCCATGCTTTCCTTGGTTGAAAGAATTTGGTCCTACTGAAGTTGGAGTATCCCTTCCAATGTTCTTCATGCACATTGTAGCTTCTGGTGGCATCAAAAGAAAATTAAGACCAGAACAAGAAAGAAGTTTTGGATGAAATAATTAAGAAAAAGAGTTAGCTAAAAACCCAAAAAAGGAAAGCATTAAACAGACAATTAAAATATTACAATCACAATATTCAATGATAATTAATCAAGAAGTAGAATGGAAAATTAAAATACTAAAGCAAAAGAACTTGAGTATGCAAATAAGCCAGGAAAATTACTAGCAAGGCAATTAAATAAAAAGAAAACCAATAACCTGATCAACAAGATAAAAGTAAATGACAAAATAATAGATAACCCTAAAGAAATTAGGAATAAATTTGTTAAAGATTTGTCAGATCTATACATAAAGGCCCAGAAAACAAAATAGAAATTGAAAGATATATACAACAAAAATGATAAATTAAATTTATTAAATGCTCCAATCAGTAATCAAGAAATTTTAGAAGCCATTAAACAAACCAAAACAAGTAAAGTCCCAGGCCCAGATGGGCTGATGGCAAAATGTTATAAAAAAATTACAAAAATGGCTTGTTCAACTATTACAAAATGGAATATTAGTAACAGGGGAAATACCAAAGACCTGGGAAGAGGCATACATTACATTAATTCCAAAGCAAGAGGTAGATAGATTGGAAGTTAAAAATTATAGACCAATTTCATTATTAAATTGTGATTATAAAATATTTGCAAATATTTTAGCAAAGAGAATGAAAGGTCTACTATTAGAAATAATCCATCAAGACCAAACAGGATTACTCCCAGGTCGACAAATGAAAGGAAATATTAGAAATATAATAAATATCATTAAACGTTTGGAGGTGAGAAAGGATAAACAGGCAGCATTGATATTTATTGATGTGGAAAAAGCTTTTGACAATGTTTCATGGACCTTTATGTTGAAGGCCCTAGGACAGATAACTTTGAAATGACATTTGTAAGAGGCATAGAAGTTATCTACAGTGGTACATCGGGTTACAGACGCTTCAGGTTACAGACTCTGCTAACCCCAAAATAGTACCTCAGGTTAGGAACTTTGCTTCAGGACGAGAACAGAAATTGTGCTCCGGCGGCGTGGCAGCAGTGGGAGGGGGCCTTAGCTAATGGGGCATTAGCTAAAGTGGTACCTCAGGTTAAGAACAGGACCTCCAGAACGAATTAAGTTCTTAACCTGAGGTACCACTGTATTCTAGGCAAAAGGCGAAATTGATAATTAATAATATTTTTACTGAGGAATGTAAGGCAGTGTGGTCCTCTCTCCCCGTTATTGTTTATTTTAGTATTAGAAGTTTTGATGCAAAATATCAGAGCAGATGAGAAAATTAGAGGAATAAAGGTAGGAATTTAAATTGAAAGCATTCACAGATGATTTAGTAATCACTGCAGAAGATCCTGTAATGTCACTTGAAGAGGTTATATATAAGAAAAAAGAGTTTGGAGAAGTTGAAGAAGAAGAGTTTGGATTTGATATCCCGCTTTATCACTACCCTAAGGAGTCTCAAAGCGGCTAACAATCTCCTTTCCCTTCCTCCCCCACAACAAACACTCTGTGAGGTGAGTGGGGCTGAGAGACTTCAGAGAAGTGTGACTGGCCCAAGGTCACCCAGCAGCTGCATGTGGAGGAGCGGGGAAGCGAACCCGGTTCACCAGATTACGAGTCCACCGCTCTGAACCACTACACCACACTGGCTCTCACAAGGCTCTCTCTCACTGGCTCTTTGTTGTGGTTTCAAACTTAATAAAAATAAAATGAAATTATTACGGTAGTTAAAAATATCCCAAAACAGGATAAAGAAAAAAATTCAACAAGAAATAGGTATAAATATTCACAACAAAGTGAAATACTTAGGGATATGGCTAACACCAAGGAATATCAATATTCGCCCTTGCCCCCAACAACATCTTTCCGTTCATCATAATCACCAGGGCCAGTCCTAAGAATTTAATCACAATATTGGGCCAAAATATACTTCATGAGGCTCACAAATAGGCTGCCTGATTCCTAATTGTAGCAGGTTCAGTTATTGCATAGCTAGTCTGGATCAGGAGATGCTTTATTGTTAATGTTAATGATTATATATATTTTTATTATATATATTGTGGGTTTTATGTTGATCTTTTCTGTGAACTGTCCTGAGACCTCCAGGTATAGGGCAGTATATAAATTTTATTATTATTAAATAATAATAAAGGGCACGGACCCCACACCCAGCTGCCCCTCAAATGGCCTTTGGATGCACCAACATGATGACCCATGTTCCTTGCCTCTAGATACACATTGGCATGAAGGAAGGACTAAATTAAACGGCATTACCAGAGAGGCAATGTCTGTTCACAGAATACTGACAGTTTTGGATAGTGCACTTATTAAGAACAACAACAACATGTCAGTACACTCTAGAATGCCATATTTTGTCTCCGCTATTTGATCCAGTTCTTCATACTACACACACACACACCAGCCGAAGTATGTTGGTTCAGTGCCCTAGATAGCTGTCTTATATCCTTCCCCAGTGAAGGTGGAATTATTTCCATCTTCCATTATTTCCATCTTTCAGCTTCTTTGCAGTATCCCTATTCCACTGCCCGTTGGTCCAAGCACTTTCCTGCTCTGTCTCCTCCTCTCCGCTGATGCTGCGCAGGGAGGAGGAGGCTGAGCGCAGAGCCCAACTCTGTGCTCCCCATTCCCCACCTGGTGCGCAAGTGCCAGCATCGCAGCGGTGGGAGGCCCGCACTCTCGTGCTAGGTGGGAGTGGGATGCATCACGTGATGCGCCCCTGCGATATGGGGGCCACATCGGTGCCCTTGACTCCAGCGATGGAAGGGCACGGACCCCACACCCAGCTGCCCCTCAAATGGCCTTTGGATGCACCAACATGATGACCCATGTTCCTTGCCTCTAGATACACATTGGCATGAAGGAAGGACTAAATTAAACGGCATTACCAGAGAGGCAATGTCTGTTCACAGAATACTGACAGTTTTGGATAGTGCACTGTTAGATTTGTATATAAAATTAGAGCTGCTGCAATCACCATGGTTACCTACTCTGCCAAACAAACACAGAGCTTCTGGAATATAAATTGGGCTGCCCACACTTGGGCTCCAGTTCCCTCCTCCCTCACATTTCTTTGGATGGGTGTTTTGCACCTCAAAGAAAAATATCGACAGAATATTATCAGTGAGTCATTTTCAGTACAGGTGGATGTCCTGCTGGGAATAAGGGTATGGTGGGAACAAAGTGTCATATCTTCCGTTGAAGATAGGGCCGGCTCACCCACAAGGCCAAGTGAGGGGGCCGCCTCAGACAGCATGGTCCCCAGGGACAGCAAATCTTGATGTCAATCTCCCCCCCACCCCTTGTTCCTGATGTAGATCTTCGCACACTTGGCAAAACCTCCAAGTGTCCCTATTTTCCAGGGACAGTCCCAGATTTACAGAAGCTGTTCCGGTTTTTTTATATGATCCCAGAATGTCCCGCTTTTCCTTAGGACGTCATTATTTTCATCGGAGAAATGTTGGAAGGTATGGAATTATGCAACCCCTGAGCCAAGAAATGCTTCCCCGCTTCTCTTCACAGGAGAATTTGATGAGTAGAACTCTGCTTGTGGATCTCTGCATTCAATCTATTATAGTTGACTATACTAGTACCTGTAAGATGTGCAGCCAGATTATTCAGGTCCCAGTGACCAGTGGCGTAGCGTGGGGGGTGCAGGGGGGGCCGGCCGCACCGGGCACAACATCTGGGGTTAGGGCAAATCCACGGGTTAGGGGGCGCAAATCCACGGGTTAGGGGGTGCAAATCCACGGGTTAGGGGACGCAAATTACTTGCCTTGCCCCGGGTGCTCACAACCCACGCTACGCCACTGCCAGTGACTGTCAAAGTTGGTTAGGAAGAACTAAAAATTAGGCATGTTCAAATTCCTCAGAGTGGGCACCAGGCACCCATGCCCTAGAACACTTAGTAGCAATCTCTGAGAGTTGTGGTAAGTGTACTACTCTTGGTGTGTTGCATAAACCTACATCTTTTCTCAAATTTGAGTGAGAACTACAATACATGGCTAGATTGTGGTGCTTACAGAGATGAACACACGAATTTAAAGCAACATCACACATTCGGGAGAGTTGTGGTGGATCATGCAGGAAAATATTGGCATCTGCTAATTTTATAGCTCAGTACAATCTTGGGAGCAAACATTCCTTCCTTTACTTCAGTGACACCTAGTGTCCTAAATAATTTCTGCACAACAGACATTAACATAAAAAGGTAAAAGACATACCGGTGTGTGGATGTTAATTGCATACAAGAACGTCATTTGTTGACATATTAGAGGTATATCCTGCCCAAATGTTAAAATCTGGTCTCCTCAGCTACTTAATAAGTCACCAACCAGGCTTAATTACAATCGCAGTTATATGTAGTCCTTTCAAAATATGGGGTTTCTTCTTCTGGTGAACTGTTTTTGCACTTGAAGTAAATGACACTTGGGACAGTTTTAAAGGTCTTGGTTTTTCCAATCTGTGGCCAACATAGTGGTCCATTACTCTGTGTCAGACCATAGCTAGATGTATTCATTGTCTGCATTTCTGTTATTTTTATTCCCTTGAAAACTAATGTTTAAGGCAAGGGTAACCAATGTAATGTCCTCCAGATGTTGTTGTCCTCTAATTCCCACCCCCACCTGAGCCAACATGCCCAGTAGTCAGGGGTGATGGGAGTTGTAGTCCAAGCTGCTGATCTAAAAGGATTTGGAAATATGTCACCACAGAGATGGCTCACCTGTAGCCCTCCAAATGTTCCTGGGCACAGTACCCATCATCCATGACTAAGTTGGCGCCAATCCAGCAATATCTAGAGGGCCCCCCCGGGTTAGCGATCCCTGCCCTATGGGATATTCAAGCAGGCCTGTGGGGGTCCAGTTGGTTGCAGAGTCAATGATGTTGGAGGGGGTGTGGCCTTATGAGAAGGAGCAGCTGCGGGGAGGGCATATGCCCTATATATTAGTACTTAAGGGGTTGGGCCAAAGGAATGTCAAATTTCTGGTGTATAATATTCTAGGAGCATTGTTCGTTTTTGGCTGCTGTTATAATGCTATCTGTATAGATATGCCCATAGGTCCTCTGCTTGTTCTGATATTTGAATACAGCCACTGGGGCCTGGGGGCTCCCAAAGAATTCCCAGCTGCACAACTCCTCTCTGGCTGTTTTGCTGCTACGCCATGCTGAGCTTCGTGTGTCATTTGAACCCTGGCTTGTGGTTTAGCTCTCTATTGTTTACAGCTCATGGTTTTTCTGGGAGAACTAAACCACAAGCCAGAGTTTGGACAGCACACTTAGCTCAGTGCAGCAGCAAAAGAAGTGGATAGAAATGTGGCTAGGAGCCTCTCTCCAGAAGCCAGAATAGTTTGGTTAAGTGTGGTGCGTAAACTAGGCCTGTCTGAATTTCAGTGGCCACTCATAGCAGCCTCATCTGAAAGGACAACATCTGCTTTTCACTTGCTTTAATGTACATTTTTATATGCTTTAATAAATTGTATATTATGCATGATAGTTTTTGCTGCCCAGGGCTCCATCCAAGTGCCTAAAGCTTAATGAGTTGAAGACAGAGGCCTGATTGACAGCCCTGTAAGATACTGAGGAGCAGTAGCTGCTTATTTGCATTCTTGCTGAATTGTGCAAATTGACTGGTGCTGTTTAAATGAGATGGTGTGCAAATGCAATTTTTGCCATTGTGAAGTGTGCTAAGGATAGTGTTCGTTTTTAAAAGAGAAACTTGAAGCTTCCCTGTTGCCAGGCCTAAACTGAGGACTGCCTTCAGCTTAGCAAATCTAGGCAGAGGCTTTTTCTTTCTGAAGCTACACAGAGCAGCCATTAAAATCAATGAGACATTTTGCTTGGAACAAAGGAGCAATGTGTGCCTTTGTTTTTAACGGCGTCTTGCATGGCACACTGAGGGTGACAAGAATGCCTACATTTCTCAATTGATATTATTGAAAATGGCTGCATTTATGAGTGTCGTTTCTTTGGCCTGGATGGGGACGAGATGGCCCTTCAGATGTTGTCAGACTCCAGCTCAGCTCAACCCCAGCCAGCATGGCCAATGGTCAAGGATCCTGGGAGCTAAAACACAGTCAGGTGAAGGCAACACAGCCTAGCAGCCTATTTTGAGTGTCTGTCTCCTTGCAGAGTTCTGGTGACTTTAACTATGTCAATGTTGTTGTGCTTAAAATCTGTGCACAGGAAGCCCCATACATGAACAGCTCACCATGTAAAGCTGCTTCTACATTTTGAACAAGCACCCACACCTCTGTTACCTAATTGTGCCACATTTATTAGACATTCCAACGGCTGTGCTGGTGCCCACTGAAAATGAACCACAGAGACAGCTCCACATTCGCAACCCTAAAGGGTTTGGGCAAATTTTAATTACCTGGATCCATGCTAGTCTGGGTTGAGGTCTGGGTTTGGGACCAAAGCAGCCTTGGTTGCCCTGATTAAATACCTTTATCAAGAGGAGGACAAATGTGGGTGTTGGTGCAACTCTGCTCCCTTTGCTCTCTCGGCCGCTTTTGATACCATGGTATCCTTTGACTCTTGTGGGTTGGGTATTGGTGGCACTAAGCTTGGGTGGCTCTGTTCCTACTATTTTGTCCCCAGTATATGAAGTGATTGGGAGTGGTCACCAGGAGTTTTGGGGCAAAATATCATGAGTATTCTGATGACAGTCAGCTCTATTTCTCCATTATGTTTGAGTCAGCAGACACTGTGCAAGTCCTGGAGCGATGTCTGGATGCAGTGGTAGACTGGATACAGCTCAATAAACTGAGTTTGGATCCTGAGTTTGAAGCCTTGTGGATGGGTGGTTCCCGTGTCTGGGACATGGGTCAATTGCCTGTTCCGGGCAGGGTTGCATTCTGAAGGAGCAAGTATGTGGTTTGGAGGTAGTCCTTGATCCATCTGAGATCCAAATGACCTCTGTGGCCAGCAGCACTGGAATGAGCTCCAGCTGCTACACCAGCTGCAGGCATTCCAGGACTGTGATAGCCTAACCACAGTGCCCTCGTAACCTCAAGACGTACTTACAGTAATCAACATGCTTTATGTGGGGCTGCCTTTGTATCTGGTCTGGAAGTTCAGCTAGTGCAGATTGCCAGCAACATGCTAATCTGCTGCTGAAAAGGCAAAGTTCAAAGTACGTACTTGTGTTAATTCACAAAGCCCTACACAACTTGTGAATAAAAGTGCCTTAAGGAATATCAGATCCACTATCCTCCACTTCACTCATTGAGATCTTCTAATGGGGAACTACCAGAAGATGCCCAAAGTCCCCAAGGCTCAGTGGGCCTTTACTAGAGTGGCAGGCCCTGCCCTGTGGAAGTCACTGACAGAAGAAGTTTGGCAGGCATCTTCCATGCTGTCTTTTATACTACTTCTAAAAACAGTATTGTTTAGACAGACCTTTGCAATATGGTTTTATTTTTCATTTTAACCAACCAGTATTTACTGCTGTTTTTACTGCAGCATTTACTGATTTCATTATAATCTTTTGTATGTTGCATACTGCCTTGATGTACTTTTATGAAAGTGTGCATTATAAATACTTCAATAAATAAAAAATAGGCACAATGCTGCAAACAACTTTAAAAAAGGATGACATGATTTAAATAAGCCGCATATGGAACAACTCCACATGGTTACTTTTTAAATGGGTATTCACAAGGCTGTATGAAAATTTGATTTGGGGCTGTGCCAAAGAAATGGTGCAAGACTCTGCAGCCAGCATTTTGGTAATGCTTCTAGATAGATAATATTTTTATATTTAGGTATCCATTAAGTTTATGGCAGATATAGATAAAGGGTGTAACAGAAAAGTCACATTGTAGGAAGAACTAAATGTCGTCTTTCCTCCACTCCCAATTCCTGTTTTGTCGTTTGGGGCATGCCATCTGCTTGCTATGGTTTGCCAGCTGTACTAATAGGCTTAGTCACTATTACAGCAAAAAACCCGCACTTTAATTCTCAGAGACTGGCAGTCTATGATGTGTTTTCCTACCATGGCAGGATTTCCTCTCACCTTTGGGTGTAATGGGCTGCATCATTAGCAGTTTTTTCCAACAATATTACATGGAAAGGATGCTTGTCATATGTATATTACTCTCTTGAGTAAAAAAAACTGGTTGCATTTGACAGTCAGGATTCTAGTTTCTGAGTTCCATGTCAACATTTCCAAGCAGGTGCAGTTATTTTTCGATACGCCAGTACCTGCACTGATGTAGAGACTGTAGGAAGGTAGGCAATACCTGCTGCAGCCCACGTTAGGAGGACCCCATGGGAGAATTTCTTTAGATAATAGTGTTATTTGTTCTTCAGTGTCAGAGTCCAAATTTCCACTTCCTATTTGACCAGACAGTCCAAGCCATAAAGTGCTGAGTTGTTGTTTATCCTAGAAATGGTTTTAAAAGTCTTTGAACAAATTGTTCCACAGTGAAGCAAACTTTCATTTGCTTTTTTATCCATAAAAAATATCATCACCATTTTTTATCAATTACCTTCTATACAATCTCAATTAAAAACAGCAAAAAAAATAAAACACAAAAAGCAGATATACACATTTAAAGCAAAACTAGGACCAAACAAAACAGACACTTGTCAAAGACCCATTTAGCCAGCTGGGAAAGCCTGCGGAAACAAAAATGTCTTCGGTCATTTCCAGAAAGTGCAAATTAGTGGGGTGGAAGAGCAGGGAAAAATTCTATTTTCTTTCATGTTTGATGCTGTTAAATTGAATGGGGGGTGAAGGTTTATGATCATTTGGGGGGGGGCCTTTGGGGTCCCTTCCAACTCTATAATTCTATGGTTCCATTATATTGGGGGGGCTAATCCTGATGTATATTTTGCTCTAGGTGGCTAAGTTTGGTCAGAATCGAGTATACACTTCCAGAGCTAATGCTAAATACTCATCTGCCAGAGGGCCGTGGACATGTGTCCTAGAATCATAGAATCATAGAGTTGGAAGAGACCACAAGGGCCATCGAGTCCAACCCCCTGCCAAGCAGGAAACACCACCAGAGCACTCCCGACATATGGTTGTCAAGCCTCTGCTTAAAGACCTCCAAAGAAGGAGACTCCACCACACTCCTTGGCAGCAAATTCCACTGTCAAACAGCTCTTACTGTCAGGAAGTTCTTCCTAATGTTTAGGTGGAATCTTCTTTCTTGTAGTTTGGAACCATTGCTCCGTGTCCGCTTCTCTGGAGCAGCAGAAAACAACCTTTCTCCCTCCTCTATGTGACATCCTTTTATATATTTGAACATGGCTATCATATCACCCCTTAACCTCCTCTTCTCCAGGCTAAACATGCCCAGCTCCCTTAGCCGTTCTTCATAAGGCATCGTTTCCAGGCCTTTGACCATTTTGGTTGCCCTCCTCTGGACATGTTCCAGTTTGTCAGTGTCCTTCTTGAACTGTGGTGCCCAGAACTGGACACAGTACTCCAGGTGAGGTCTGACCAGAGCAGAATACAGTGGCACTATTACTTCCCTTGATCTAGATGCAATACTCCTATTGATGCAGCCCAGAATTGCATTGGCTTTTTTAGCTGCCAAGTCACACTGTTGGCTCATGTCAAGTTTGTGGTCAACCAAGACTCCTAGATCCTTTTCACATGTACTGCTCTCAAGCCAGGTGTCCCCCATCTTGTATTTGTGCCTCTCATTTTTTTTGCCCAAGTGCAATACTTTACATTTCTCCCTGTTAAAATTCATCTTGTTTGTTTTGGCCCAGTTCTCTAATCTGTCAAGGTCGTTTTGAAGTGTGATCCTGTCCTCTGGGGTGTTAGCCACCCCTCCCAGTTTGGTGTCATCTGCAAATTTGATCAGGATGCCCTTGAGTCCATCATCCAAGTCGTTGATAAAGATGTTGAATAAGACCGGGCCCAAGACAGAACCCTGTGGCACCCCACTAGTCACTCTTCTCCAGGATGAAGAGGAACCATTGATGAGCACCCTTTGGGTTCGGTCAGTCAGCCAGTTACAAATCCACTGAGTGGTAGCATAGTCAAGACCGCATTTTACCAGCTTCTTTACAAGAATATCATGGGGCACCTTGTCAAATGCCTTGCTGAAATCAAGGTAGGCTACATCCACTGCGTTCCCTTCATCTACCAGGCTTGTAATTCTGTCAAAAAACGAGACCAGGTTAGTCTGACATGACTTATTTTTCAGAAATCCATGCTGACTATTGGTGATCACAGAGCTTTTTAGACTCATCTGCCCATGTACTACCTTACTGTCAGGTGTGAAATATATTGGCATTATTTTCAGCTCTCTCACCCCACTAGATAGTGGGTACCTTTTGTATCTGAACAGAAATGCCATTCCACAGAACAAGGACAGCCACACTAGAAGCCCTGGTTAATGTTGCTTCTGAGATCTTTGGAACTTGCAGACTACACACACATGCATTTATTTCCAGTTTCAAATACTGGTATTAGCTATTTTATATTTTAATGTACATTCTGCACCATAAATGGGTAACTTATGTTCTGAGGCGAACCGGTCCTAAAGACAATTTTAACTCAGCTCTAATGTTTCCTTAGGGATGCGGGTGGCGCTGTGGGTAAAACCTCAGCACCTAGGACTTGCCGATCACATGGTCGGCGGTTCGAATCCCCGCGGTGGGGTGAGCTCCCGTCGTTCGGTCCCAGCGCCTGCCAACCTAGCAGTTCGAAAGCACCTCCGGGTGCAAGTAGATAAATAGGGACCGCTTACCAGCAGGAAGGTAAACGGCGTTCCGTGTGCTGCGCTGGCTTGCCAGATGCAGCTTGTCACGCTGGTCACGTGACCCGGAAGTGTCTGCGGACAGCGCTGGCTCCCGGCCTCTTAAGTGAGATGGGCACACAACCCTAGAGTCTGGCAAGACTGGCCCGTACGGGCAGGGGTACCTTTACCCTTACTAATGTTTCCTTAAGGGAGGTGGCTGTAAAACTCTCCTTGAAACCACAAGATTACGGCTAGAGGCTTGCTGCTATTGTTCTTTTTCCTGGGCATATTGCCCAAGTGGTTGCCATGCAACTCCAAACCTCCTGGATTAGTTTCCTCCCGACCCTCCCTCTCCCTGGACTCCTTTCAATTAGGCTTTAGGCCAAATATTGGCACAGAAACTGTTTTGCTCAGCCTGGGAAGATAAGGGGAGTGCAAACCTGGTACATCTTCCTCTTATCAGCTTATAATACCTGCAATCAAGTTATCTTTCTAGACCAAGGATAAGGAATCTGCAGCCCTCCAGACATGGTTGTACTACTGGTCTCATAATCCCTGACCATTAGTCTGGCTGGCTGAGGCTACTAGGAGTTGGAGTGGCAGCATCATCGGGGGGGGGGGGGCAAGTTCCCCATCCCTGTTCTAGATTGACAGGTTGTGCTGGGATAGAGGGCACTTTATTATGGTGGTTCTAAGACAACCATTTCCAGAATGCACAGCTGGGGGACTGCAGGTTCACTCCATGGATTCAACATGGGGACCAACATGGCTCATCTTGCCTGCACACTTTTTAGCTTCTATATCAGGGTTGGGTGACACACGGCCCCCACGGTGTGCAGCAACTCCACTATCTCCACTATCGTTGACCCATTAGTCACATTAGATGGGGCTGATGGAGGGGCACAGACAGCTGTTAAGGAATGGCACCTAGTGGGTTGCAGTAAGGTACTGTCATTTATATAAATGTTTGGATCAGTAATTTCATTCTTAACATCTTCCTGATCCAAGTAAAAGGCACAACAACTGAAATTCTAATTTGTGCTGTTGTCGTATTGGTTGGAGCAACCCTGTCACACCAACACCCCTGGAGTTCTGTATTTCTGTATTATGGAAACATTATTAATTTTCTAACTGTACACATACAAAAGCACAACTTCAAAGTAAATTAAGAAGTCTGAATATTTTAATTCAAACTGTGAAAATAGAAATTAAAGCAATTACAGAAACTGATCACTAGGTGATGCTCTCACTTTCTTCTTTGTAAGAACACAAGCTGTCAGTAATGTGATAAGAGGCAATGTCTAGGTAAGTCAGTAATTATTTCAGGTAACCAAAAAAATGTATTTTTGAAATAATCTGCTTTAACAGGAAAACTGAATTTAACATGCTTAAAGCCTGTGCTTTAATGATTGTCTATCAAACACCGTATTAAAGAGCAGTAGTAAAGGCTGCTCTTCTACACAAGAGAAAATGCTATTAGTAGTAGTAGTAGTAGTAGTAATAATAAGTAGTAGTAGTAGTAATAATAATAATAATAATAATAATAATAATTTGTACCCCGCCCATCTGGCTGGGTTTCCCCAGCCACTCTGGGCGGCTTCCACAGAAACCAAAAATACAGTAAAATCACACATTAAAAACTTCCCTGAACAGGGCAGGCCTTAAGATGTCTTCTGAATGTCAGGTAATTGTTTATTGCTTTGACATCTAATGGGAGGGCGTTCCACAGGGCGGGCGCCACTACCGAGAAGGCCCTCTGCCTGGTTCCCTGTAGCTTTGCTTCTCGCAATGAGGGAACCGCCAGAAGGCCCTCAGCGCTGGATCTCAGCGTCCGGGCAGAACGATGGGGGTGGAGACGCTCCTTCAGGTATACTGGGCCGAGGCCGTTTAGGTCAACACCATCACTTTGAACTGTGCTCGGAAACGTACTGGGAGCCAATGTAGGTCTTTCAAGACTGGTGTTATGTGGTCTCGGCGGCTGCCCCCAGTCACCAGTCTAGCTGCCGCATTCTGGATTAGTTGTAGTTTCCGGGTCACCTTCAAAGGTAGCCCCACGTAGAGCACATTGCAGTAGTCCAAGCGGGAGATAACTAGAGCATGCACCACTCTACCGAGACAGTCTTCAGGCAGGGAGGGTCTCAGCCTGCGGACCAGATGAAGCTGGTAAACAGCTGCCCTAGACACAGAATTGACCTGCGCCTCCATGGACAGCTGTGAGTCCAAAATGACTCCCAGGCTGCGCACCTGGTCCTTCAGGGGCAGTTACCCCATTCAGGACCAGGGAGTCCTCCACACCAGCCCGCCCCCTGTCCCCCAAAAACAGTACTTCTGTCTTGTCAGGATTCAACCTCAATCCATTAGCCGCCATCCATCCTCCAACCGCTTCCAGGCACTCACACAGGACCTTCACCGCCTTCCCTGGTTCTGATTTGAAAGAGAGGTAGAGCTGGGTATCATCTGCATATTGATGGACACCCAGTCCAAACCCCCTGATGAGATCATATAACATCTTCCTATAGATGTTAAAAAGCATGGGGGAGAGGACGGAACCCTGAGGCACCCCACAAGTGAGGGTCCAGGGGTCTGAACACTCATCCCCCACCACCACTTTCTGAACACGGCCCAGGAGGAAGGAGCAGAACCACTGTATAACAGTGCCCCCAGCTCCCAGCCCCTCTAGACGGTCCAGAAGGATGTTATGGTCGATGGTATCAAAGGCCGCTGAGAGATCCAGCAGAACTAGGAAACAGCTCTCACCTTTGTCCCTAGCTTGCCGGAGATCATCAACCAGCGCGACCAAGGCAGTTTCAGAACATCAAAATGCTTGACCTATGATGTTATTTCTGAGATATACGTCACAAAGAATAATTGCTTATGAAGGTCAATCAAAAACAGGGCTTTCAAGCTCACAGCACAGTGTAAGCCAACAGAAAGTGGCTTCCACAATCCTTTCCAGTTTCCCCCCTGAACATTCCAACCAAGTGGCAGCTGGAGGACCATTTCTCATTTGACAGCTTCTAATGTGAGAGTGAATAGAAGAATGGTGGTCAGGACAGTGTTGGATGGAGGGACAAGTGGCGTGTTGAAGGACAGTTGAGAGACAGTGAGGGACAGAATAAAAGCATAGGCAAAAAGAGTGAGGAGAGTCATGTTATTAGATATTAATAATTACCAGAAAAGTCCTTTCTAATGTTTCCCTTTCATCAGGATTAGAAACATTCTTTCCACAGTGGTCCCAAAATGCTGACAGGAAGCCTGCTATTCTAACAGGCATTGGCACTACGGCTTTCAATGGGGTCACCAGCCTTTTTGGATTAGTGGAGACATTTGCAAGCCAGAGAAAACTGTCATGGCCCCCTCCGCCCACCATTTGATTTGCTACAACCAATGGCTGCTTTCAAACCCCATCTCCCCAGGGGCAGGAGCCTGTGGGGCCACGTTGGTGAACTCTGTTTTGCATCCTTAGCACCAGAGTCATAGAATCATAGAGTTGAAAGAGACCACAAGGGCCATCGAGTCCAACCCCCTGCCAAGCAGGAAACACCATCAGAGCACTCCTGGTTGTCAAGCCTCTGCTTAAAGACCTCCAGAGAACTATCTATCTTCCACTTCACTCACTGAGATCTTCCGATAATAAGAAGACAGGTAGGAAAACGAGACAGACAGGGAGGTCAGTAGGAAGCCAGGTCTGTTTCTTTCAGGCTGTTTGTGAGATTCCCAGAAGCATATTTATGTCATTGTTGGAAGGAGGGTGCTGCACTCGCTTAACGTTTGGTTCAATCCTGTGGAGTTACTGTTACATTCTTATGGCAGGCCTTGATTTTTTAAAAGTAGTGATTATTGGGTAGAGAAAGGGTTGCTAATGACAAAGATATACAAAGATGGAACAACAATGATTCAGACAAGGCCTTCTTGATTTAGTCAGAACAGAGAAGAAAGCTGAAGGAGCAGAGTGAAGTCCCTTGACTTCCCAACAGTTCCCCGGGGCGCCAGGCATGTTTTGCTCCTGGTGCAGGTCCAATTGTGACTACGTGGAGATTTCTGGGTGTCAAGTTGGCAACTGACATCTCCACTGAGCGAGCCGACTCATGGGCAGCAAAAGACACCTGCCTTGTGCCTCTGCGCTGCCACACAAATCATGCACCCCTTGTTGGGCATCTGAGTCCTCCATCATCAAGGACAGTAAGTGGAGGGCTGAGTATATTTGACTGTGCTGCAGCCTTGCCATAGACCACTCAAATGGAGCTCACAGACCACCGTTTAAAAAACTCTGCCTTAGTCCATTGTCAATACCATTTCCCTTCCTACTGCGTTCGCTTCTCCTCCTTGCATACTGGGACAAGTGATTTGTTGTAAAAGCAGACTACAGTCAAGCAATGTGGTTGAGATCATGGAATCGTAGCATTGGAAGGGGCCTCAAGGGACATCCAGTCCAACCAACTGGTGAATAGACATTCCACTGTGGCGACTGTAACCGAGGTTTCAGGTGTCTTTGGTGCCTAGCTTATCTATCTGAGCTTCTTCCACTGTCACCTACAGTATGTTTTGGGAAAGGCGAAGGGGCAGGCACCCAGGGGAATCAACAAGCAATGAAGACACTCATCTGAATGCACAAAATTACCCTAATCCATTTTTAAAGAAAAGTTTATTAAATGGTAGTATTCTCTAACAAATTTTAAGAAAATGCAGGCATAAGGTTTGTGCTAACCATTCCAGATACCATGAACCTTAAACTGCAAAAGTGTCCAATAATAAGCAATCTCCTGGCTGGAAATGGAATTTGTACCCAAATCTTCTCCCTGGAGAGATAATTAGACTCAGGTCCTTTCAGGCTTTAAGTTTATAATTTTCTTCACCAGTAAATCCAGATCTTCATCTTCCTCGCCACTTAAGTCCAATTCATGGCTTTCCTCAAATTCAACATTTCTGTTTCTTGTTTGATCGTTTTTGGAAGGTTCATGCTCAGTGTTCTCTAGACTTGTCTGAATCCTATGACAAAATACACAAAGTATCATTTCTCCAGCTTTCATCCCTGAATTTTGAAACTGGGATGTGATGCAGGAAGAGAAGAGACTTTTCATACAAGTATTTCATACAAATATTTTTATTTACTTACGTATTTAATTACTTACTTACTTACTTACTTACTTACTTACTTACTACTTAATATACCGCCCTATACCCGCAGGTCTCAGGGCAGTTCACAGAATAAAATCAAAATATAAAACCACAAAATACAATATCAAAATAAAAACGACTACCCAATAACCTCCCCCCCCTTAAAAAACACACACATTTTGATATCAGCCAAATCAACCAAAGACCTGATTAAAATGGAACGTTTTTGCGTGGCACCTAAAGGTGTACAATGAAGGCGCCAGGCGAACCTCCCTGGTAAGAGCTTTCCACAGAGGGGGAGCCGCTGCAGAGAAGGCCCATTCTCATGCTGCCACCCTCTGGACCTCTTGAGGAGGCGGCACACAAAGGGCGGCCTCGGAAGATGATCTCAGGATCCGGGTAGGTCCATATGGCATAGATTAGGGCAGGCATGTCCAACTTGGAGTAGCCTGTGGTCTACGATCCACTATAAAAACTGGCAGTGATCCAGGGATGGGTGCAGGGTGGGTGAGCGTGCGCCGCCGGCTGCTTCTCCTGAGGAGGCAGGGATGGGTGGGCACTGGCTGTTTCCCAAGGGGAGAGAGATGGGTGCAGGGTGGGCAGCAGGGATGGGTACAGGCTGGGCGGGCACTGGCTGCTTCCCCTGAGGGGGCAGGGCTGGGTACAGGGTGGGTGGGCGCTGGCTGCTTTGCCCGATGCCAGATGCTCCCCCCGCCCTTGTCAAAGGGAGCCGTGCAGGCTATCCTGATCCCCCCTCCCCCCTCAAAGCAAATGGGCTGCGGAGCTCTGGGCGATGCTTCTCCTCTCCTCTCCTCTCCCCCACCCCACCCCCCAACCAGCGCGCACGCTCTCTCTCTCTCTCTCTCTCTCTCTCTCTCTCTCTCACACACACACACAGCATGCCTTTCCATCTGCGTGCGCCTCCGCCCTCTTCCTCCTCCCGCCGGCTTCTCCTTCTGCCTTTGTTGTGCGCGTGCATCTTTCACGCCCTGCTCCCCTTGCCTTTCTGGCTGGTGAGGAGCCTCCTGTGCTCTGGCTGCCTCGGCCCAAGACTGACCAAGATCAACCCCGCAATCGACCAGTCAACTGCGGTCGACAGGCCCGACATGTCTGATTCGGGGCAACCATGACGGCAATGCAACCTCAACCCGTCAGTCATGCTGGCCAGAACAGCACAGTAATGCTTCATGGGAAGCAGGGAGAAACTGCTGGTGTGGGAGTAATAAAGAGAGCTGTTCTGCTCTATGTAGTCTAACCTAGGTCCCGTTTCTCTTTTCTGTTTAATGTATTAACTATGAAGCATCATTTGACACATCTAAGGCACTCGTCATCCATTTTTCATCTGTCTCAGGATCGCAGCACCTCAAGGACCACCTCTCCCCATGGGAACCAACCTGCAAGAGATTTGGAGGGTGGCAACATGAGAACGGGCCTTTTCTGTGGTGGCTCCCCACTTGTGGAATGCTCTCCCTGGTGAGGCACATTTCTCTTTTCCCGGGTCTTTGGCTAATTAAACAATCTATGGCTTTTTAATCTGGGGGGAGGTAACTGTTTTTGTTTGTTACTATGTTATTCATTTGGGGTTTTTTATACTGTTAATTGTCCTGTGATCCTTGGCAGAAGGACAGCAGAAAAATTTACTAAATGAAATAAATAAAGAAATAAAATTTTGTTTAGTGTTCGCATGTGGGCAACAGTTTTAATCATAGGCAGTTGACCAAAATGGGAAGGTATTTTTTTGTTATTAAAAAAAATTGAGCTGTGATCTCATATGCCATTAGAGGAGAGTGCCCACAATTCACATAACATATCACTGAATACCGGTATCTCCTCCTGGTTTATTTTTTAATGCCTAGGTAAGTGCTGACCCTGCTGTAATATTACTGGAAACAATTAGCCTCCAGATCTGGAAGCATTTAAGAATATAGGAGTTCCTGAAATGACCCAGATATTATGTGTTTGAGTGAGAGAGAAGAGATTGCTCACTACAAGTGAGGTCAGCATCCAGGTAGTTATCAGTCATATAACCAATTTCTGTAAAAATGCTATAGATATGCTAGTTAGGAAGAAAACAGCATTTTTCCAGTAACACATTGTTGTTTGACTGTTGCAAAATTGATGCATATCAGAACAACTATACTGAAAAAACTCATAGCACGTTTTAAAAGCTATTGTGCTAAAAATCAACATTTGGTGAGGTGCTTAAAAATGATTTCCACAAACCGCTCAATTAGGTTAACTCTGGTAGTTCCAGCCTAGTCACGTATATAAATAGATGCAGCCAAGGTGTGAGCATTTGCATTACTAATGGAACTCCTTTATGTAACCAAACTCGTAGTTTCATCAAGGTGCCCCATTTTGTTGTAGCAAATTACCATTTGGCCACTTTACTGGAAAGGGGAAGGGTCCAAGCCTGTGGCTAAGATGGCAAACCTAGGCATCCTCATGTGGAAGCAGTGAAGTTGATGACTCCTCCTCTCCCACAACTGTCTAGCAACAATCATTCCATCAGGATACAAAGACCTAGGAAGCAAGGCCACTCGGTTGGCTCTACTAAGAGACCAGATTCCTCTGGTTCCCTCACTCTCTTCAAACAGTTTCCATTCATGCTGGTTATTATGAGACTTTGATAACTTCAATAACTGGTGCCTGACTTTGTTAGTTTTCCTCTTCCTTCCTCTTCCTGCCTTTTGGATTGAAAGCCCTAGGGGAGGGGATGCCTTGTTCATTACTGATCTTTTGTACATTGCTCTTGGCGCCTATAGGGGTGAAGAGCAGGGTAAAGATGCTTTAAATACTAAATTTAGTGTCATCATTACTGAAAAGCTGAAGAGGCGGCGGCGTAAGAGGCCACACTTAGTTCTCCAACCAGCACTGCAACACATCTGCCCAAGGAGAGGTGGAGATGCTTCACATGCAGGAACAGCATTTGCACGGCACAAGGAGACCGTGCCAAAAGACACAAGAGCTGCATTTTGGCCATGATAAACAAGACACGTGGAGCATGGCAGGTGCTTGCGTTTCCTTCCCCTTCCATCTCACATTCAAAGCTACTCCAAGACCAGTTAAGATGATTATTACATACATCAAATCTAAAGTGTAGATCACGAAATAAGCAGGGCTGGACAATTTAACCTTCACTGCCACTGTGAGGAGGAACCTGATACTTCCTCCCAGCTTTGGAGCTTGGCCCAAGCCTGGATTCTGATGTGGCTTTGAACTTGCTCCTGCCTGCCCATTAGGCAAGGAAGGTCCAGGCATCAGAATGTTTCTGGCTGGACACCAAAGTTTGCCAACACCTGTGTGAAATAAATTGGGATACACAAATGTTAAGTGAAATGCTTACGGAATCACAATTTCTTCTTTCTTTCCACATTTAGCACATAGCTCTAATTCATGAGCACACAGTTTGCAGATGATGTGGTAAGAATCCTTTACAGTCTTCTTCAGACATTTGACACTATTAAAAGGAACACAAAAGTTGAATTAAAATGGTTGACCAGACTGTTTGTTACAAAAGATTGCTGCATATCTTTCAAATTTCAGATAGCCGAGTAAGAGAGATGTTTGAATGATTTTCAGAAGCTTTGAACTGTGAGAATGAGAGGGTTTTGCTTGTTTCTTTCTTCTTCATTTTGCAATATGTAATACCCCCTTTCTTCCCAAAGGGGTAGAGAAGGTTCCCCTCTCCTGCATTACATTCTACATCCCTGGCACAAGGCTTCTTGAAAGCAGATTTTCCAGCCAGCTGCACATATTCCCCAAACGCACAAAATGTTAAAAAGACAAACCAACACAAAGAACGCTTTGCTTGTTGCTTATACCCTGTTTCAGTGGCAGTTTCTTCAAGAGTCAGTAGTTCTCATCTTCTCTACAGTAAGGTAACAGTCCAGTATAAATCCCAACTCAGTGACACTGAGCAAGGGCCACTGGCTTACTCTGAAAGTTATCTATCAAATTCTGCTACTTCATCAAACTTGGGCCACCAAAATATAGCCCTTACTTCTAAACATAAAATTGCCTTGTAAGTCCCAATGAGTTTGGCAGGACTCACTCCTATGGAAGTGTACATAAGAAAGCAGCTTTAGTCACAAAGGTCGTTTCAAACACACCCTTTCCTCCTCGCAATAGAGACTTTGAGTGATACAACACTTTCAAAAACAAAGGCAAGCCCAAAGATTGTTTATAACTGCAAGGCGTTCCTCTGTATGAATCACCTAGTTATGCAAAAGGTATTACTCCTTCGGAGAAGCAAATGACACACTGAGCAAAAAACACAAGTCATAAAGCCCAGATTTTTGTTTTGTATTAATGAAAAGCAGACAGGTGTGAATGGAAAGAGAGTGCTTAAATCTCTCCCTCTCAAAACGGTTTCCTCCCCATGCAGGGTCCTGCGTACCCTATCACTGCCCTGCTCAAAACTGCAGACTCCTGAGGCTGCTTCTCATTTAAAAAGAATACACTGAAGCTTATTTACATGCATGCCTGCATACATCATTTGTCTCTGAATGTATGGAAGAGCAACTAATGATTATTCAAGCAATGGAGGTCTAAGATAGTTCAAAGTCCACTGAAGACTATTCACCTAGATTAATTTTAAGGAAGTGTTCCATAGCTCCAATTTAATGACAGTCTTTACTTTGCATGGCTTTTGTATCAACATTTCTTCACCATGCCTCATTACTCACAAATTTATTTCATGAAATCACAAGACTGTGGCTGTGCCCACACCTTGGGTCATCTTGACATCTGAATACAGTCAAGTATCTTCAGTACATACTGGTCTGCACTGAGCACATGTAATAACAGCAAAGTAGTAAGCTATGGAACAATATTTACTCACCATTTTTTAGGTTGCGTTAGTGGCTTGTATTTGTTGAATTTTACACGCCATTCCAGGACTTCCTTACAATGCTGACATAGCCCTTCATGGATTTTTGCATTAATTTTCTAAAAGGAATATGAAGAGTTTGCATTTGCTTAGTTGAACTTGAGATACAAAATCTCACAAATCAGTGACAACTTCATTATTTCTAGTTTTGAAAACTTTAAGAAACCATATGCGATGTAATGTGTATGGTCTATGAAAAGCTGTTCAAAATTTTGTCAGCATTAATTACACTGTTTTCTGGATTGCTTGAGGAAAGGCACATGCTATGATTTTTATGGAAAGAATGAACCAATCTACTTATTGTTTGACTGCAGACTTAGTTGGGTACATTCAAAAAAGCTTTCTGGATTGCAGCCAAAAGCCTTAGAAATACCTGGTGAGATTTCTCACGTCACTCTTTTAACCAAACACACAGTTCCATATTAAACAGCTTTTGGAAATCCCATCAGCTGTGAGTCAGACACATGTTGTCAGACACAGACAGCTGAAGAAAAGAACTAGTAATATTATACCACCACCAAGGGCTTCAAATAAAATCACAACCATTCTCTGCTTGGCCTCCGTCACTGCAAGGCAGGGAGTTGCAAGGATGAAGGAAGGCATTTGCAAATGTTCTCTCCAATCAGTCAAAATTAACACTGCTAGCAACTTTCTTATTAGAGATGTTTACAGTAGTGTTAAGCATCATGTATTAGCATGTGAACATCACCATGCCAGGCTAGTTTGACACTCTGTAAATTTCCCCTTATACCTACTGAGAGAGAGGTGACTCAGCTATTCCAACAGTGAGCAGGAAGCTACTCATCCTACTATCACAACATTATCTCCGCAAGAACTTGACTCCTTGTTGACTAATCAGATTTAACTACATAAGAAGAGCCTAATGCATCATGCCAATGGCTCATATATTCCAGTATCCTGTTCTCACAATGGCCAACCAGATGCATGTGGGAAATCTGCAAGCAGGATTTGAGCACAAGAGCAGACTTAGGCTTGCCACCTGTATAACACAGAATTGTCCTGTATTTCAATGTAAAATTCAATGTAAAATCCATTGTGTGCGTGTGCGTGTGACAAATTCCAGAGATGCAATCCAGTTAGGTTGCAATAGATTGTAATGGGTTGCTTTCAAGTCACTTCAGCACCAGAATTTCTTAAAAAATTCTCCCCCAACCGCACCGCCCTACCCTGTCCTGTATTTTGCCAGAAGAAAGGTGGGAAGGCTAAGCTCACTCGTCTCTTGTGGCTTCTAGCAACCGGTATTCAGATGCATTGCTGGTATAGTGGTGAAGAGCGGTGGACTCGTAATCTGGTGAACCGGGTTCGCGTCTCCGCTCCTCCACCTGCAGCTGCTGGGTGACCTTGGGCTAGTCCCACTTCTCTGAAGTCTCTCAGCCCCACTCACCTCACAGAGTGTTTGTTGTGGGGGAGGAAGGGAAAGGAGAATATTAGCCGCTTTGAGACTCCCTAGGGTAGTGATAAAGCGGGATATCAAATCCAAACTCTCCTTCTTCCAGCTGTGGAGGCACATCATAGTAAGCTCCTCCGTGAATTTGTCTGATCATATAGTCCTACAGGTTGGTGGCCATCACTGCCGCCTGTGGGTGCTGTGTGAAGAAGTATTTATTTTTATCTTCCCTGAACCTTCCAACATTCAGTTTAATTGGATGTCCATGAGTTGTACTTTTAGAGATGGATATAAACTCTTCCCTATCCACTTTCTCCGTGCCATGGATAATTTTATAAACTTCTCTAATGTCACCTTAAACACAGATTCAGAATTCAAAATGACCATAACAGATTGGAGAACTGGGCCCAAAGTAAGTTTCAACAGGTACAAACAATAGGAGTCAAACTTACAAGAAAGAAGATTCCGACTAAACATCAGGAAGAACTTTCTGACAGTAAGAGCTGTTTGACAGTGGACCGGACTCCCTCAGGACCTTGTGAGCTCTCCTTCCTTAGAGGTTTTTATGCAGAGGTTGGATAGCCATCTGCAAGGGGGTTGTGCTAGATGACCCTTGGGGCCCCTTTCTAACTCAACACAATTCTGATTCTATGAACATTTGGGAATCACATGTGCAGCTGATGGTCCCAAACTGCCAAGCGAAGACTCTGATGAGTATTAAGATTGCCTTTGCTGATGTATTGCAGAAACAACAGTGAAAATTATATTTCATTAGGTACATGCACAAGTCCTTTAGCCCCTTATAAGCATATTCTTTCTTGTATTTATCCTGTCCTCGGACCGTTAGGACAGCGTGGAGTTAAGACTGGCACTATGCTCTCAAGTTTATTTTTCACAGCCATAAGAACCAGAAACACAGTTTAAGAAACAAAGCAACAACTACCGATAAATGTGAAAGCTGAGCTTTCACAATTATGAATTCCACATCTGCTACGGTTACCCAAATGATATTCAGTACAATACAGCAGATCAGGAGAAAGTAAAGTAAAATAAATAAATAGATAAATAAATAAGAAAAAGTCAATGAAAAATAACTGCTTTAGAATGCAAACAGTTTTGTTTCTGTTTGTAAGGGTGGTTTAAATTGCCTGTATTCATCCCATTAATGTTTCTTCATGGAAACAGTGTAAGCACTGAGAAAACTAAGATGACTCAGACTTCAAGGTCAAGTGTTGGCAGGAAAAACAAAGCAATTTTTAAAAAGAAAAAAATGCTTTGCATATCACAAATGTATACAGTTAAAATTACAAACAAGTCACATCACAGAAAACACAAAGCAAAGAAGAATTTGCAGGGGCATGATAATGGCATCAGTAGAGATATAATGTGGAAAATAGCTTTTTTTTTTTTTTGCAAAGGCAAAAGAAAAACTTGGATAAGCACAGTTCAAAAGCTAAGGTTGTAAGGCTTGGAGTGGGAAAGATTAACTGTAAGCTAATTTATTGCAAAGGCCATTGTGGCAATCATGATGGGTACAAAGATTTTAGGCTACAAGAGGAAACGAGAAGTTAGCTTTTAAGTCATTTAATTCACACTTCCTGAATATATTAGCTAGAATTGTGAGGTTTTTATAAGGCACTTAGCTAATTTTAACTGCACAATCCAAAGAAAGATGCTACACAATGAAAACTGTCTAATTCCTTCCTACAAGAAGCCTTCAGTATTTTGTTATATAGTTGTTTCAACTGAACTAATTACAATCCAATAGATATATTTATGTGATTGCAATCACAATTTGTTATAACAAAATGTAATTTTAAAAAATATGAATTGTCAACATTCTGAGGATCGTAGTCTATAAATTTGAGAATTCTACAATGGTCCCCATAACTTGATTCAAATGTTGTCACTATGTATTATTAGATATTAAGAAAAGATAAAAGCGCTATTCAGTTTGTTAATGGTTCAGAAACTTGAAGGCAGAAGGTAAATGTGGAAAGACTAGAAGCAGGGACCCAAAAATTAGATGCTTAAGGGACACTTGACTAAATGGCATCCTCCTGAAGAAACAGAGAATTGTAATGTCAGCATTTTTGTTGCACTGTTGTCACAGCTCGTAAGAAATGGGAAAAGGGCTGTGCTACCACAAAGTGTGCTGGTAGTCACATTACAGCCTTCAACTTATGCAAGATAATAGAATCAGAAATATTTATTTACCTGATCTACTTCGTGACATTTGCTTGTCTAGCCTTCCAAGTTCTATTATCAAACAAGAATTACAGCGGCAACTCAACTACTGAAGAGCTACTGTATTGCCGTTAAGGCTTACACTCCTACCTCGGGTTACAGGCGCTTCAGGTTGTGTTTTTTCGGGTTGCGGACCGCCAAAACCTGGAAGTACCGGAATGGGTTTCTTCCGGGTTTCGGTGGTCACGTATGCGCAGAAGCGCTAAATTGTGCTTTGCACATGCGCAACCCGCGCATGCGGCAACATGCTGCTGTGGGTTGCGGACGCTGCGGGTTGCGAATGTGCATTCCGCACAGATCACATTCGCAACCCGAGCGTCCACTGTACCGGGAAATGATACATACAGTGGTACCTCTGGTTACATACTTAATTCGTTCTGGAGGTCCGTTCTTAACCTGAAACTGTTCTTAACCTGAGGTACCACTTTAGCTAATGGGGCCTGCTGCTGCCGCCGCGCCGCCAAAGCACAATTTCTGTTCTCATCCTGAAGCAAAGTTCTTAACCCAAGGTACTATTTCTGGGTTAGCAGCGTCTGTAACCCGAGGTACCACTGTAATGTAATGAAAAAGGTGTTTAAAATAACATTCGTAAAAAACCCAGAAGATTTTCTCTTGGGAATTACAGGGACAGATCTACCTAAACTGTACAGAAACTTATTCATGTATGTGACTACAGAAGTAAGAATGTTACTTGCCCCAAAATGGAAAGAAGTAGTATTCCCAAGAAAGGAAGAATGGATACAAAAACTTATGGAATATGTAGAAATGGCAAAACTTACTGGAAGAGTAAGAAATCAAGATAACCTTTTTATAAAAGAATGGAAATGGTTTATTGAGTATTTAGATAAATTGTAAACAGATAAAAACATTGTTAAGATTATTGTAATAGCCTATAGTTTCATAAGAGTATATATTTAAAGAAGATGAATAAATGACCAAATTAAGTTAATTTGGATACGCAAAAGATATTAAAAATAAATTTAAGGAATCGCAGAAAGAGGGGGAAGGAAGTCAAGTTTTGAAATGTCAAAATGATTGTAAAATCAGTGAAATGTATAAATCTGAAAAGTATAAATGACTTTTTAAAAAGAAAGAATGGCAGGGATAGGAAAAGGCTAATTTCCAGTTTCCACAGGCTGGAATTATACAGGTGGGAGCTGGCTGCTTTGTATCTTCTATTCCTCTCTGTTGCTTTTTTGCACTGAAAACATGGCATTTCAAGTGGGCAGGAATTAAAGTATCATTGAGAAGTTTAACAACATCCTCTTGCTTTTTAATTGTTTTGGTAGTATGTGGGCTATACCATTAGTTTTGGCTAACAGGTTTTTACATCTAGATACAGATCTCTGAAAAGAAACACCAAGAGGCATTGAAGTTGTAGCATACAAATGTCAACAACAGAAATCAATATCTTGGACTTTTGTGAAGGGAGAACATTTATCTCTGGATCCTCAACAAAAGCAGCAGCAAATTTTAGCAACAAATGCCAGAACCACAATGTTCAAGCTGGTAAATAAGGAAAGTACAACTGTGCAAATTCTAACTGCTGAGATGTGGAGTACACCTTGGGTACGAAATGAATGGTATCCTAGTTGCTTGGGAATGCCCTTTTTCATATGCACAGAGCCAGGATCCTTCTAGTGCCTATGTTAAAAAAGGAACTTTCTTAAGTCTCAACTGAAAAATTGGGAAGGACAGTGACCAAAGATAACTCTCCTTGTTTAGATGTTATTTTTAGGTACCGTATTTTTCGCCCCATAGGAGGCACAGGCCCATAGGACGCACCTAGGTTTTTTTGGGGGGGGGAGAAAAAAAGTATTTCCCCCCCCGAGCTTCCCCCCAACCCCAGCCCCCAGAACAGGCTGCTATCCGCTAGCCGCGAGACTTCGCGCGGCTCTCCCACAGCTAGCGGAGCGCTGCGCAAAGCCCGAAGCTTGGGGCGTGCTGAGCTCAGCGTGCCCCAAGCTTCTGGGTACCGGCAAGGTCTCCGCTAGCTGTGGGAGAGATGCGTCCCCCACGGCTAGCGGATAGCTTCCTGAAGCCTGGAGAGCGAGAGGGGTCAGTGCGCACCAACCCCCCTCGCTCTCCAGGCTTCAGCAAAAGCCTGCATTCGCCCCATAGGACGCACATACATTTCCCCTTCATTTTTGGAGGGGAAAAAGTGCGTCCTATAGGGCGAAAAATACGGTAGCTGGGCAGACTGTGGAATTTGTGTAGCAGAAGGTAAGCCATATTGCATCAAGCACTGAGTCTATATAACCAGACACAATAAAGTCATCTCAGATTACTAAAGGAAACTGAAAAATAATGCAGCAATGCCACCAGCAAAATTCAACAGCAGATCTATCTTCCTCTTCTCTGCAGCATTCCAACCAAGGTGCTCCAATATAAAGTACTTCAATGGTGACTTTGAAACTACAACTAATCCAGAACTGGTGACTGGGAGCACCTACCAGGACCATATAACACCAGTCCTAAAAGATCTTCACTGGCTCCCAGTACGTTTCCGAGCGCAATTCAAAGTGTTGGTGCTGACTTTTAGAGCCCTAAACAGCCTCGGCCCAGTATCCCTGAAGGAGCGTCTCCACCCTCATTGTTCAGCCCAGACACTGAGATCCAGAGCAGAGGGTGTTCTGGTAGTTCCCTCGCTGCAAGAAGTGAGATTATAGGGAGCCAACCAGGTGGGCGGGGTATAAATAATAATTTGTTGCTGTTGTCCCTATGGAACACCCTCCCTTCAGATGTCAAGGAAATAAACAACTATCTGACTTTTAGTAGACATCTGAAGACAGCCCTGTATCGGGAAGCTTTTAATGTTTGATGTTTTAGTATGTTCTGCTATATGCTGTGAGCCACCCAGTGTGGCTGTGGAAACCCAGTCAGATAGGTGGCATTTTCCTTTTTTTAAAAAAAAGAAATTTTTTATTCGTTTTTAAGCATATTATCGTACATACCACAAAATTTCACATCTTATACAATCTTTTTGGACTTCCATCAACACCTCTGATGATCCCCCATTTTTATTATTTCTTCTGCATTTCTTTATATTCATATTGCCTTTAATTATCTTGACTAACATCTTCCTTTTTGTCCAATTATGCAATAATTCAGATTATTCACCTCACAAAACTTATTGCAAACCTTCAAATGTAATCTGATCATCACAATTACTTTTCAAATAGTCTGTAAATTTACACCAATCTTCTGTGAATCTCTGGTCCTGCTGGTTTCAAATTCTTCCTGTTAATTTGTCTAATTCTGCATACTCCATCAATTTCATCCTCCAATCTTCTTTCGTCGGTAATTCTTCTTGCTTCCATTTTTGTGCTAACAATATTCTTGTTGCCGTCATTGCATATAAAAACAGCTTACAGTCTTTTCTATTTATATCATCTCCCACAATGCCCAGTAAAAATGCTTCTGGTTTCTTAATAAATGTATATTTCAACATTTTTTTCATCTCATTATATATCATTTCCCAGACGTTTTTCACCTTTTTACATTCCCACCTTTTTACATTCCTTCTTTTTCTTTACATTTCCAACATTTATTGCTTACCTTATACATTTTAGCCAATTTAGAGGTGTAATATACCATCTATACACCATTTTCATCACATTTTCTTTTAAAGCATTGCATGCAGAAAATTTTAAACCTTCCTTCCATAATTTTTCCCAATCGTTCAGCTGTATATTATACCCAATATCTTTAGCCCAATGAATCATAACAGACTTTACCTCCTCATCCTTCAAATGCCAATCAAGCAGCAATTTATACATTTTAGACAAAAATTTATATTTATTACTTAATATCTCAACTTCAAACTTTGATTTATTTTCATCAAATCCTTTTACTTTAAAATCCTGTTTAAACATTTCATTAACCTGACGATAGTGTAGTCTAGCCAATCGTTTACATATTCTTTGACTTCCTCATATGGTTTCAACTTCCATTTACTAGATGGATGGCATTTTCCAGCTGCACTGGCTCCCAGTGGAGTACAGGGTCAGATTTAAGGTGCTGGTTTTGACCTTTAAAGCCCTTCATGGCCTAGGACCCTCGTACCTACGGGACCACCTCTCCTTGTATGCCCCACGGAGGACCGTAAGGTCCATATATAGCAACACCCTAGTGGTCCTGGGCCCTAAAGAAGTTAGATTAGCTTCAACCAGAGCCAGGGCCTTTTCAGAGTTGTTCTGCCTGGCCTTTGGGTTGGAGTCAATTGATCCCCCCCCCCTTTCCTTTTTCCTTTCTCCTCCTGTGATGAGGCTGCATTTTAATGTTTCAATGCTTCAATGTTGTGTTTAATCTTCTTTTTAAATTGTATTCATTCCACTTGTTTTTATTATTGCTTGTTAGCCGCCCTGAGCTGGGGAGGGCAGGGTATAAATAAAATTTATTAATTATTATTATTATTGTTATTGTTGTAATAAAATCATCATCATCAAGGTTGTGGAAGGTGTTTCAACTACAGCTATTAGTAAACTTCATTCTTTTTAAAAAAGATGCATATCCCCTTTTGTAGGGCATATGTTAAAGACAGCAGGACAAGCCATAAATTCCCCGGTTTTAACAAGATTGCCAATCTTCTGAATAGACATGTAAGCAGAACACTATGAGAAATAGTTTTAAAATTCACAGCTAGCTTCTACTTACTCTTCCTCACATTTCTGGTTTGTATTCATTAGTATGCAAAAGCAAACAAATGAAAAGATACCGTATTTTGTATTCCTGAGCGCATTCTGGCATCTTTAACCATTTTAATAGTTTGGGGAGGCACCAGGCAAACTTCAAAACTGTTCTAGGCTTCAGCACTGAAAGAAAACTTGATGTTGCTAAGCAATGTCCTTTTTGAGGGGGGAGAGCTTTCCTTCCAAATACTTTGCTATTCCATTAAGGGAGTATGACATCACACTGGAAAGGGAAATGTTTCAAGGATAAAGGCAGCCCAGAAATGTTAATGTACTTGGAATGCAAGCAGGCATGGTCAGAAGTGCTCTGTATGAGCAGCTCTGAGAGGAGTGCAGACATTTCCCAAGGGCTACTTAAAGTCATTCATTACCTATAGCTTGTCAAACAGGAATCTATGATAAAGCAAGAGGATCATTATTTTAATGGTAATGAAGCATGAAATACTGTAATTATGAAACCGAGGCACAACACCCACTTCCTGTTTGACCTATGCTTCCTATTCTAGACTTCTCTCTCTCTCTCTCTCTCTCTCTCTCTCTAGCAAACACTGGATACATGTATTGCTTTACATTAATAAGGAAGTATGTTTAATTTTCTTTTTAAAAATCAGCAGTATGTTTTTCTTTCTGTAACTCTTCCGTTTATGCTAAGGCTATTCTAAATCTTTATATTTGTAAATTATAGGAAGAGTAGAACTTCACCCTCCACTTTCTTTTTTTTTAAAAAAAAACAACAACACACACAGAGACACAAAGACAGGAAGATGGATGAAAATGTACAGATTTATTGCAGTTAACACTACAAGTCTGAGAAAGAATTTATATTTGAAGATCACACATCATTTCAGACAAGGACTACAATCTCTAGACCCTAGGGCAGTGTTTTCCCCTTTGAGAGTCTTGTCTTCGTGGTGTAACACTACTCTGGGGGTAGTTTTAATAATACTATTTTATCCTTGAATTGTTTTCTTTAGCTAAAAAAACTAGGAAAAATTACAGAGTGTACCATCTGAGACCCTTTCAAACGGGACCACACTGTGGAAGGGCATTCTTTTATTTCACACACAGCGAATACTGTAAGACACTTTTCAGACAAGTACCATCACAAACTTGGTATATCTTGCAACTGACTTGAATGTCATACACAATCCTGGTACTTTTTTTTCTTATCTTAACCCTGCTGTGTTCCTTATATTACCTTATTTACTTACTGCTATATTCATATTTCATACTAGGGGCTGCCATTCACACCACATCTTGCCCTGCATGTGGCCAACCCCTTTCCCTTTTACATGCATGCGTGACCAAGGCAGGCAATGCCTAGTACCTAAAGGATGACAAAGATAGTACTAGGTGGGTATGTCTAGGGAGGATGTCCTACAATTTGGGAAACACCACAGCAAAGGTACTTTCTCCAGTAGTCACCAGCATAACCTCTGAAGAAGTCACAATGCTCTTGTAAGCCAATGCAGCTTTCAGAAAAGTAGAACCAAAATTCTAAGGTCAGGTGCAAAGGTAAGGATGAAGACAAAAAGTACTGAACACCTGAATGGGGCTATTTTAGAAGCACTTGATTCTCTCTCCCCCCCCCCAATGCCATGCAAAGACCAAACCCGGTCTATCTGCACAGCAGAAGTGATGGATATGGAGCCATGCCAAACACCTGCCCTAATCACATAAGATGAAGTCAGCATAGCTTCTTCTATGCCACAATCCTCTTGTACTTCAAGTTTGGTGCCAGCATGTCAAGCCTGGAATGAAAGATGTTCCTGAGCAGATGCAGCCAGGGCCATTGAAGAGCCTGTCTGCTATACTGTTCTCATGCCCTGCTTTGTGTAGTAGTGCTGAAAAGTGAAAGTGACTCAAGTCTCAGCAGAGCTCAACAGCAGGATAAACAAGAACTGTAAAGGATTGGTAGGTAAGATATGTGCACATGATAAGACACATGGTTATTAAGCATATAGTAAGTCATATGACAAAAGCGGTTTCTTACCTGATGACATCTGCAACAGAACATCTCAGTTTCTGAGTAAAAACAGAAAACTGCCTTGTTCTTTTTTAAAAAAGTAATACTATAGTTCAGAGTAAGTCTTAAACTTGCCTCATGGCTACATTTTTGCTTTCAAGAAAGCCAGGTGTACAGCATTAAAACTCAAATTCAAAAGGGGAGTGTACTAAAAGAGGAAACACTAAGGTATTATGCACTGGTGCTCTACCAGTCATGGAATCATAGCAAGAAACTGAGGCATACGCAGAAAAGAGAATTTGGTTGTATTCATATATTTTAACATGTCCCCTCTCACCACTATACCACAAATCCATTATATGTTCTTTTGGATTATTCAAATAGTGAAGTACAGGCACAATATTATATTTTAGTTGGAAAATTAAAAACAGAAGCAAAAATAAATAAAAATTAATTACAACCAAATGGCTTATACCAGGGGTCAGCAAACTAAGGTCCGTGGGCTGGACAAGGTCCGAGGGGCCCTTTAATACAGCCTGAGGACCCTGCTGCCCGCCTGGTCAGTCCCCACACTAAACTGGCATTGCACAGCGACGCCTCACTGCATGGGGACTAACTTCCGCGACAGGCACGCAGGCAGCTTCGGACTGGCTCCAGGAAGTTCCCACAGCCAATCCAAAGCCACGGATGCCTCTGGGCGGGTGGCGATGGTGGCCAATCCAAAGCTGCAATGGGTTTCCTCAGCACGTGGGAGGCAAGGCTTCGGATTGGCCAGCATCGCGGCCATGGGCAGAGAGGCTGGTGGGTGTGTCGCGGGGCTTCGGCCGGAGCTTGGAACACCTGCTGGCCCCACGCCGGGCGCCCGGGAAAGCTCTCCCAGAAACAAGAGGCACCACCACCACCACTGCCGGAGGAGGGGCTGGGGGAGAGAGAGCAGCCCCCCTCCATCCGTGTGTGTGCACATGCATGTGTGGTCCGGCCCGCCAGAAGGTTTGAGGGACAGTAAGCTGGCCTGCTGGTAGAAAAGTTTGCTGATCCCTGGCATATACCAATTAATACCCAATGAAAGAGTAGCAGTGGTGATGCCCAAATTTACAGAATTTATATGGTTAAGTGATGGTAAAAGAGAAGACAGCCATTTGAAATGCTTTAGTCTCCCTATGCTATACTAGATTCAGTACGTAGCCGTGTTGGTCTGACAGTCGAAATAAAAATTAAAAAATTGTCTAGTAGCACCTTATAGACCAGGGACGCGGGTGGCGCTATGGGTTAAACCACAGAGCCTAGGACTTGCCGATCAGAAGGTCGGCAGTTCGAATCCCCGCAATGACGGGCTGAGCTCCCGTTGCTCGGTCCCTGCTCCTGCCAACCTAGCAGTTCAAAAGCACGTCCAAGTGCAAGTAGATAAATAGGTACTGCTCCAACGGGAAGGTAAACAGAGTTTCTGTGCGCTGCTCTGGTTCGCCAGAAGCGGCTTAGTCCTGCTGGCCACATGACCTGGAAGCTGTACGCCGGCTCCCTTGGCCAATAAAGCGAGATGAGCGCTGCAACCCCAGAGTTGGCCACGACTGGACCTAATGGTCAGGGGTCCCTTTACCTTATAGACCAACTAAGTTTGTTCTGGTGTAAGCTTTGCATGCACAGGAAAGCTTATACCAGAACAAACTTAGTCTATAAGGTGTTACTAGACAATTTTTTACTTTTTTATTTTTATTTATACTATACTAGTTATATAAAGCCCCCCCCATGGAATTGTTCAGAGCTACTTTTAACATGTTTTAAAATCTACTCCATCTGTGGCCTTTGCGCATGCATGCGCGCACACCCACACACCCCATGTTTCAACTTTAGTTAAATATCAATAGTGCTCTTTCTTCTTTATTTGAGATATGTAGATTGGATTGCATCCAACAAAGGTGCCCATTAGCACCAGGTGTTCCACCTGCACAAACAGGACCTCCTCTTCCTCTCTTCTATCCCAATTCTTATTTTCACCACAGGCTAAAACACTCCACCATTCTCGTTAAATGCCAGTGCCTGAAACTGACCTTTCCAGTAGCAATGTGGTTTAGGTGTGTAATCAAACTGGACTACTGCCTGCAGTGTACAAATGTTTCTCTTTCAAGCCCTGCCATTAAGGTATGCAGCTATAGACCAATGACATAACACTATCCTGCATGGAATGTCATAATACAAGAACACCCCTACAACTGCATCTATTCATGGTCAAAAACATGGTTGCCCAATAAGTAAATAACTTCTGAGGGTGGAATCAGCAACAGACTAACACATTTCCAGAGCAGCAAATGTCAGAAAGTAGAATGTCCACCATTTATAAAGACTCTCTACATACAGTATCATCAACATGAATGTATTGGGAAGCTGCCCTCATGCAATTGTAGAAACAACAGTTCTACAGTAAAAAGTACTATTAAAACTGTTAAATAAAAATATTATTCATTTAATGTTTGCAGGCTTAGGCAATTCTAAATCTTATTGAAAGCACTGGTATTAATATGAACAGTTAAAGGCCTTAGGCTACATTTCCAAGGACATATATTTCAAAGTACCGGTAAATGCCAACAGGTCACACTATCAAACAAATATAATCACAACAGGAGGATCAGTCATATTGACCACCATACACATCAGGCACACACAAAGAAAAGAGAATTCAGATGACAACAAAGCTATTTATTCAACAGTACGCCCATACCACCCTGCTTGTACCTTAAGCTCTGCTCTGGAGGTTCTCTTTGTGTGCCCACCCATTATGTCAGAAAGTTGTGTAGCCATGACGGAGAGATCTTTCTTTATGGTGGCTCCACCGCTGTGGAATTCCCTTCCACTGGACCTGCACCCAATCTCTTTGCTGCAAGCTTTTTGGAAGGCCCTGGAAAATTTTCTTCAACTGGTTTTCCACGCATGATGTCCATTCGTTGGGTAAGGTTTTTTAATGTCTAGTGTTATGAATTTGGTGTGTTTTAAATATTATAGTGTTTCTATCATTTGTTTTTATTACAGTAATATTTGCTTGGGGAAATTGTTTGCTCAGAAAAGAAGCCTAAAATATTTGCATTGTTATCATTTTGCAGTATCCTGAAGTTCATTGCTCAATGAGTATTTGAGGCTATTTAGTTGAGAAAAAAGGTAAATAAAAAGAGCTTGAGACAGACGTTCATGATATATCACATGATATTATATCACATGCATAGCAGCTTCTTGTGCCTGTAACTGGTTACTCTGATTCTGCCAACTGGGAAACTCAGGTACCAGAGACAGTAGGAATGAAATTAAACCCAGGAATTTGGGCCTGTGCTGCAGTCCCTATTGAAACTCATCCATCCATAGGTGGCATATTGGGAGAAGCAAGGTAGAGGGCCTGACATGAATTTAACCAGAGAGGGCTTTCTCATTTCTGGCACCTTGCTTATATGCTGGCTTCCCCATTAAGGCTCACCTGGCATCAAAACAGATGCTCTTCCAGTGCAGGTAGAAACTTGATTTACCTAGGCTTTTCAGCATCTGATTATTTTTATAGGCTGCTACTGGCTTTTATTTGTTCTGCCGTTATTAATTTACATTGTTTTTATTACCATTGCAAGCTGGTTTTGTTTAAACATGTAAACAAACTCAGAACTCTGCTTGTTTAAAAAATCCTCGTTTTCAAAATAAAATTGGTAATGCTCATCATTCCTTAGTCCACACCCAAACAAGAACTTCCACCTTAAACTCCATCACAGGTGCATCTTCAGCCAGCCAACACTTCATAAGGGATGGTTACAGTGACGAGTATTTAAATTACACTTGAAAGATGCTGCTTTCTATGCATTGTGGGTCCTGCCTGACTAGAGAGATCAGTCTAATTAAGCCATGCAGAACAGGAACAGCAACCTGGGGCTGCAGTTCTGTGGTCACACACTTGGAAGCTAGGGCCATTGAACCCAAACATGGAGGACAGGCCTGGATTACATTGCATTTTGAATAGTTTGTTGGAATCTGCCCAGAGTGGCTGGGAAACCCGGCCAGGTGGGCGGGGTATAAATAAATTATTATTACATGTCAGACAATTACGTATTAGCCACTCTTCCCACCGCACACACACCTTCAGTCACACTTTCTCAACTCTGGCCCTCGGGCTGCTGGCGGCTCCAGCTTCTGTCCGTCTGGTCCGTGTTCCCTGGCTACACCCAGGCCCGGAGCACCTGGAGGGCCAGAGGCTTCAGCTTATGCTTGGATGCGCCGGGAGCGCAAGGGGGAGAGGCGCCTGCGGTGCTTCCGAGGGGCCCCCAGGGAGCCGCCCGCTCCCCGCTCCCCGCTCCCCGCCTACCTTGCGCCGGGCGCTGGCGTCGTGCCTGTCGTTGCGGAAGGCCTGCGCGTTCTGGTGGCGCTGCGGCCTCGTGCGCGCCACGTTCCCCCGCTGGCAGCTCATCCTCCGGCCCGGAAGTGACGCTGGCCGGCTTCCGCCGCTGGGCGCCCCGCGACGCCGAATGGGCCGCGCGCCGCAGTGTCTCCTGAGCGCCCGCATTGGCCCGGGGACGCCGGCGCCAGGCCGCGGATTGGCTGCGCCCGCGCAGAGCCCGCCCTCCCTCCCCTCGGCATCCCGCGACGGCGCCGCTCCATTGGTCGCTGCTCGGGCTGCCTGGCTCTCCCCGCCGCTCCGGCCGGAGTCCAGCCTCGCCTCGCCCCAGCCCGGCCGCCTCCTCATCCCCGCGCCGGGCGGCTCCCCGGGCTGCCCTGAGGGAGCGAGCGCCGCGCCCCGCCGGAGAGGCCCCTGAGGCGGAGCTGCCAGGTGAGAGTCGGGGGGGGGGTCTCGGGCGGGCCTGGCGGGGGGGGGGAGGTGCGCGCGCAGCCGAGACCCCGCCGCCCCCTCGCGCCCCCCCCCCCAGCCCTCGGAGGAGACCCTGAGCCCGCGAGGAGCGGCGCCCGCGCTCTCCCCGGGGCGGGGGGGGGTCGTGGAATCGGTGAGAGGCAGAAGCGGGCCGGGGCCTCGTTCCCCCTCGGGGCGGGAGCAGGGGGAGCCGCGGAGGGCCGCCTCCCGTGCTGCTCCGAGCTCGTCTGCCCGGAGGGCTCTCCAGACTCGGCAGCCTGAGCGGAATTGGAATGATGGCAGACTTGTAAACAAGCATCTTTTGCTGCTTCCACTTCTCCGCTAAAATGAGTTGAAAAACATGTTAGGATGTCATTGCTGCTGAGGCTGTGAGAGTCCCGAAGTCTTGTGATGGTGCAAAGAGGTACCAGTCTGGGATGGTGAAAGGCACACAATGTAGGATTTCAGCTGTTATGAATGGGCAGATTGTGTCCTTTTTTTGCTTTTTTTAAACAGAAAGTGCTATAATGTAGTTCTTTGGCATGTGAAAATGTCGAGTTGGGATTAGTTGCAGTATTATTCTGTTTCATTGATTTTTCTTGGTAACTTCATTCTTTCCTTGGGGAGAGAAACTTTGCTTACTTGAAACAGATCAGGTGTTCTTTAGGACTTTGAGCTAGACTTCTTGTGACACAAATCAGGAAAATGTTTCTTAATATTACTTGCCGTTAATTTCTACAGGAAGCACGTGTGTTAGTTCACACTTGCAATATACAGTGGTACCTTGGGTTAAGTACTAAATTCGTTCCGGAGGTCCATTCTTAACCTGAAACTGTTCTTAACCTGAAGCACCACTTTAGCTAATGGGGCCTCCTGCTACTGCCGCCGGAGCACGAATTCTGTTCTCATCCTGAAGCAAAGTTCTTAACCCGAGGTACTATTTCTGGGTTAGCAGAGTCTGTAACCTGAAGGGTATGTAACCTGAGGTACCACTGTACTTGTCATTTGGGGGCGGGGAGAGATAACTTTTTCCAATTGTGGGTTTCAGAAAATCAAACATTCATATAATGCTAACTGGACTACTGCAATGCGCTCTACGCAGGGCTACTTTTGAAGGTGACACAGAAACTACAACTAATCTTGAATGTGGCAGCTAGACTGGGGACTGGGAGTGGCCGCCGAGACCAGTCCTGAAATACCTACTTTGGCTCCCTGTACGTTTCCGAGCACAATTCAAAGTGTTGGTGCTGACTTTTAAAGCCCTAAATGGCCTTGGCCCTGTATATATCGTTCAGCCCCGACACTGAGGTCCAGCACCAAGGGCCTTCTGACAGTTCCCTCACAGAGAGAAGTGAAGCTATAGAGAACCGGGCAGAGGGTCTTATCGATAGTGGCGCCTGCCCTGTGGAACGCCTTCCCATCAGATGGTCAACAAGATTAGTAACTATAAAGCCTTTAGAAGAAATCTGAAGGCAGCCCTGTATAGGAATGTTTTTTAACATTTAATGTTTTATTATGTTTTTATCTATGTTGGAAGCCATCTAGAGTGGCTGGGGCAACCCAGTCAGATGGGTGGGATACAAATAAAATTATTTATTTATTTTCCCTTAAATTTGGTCCATCCACTGCTTGTCAATCTAGTAAGCTAAATTGTACACCATAGTTCCCACTCCATTGTTTATTTAATAGGTCTATTTCATTCTTTTTGACAGGAATTGTCAAAGTAGCTTACATTTATAAAACCCAACAGATACACAAAAAATCATGTGCTCAGAAATGCAGGAGCAAGCATCAGATATTTCTTCCCATAGGGTAGTTGTTATAAGTTGGCTGGGAATGGGGAGTCTGGGGCCCAGTCCACCTGGACCATGCCCTTACAATATCTTGCCTGCCTTTCTCACTCCCTTTCCACAGTTGGCCCTGTGGGATTAGGGGAGAAGGGTATAGTTCAGCTCATGTCTATGGTTTAAGATATTCTCATCCAGACATTCTTAATTTTACGCACCTTTTATAATACTTTACTCTAGACTACATTTGCTTTTTCAAAGTAGGACTCTTGCTTTATTTGACTTCTAAATCAGAGCTGCCCTAAATCTTTTGTTGAGTTTGTCCCAAACAACTACTGTTGGTAGCTATAACCTGTGTTCCTAATGTTGTATATTGATAATTGATTGATTGTAGTGCTTAAGAAACCTAGCTGAAAGGAAATAGTGCAGTGGGTAGAAGGAAATAATGTGCTAGCCGCTTTATTAAACCGTATGGAAATCTCAATATGGCAGATTCTGGTGTATTATTCTTATTGAAGAATACTCTTTAAAAGTAATATTACAGATTATGTTCATGTTTATTCTGCAAATGGTGCTAGGCAGAAGAAACATTTTGAAATTGATCTTGTTAAGACTTGACTTCATCAGCTCCTAATGAAACTGAAGTTTAACAAAGATGCATGGAAACAACATTACATAAAATATGGCTTTGTCATCCCTCTAGAGTTTCCCATTAACTTCTGCTGAACAGATCAAATAGAGATAACATCTCTGAACTTAAATGACATTAGGCAGGATAAGATTTCACTATTTATGGGCTGTCCTTTGCTGCTGCCATGCTGGCTTCTAAAATGAATGGCAGAACACAACAGCTTTTCTCTGCTCTTGGATAGAATGGTTGGGGTGATTTATAACATAGAACACAACTACTTTTTAATATGATCATGAGACATCCAGAAAGTATAAAACAATACAGTTACATAAGAACAAGAATCATTTCCCAAATATAATTATAAATGAACCTCTTACATACGTACCTTAAGTATGTATTCAAACACAAAGAGAGTGGGTAATCTCATATACATTAAGTCTCATTTGAGACAAAATCACTCTCATCTCCTTCTCTGATCTTTCATATTTGTCAGTTTAAAATCCCTGATCACAACAGTATGTCGTGGTGAACTGTAGAAAAATAGCCAATGCTATTCTCCATAACTGTGTTCAAATGGTGTTTCTGGATCACAACTAGGATTGTCCTCAGTATCAGCTGATGCTCTTGCTCTTGCTCTCGTTTTGAAAAGATACCCAGTGCTTCATTTTTTAGGGGGGAAGGGAGCCAGCACTCACCATGAAGTTATTACAGGAAGTGCCACACTTTTAGCATTTTGGGGAGGAAAGGCACCAGCACTGCGTACCCTTGAGTACCCCAGGGAAAAAAGCACTGAATATACCTATCCGTATTCCGCAAATTATTTGTTTATACTACTGTATACTGTACTAAAATGTTTAAATGTTTATTTGATTGCCCTTGAATCTTTCCACCACACTTGCCATCCTCTCTTGCCACACCCATGTGCCACTTTGAGAACCACTGTTCTATGCTATCCCCATCACTTTATTTCTCTGTATTTTCCATAACAAATATATGTTATAATATATATTAGCTGATGTATAGTATGCTATTGCTTAACACTTGGCCAAATAATTCCTAGAAAGACTTCTGAGTAAGTGTATCAGTTTCTTCGAATGTAGCCCGTATAAATTGCTTCCTGTAGTCTGCCAGATAATTCTGTCATAAGAATTCCTATTCTGAGAGATTGTGTGCACCTTCAGAACTTTTGCTATGACTTCTAATCAGAACAAATTACAAATGGAGAACCAAGCAATCTTACAAAACCTACAATGAAAACAGGACCAGTAAAAAAATACCACTGTCCCTCAGACCTTGTGGGGGGCTGGACTATATTGGGGGGGATGAACGAATTCCTATGCCCCACAAATAACCCAGAGATGCATTTTAAATAAAATCACACATTCTACTCATGTAAAAGCACACTGATTCCCAGGCCGTCCGCGGGCTGGATTTAGAAGGCGAATGGGCTGGATCCGGCCCCCGGGCTTTAGTCTGCCTACCCATGCTCTAATGCCTGGGAGAATCAGGCTAGGCACCAGGCAAGCAACCTGGGGGGAACACATTCCAAAGTGAAGATGCAGTTATAATAATAATAATAATAAAGCCCTTTCTCTGACCATCTGCATGATCTCAGATTTGAAGGCATGTGGTGAAGTTTCTCTAGCAGTGGTGTCCAAACTTTTTTCAAAGAGAGCCAGATTTGATGAAGGGCCGACCAAAGTTGTTTACCCTTTTTTAGGATTGAAGTTTTTTTTTTTTTTTAGGATTTTAGCCCAGGAAATAAACTGCCACAGGGGCCGGATTAAACCGACCAGCGGGCCGGATTAGGGCCCCCGAAATGGACTTTGGACATGCCTGCTCTGTAGAGATGATGCTGTGAATTGCAGCAACCCTTTAAGAGACACCTCAAACCATTTTTAATGAGCAAGTAGGATTAGTATATAATGTATAGATGCCTGGATGTGAACTTTATGCAGGTCTGAATTGCGGAGTACACTATCCACTTGGAACAGTGTCTTTCAGAGATGTGGAAAGGTGGAATTGGCTGAGGATCCGTCACTGGACCTTTGTGGTGACACATAAACTTATCTGGAAACTTGTAATATTTCTTTCCCTGTTTGCAAGGAGCCTAAGCTCTATCTGGGGCTCTCCATTCCACCTTGGGGTAGGCAAGAAAAACTTCAGCAGCGAACTCTCTATGGTTGGTTCCTCCGAGGGAATCATTAATCTCTGAGGAGAAAAAGCCTTTCATCCACGAAAGCAGTCTTATGAAATTTTTTGAACTAAGGAAGGCCTCAGAACCAGAGAGATGGTTCCCCTTACTCACTGCCACCTGTTCTGGTGAGAATCTTGGAGAATCACCCAAGGCTGTGTGCCTGCAGTCTCCTCCTCTGCAGCAACATTGCGAGGAGCAAGGCTGCCCTGCGGAGGCAAAATCGTCCTGCATGCAGATGCAGTTGAAGGGCAGGAATGCGACTTGGGACACAGCAATCACAGCTCAAATCTCCCGGTTGGTGCTGAGACCCGGAAGTGCAGAGAGTGGGAAAGCACTAGACCAACAGCAATCACATATCTAGGAGCTTTTGGGGTCTCCTGAAGAAATGCTGAGTTGCTGAAACAAAATGGCAGACAACAGAGCAAGCGGGTGGGGAACATGACGAGAATGAAATAGAAATGAAGAAGCTGCGGGTGGACGGGGGACAGCTAACAGGAAAACACAGTGAAAAAACTCATTCAGAATGATGATCTAGCAAACAGGGAAAATCCACAAAAAACAAGTGTTTCTTTCCACACACAGAGAGAGACACAAAGATGCAACCATCCCTTGCAGCAGGCAGGGTCAGTCTGGAGAAACGGGAGGGCTCCTCCCCTCTGGAAAGGACATGGCAAGCTGAAGACCCTGCCTGTCTCCAGTCGGGAGGGTCATCCTATCAGGAGTGGCATCCCCCTCCATCTGGTAAACATTGCCCTGCGCCAGCCAGATAGTGGAGATGTCAGTTGCCAAATGTGACAACAAGACATCTTCACTTGGTCACGGTTGGACCCGTGGCAGGCGTGAAACGCACCTGGTGCCTGGGGAATTTCGAACACTGTGCCTGGTACCTTCCCATAAGTGAGGATTTGTAGATTCTTTTTTTAAAAAAATAAATAAATTTTTATTAGTTTTACGTAAAGTTATACACAATAACCGTAACCATTCCAAAACATGAAAATAAAAAAGGTTCTTTCGAATCTTCAGACCTCCTTCCTTCACTCCATGGATTCCATTTCAAAGGGTTTATTCTTTTTTTCCTGCGTCTTTTACCGTTATCCATCTATTACATAATCATAGTAACCAAAGTTCATTTCACTTTACAAGTGTTATTGTATTCCTGCCAATGATTTCAACTGTCTACAGTGGTCTTTTAAATATAGTTTTAAGAATACCTGGTCTTCCTTGTTTCCTTGTTTCCCCGTCAGCCTTGCTATTTCTGCGTATTCCATCAGTTTGGTCTGTCACTCTTCTCTGGTCGGTACTTCTCCTTCTTTCAATCTCTGGGCTAGAAGCATCCTTGCTGCCGTTGCTGCATACATGATAGGTCTTTTATTTTGTTTTGGTAGTTCCTCACCTATTATACCTATCAAAAAAGCCTCTGGTTTTTTAACAAAAGTTTTCTTAAACATTTTCATTTACTCATTATATATCATTTCCCAGAACACCTTTACCATTCCACAGGACCACCACATATGATAAAAGGTACCTTCTTTCCTTTTACATTTCCAGCATAAATTTGAGCTGGTTCTATACATTTTCGCAATTTTAATCGGAGTCAGATACCAACGGTACAGCATTTTCATATAGTTTATATATATAGTTTCAACGAACAGCAAGCTGTAAACTTCAATCCTCTTTCCATAACTTTTCCCATGATGAAAGTTGTAGATCTCTTGCCCAATGTATCATCACTGATTTAAGTTCTTCATCTTTAGTAAACCATTCCAAAAGTAATTTATACATTTTTGAAAATAATTTCACATTATTTTCCAACAGATCCCTTTCAAACCTTGACATCTCTGTCAAAATCCTTTTTTTATCTACAGTGGTACCTCGGGTTACATACGCTTCAGGTTACAGACTCCACTAACCCAGAAATAGTACCTCAGGTTAAGAACTTTGCTTCAGGATGAGAACAGAAATCATGCGGCAGCAGCAGGAGGCCCCATTAGCTAAAGTGGTACCTCAGGTTAAGAACTGTTTCAGGTTAAGCACGGACCTCCGAAACAAATTAAGTACTTAACCCAAGTTACCACTGTAATTTGAAAACATCATTTAATTGATGATATTGTAACCAATATGTTAATAACTTTCTAATGTCTTCAAAAAAATTCAATTTTAATTGGTCTTCCACTTCTACTAGCAATTCTTTGTAAGTTGCCTAACCACCTCTCATATTTATTTTGTGACCGATATTGTTTCTAATGGGGAGAGCCACCATGGTGTCCTCCACTCTAATAGATTTTTATACCTCTCCCATACCTCTTGTCAATTTCAGGAATCCCTTATGCAGTCTTGTTTTTCCATACCATCAACATGCATGCCACCCATACCTGTTTCATGACCTAACAGGTCTAATATATCTGTATTTTTAACACTATCCAATCCCAAAGCCAGCATAGGCAGGGCGCTTCATAATATAACTTCAAGTCTGGCAGGGAGAAGCCACCTCTTTCTTTAGAGTCTATCAACAACTTATATTTAATCCTTGGTTTTTTATCATGCCAGATAAATTTAGATATATTTTTTGCCATTCTTTAAAGTGGCCTGCTCTACTGATCACAGGTATTGATTGAAACAGAAATAACATTCTTGGTAGCACATTCATTTTTATAACTGATATCCTTCCCCAGAATGATAAATTCATCCTTCCCCACAGCTCTATTTTTTATTTATTTATTTCCATGTAGGCATGTAATTGTCCTTAAAGATACTTATATTTTTTGTGGTTAACCACACCCCTAGGTATTTGACCTTCTTTTTTACACTTAATTCTGTGATCTGTTGTAGTAATTCTTTAGATTATACTGTCATGTTTTCACCAAAATTTTGTTTTTTATTTTATTAAGCTTAAAACCAGCAACTTGTCGAAACTCCTGAATCTTTTCTAATACCTTTGGTACACTTACCAAAGGTTCCTCCACTGTTATTACAAAGTCATCTGCAAAGGCTTTCAGTTTGTATTCTCTCTTCCCCACCGTAATTCCTTTTACTCCATCATCTGCTCTTATGTTCCTTGCCAGGATTTGTGGATTCAAATAGTAATCAAGCACTGGCATTGGAAGAAGTTGTTATTGTTAGTGGTTCTTGTAAGCCCTTTTAGGCTGAAGAGCTGGATAGAAAGTTTGCATCAATACAAAGAAACTTCTCATTCTGAGCTTTCCCCAGATCAGGTTTGTGGGGTTTGATCATGTCATGAATCCAAAGTGAGTGTCTTCTGTTATTTTTGTGGCCATTGAACACACTCATTTGTTGACAGGTGGCACCCCTTTAAAAATAGTTTAATAGGTTAATTATCCCGTTGTGCATCTATAGCATAACTTACATATTGTATGGGATTTCAGTTTGAGCTTTTCAATTTGGTTTTCAAATTATCAAGATAAGGTGTTTTTTGGTGTGTGTTTTGAGACTCTTACTTGAAAAAAGTGTATAGTTCCTTCCAGATGCATTATCATCTCCATCTTGATTTACTATGCTCCATTCTTGACTGTTCATCAGTTAAAATAATTATTGGAAAAGCCAAATTGTACTGTATGCAGAAGAGCCACCTGGACTGTGAAACGGCAATATCTTTAGAGCAGGGACAGGAAATCTGTGGCCTTCCAGGTGTTGTCTGATTACCACTCTCTTGACCAATGTCCATGCTGTCTGGTAATGATGGGAGTTAGAGTACAACAACATCTGGGAAGCCGCAGGTTCCCCATTTCCTGCTTCAGAGAGAAAGAAGATCTGTTAGGAAGTTGCCTAATTGGTTTCAACCTGACTATTTTTTCTTAACTTGGATGCAACACACAGAGCTGCTTAACAGATGCCTAAAACCATGCTATTGACGAACTTGAATTATTTATCCTAATATTGCTTTTGAAATAACTAAAATATATCAGAATTTGAACTGCTTTAAAAATTACCAATTTAAGAGTTCATAGGAAGCACTGTTAATAGTAGGTAAGCCCTTTATTTAACATGCTCCTATTTCTTAATATAATCAGAAAGAGGGTAATTTCTGCAGTGGTATACTAATAGTAAAATTCTCTTCCCGGACAAATTATCCTGGCATTGACATTCCTTCCAACGTATACTCTGATGTATACTCTGATGTATGCTTTCTTTTCTTACCTGACTGTACAGACTTGTATGTTGGCTTTTTATTTTTGTAAACAGCTTTCAATAAAACTTTAAGTTGAAGAAATGTGTATACATTTCTTAAATAACTATCTAGTTTTGTTTGATATTACTGGCTTCTCAGAAAGATATAAGCACTGACCAAGTACTAACCTATAACAACCTAACATTTGCCTAACATTGAAAAAGAAAAATAGAATGACAAGTCTTTAAACGAGAATCAGTTGGGTGATAGCATACTTCACAATGGACCCATTGAAAAATGTGGACTTAAGTTCGTAATGTTTGCTGATTTTGGTGGCTAATTCTTGTTTTGATGGTTTGATGTTTAGCTTAGATGTGAAAAGTTTTTTTGTTCTGCAAATCTAGACAGGCATATGAATCCCTGGTCTGTTAGTGTTTGATAACATGCATGTATGGGAATCTTACTAGAAGCTCACACTTTTCTCTCTTATTTCAGATTGGAAGATGAATAATCTTTCGTTTAGTGAACTGTGCTGCCTATTCTGTTGTCCACCATGTCCAGGAAAGATTGCTTCCAAACTGGCATTTTTGCCCCCAGATCCTACATACACACTGATGTGTGATGAAAGTGGGAGTCGCTGGACTCTACATCTTTCTGAACGAGCAGACTGGCAATATTCCTCTAGAGAAAAAGATGCCATTGAATGTTTTATGACTAGAACCAGCAAAGGTAACAGGATTGCCTGCATGTTTGTGCGTTGTTCCCCTAATGCCAAGTATACTTTGCTCTTCTCGCACGGGAATGCTGTTGACCTGGGCCAAATGAGCAGCTTCTACATAGGACTTGGTTCACGGATTAACTGCAACATATTTTCATATGATTATTCTGGATATGGAGCAAGTTCTGGAAAACCAACCGAGAAGAATTTATATGCTGACATCGATGCTGCTTGGGTAGCTCTTAGAACAAGGTAAATAGAAATGCATTATTTGTATGTGTATATGCATATGTATTTATGTTTAATTTGGATAAATGTTTCCATTTAATCAGGTGAGCTTTGTACATCAGTAGTCTGTCCCATATTTTGCCCTTTCACCTATCAGGAAGAGAGAGAGAATAATACTAATTCATTAAATAGCAAAGAAAAATAACAGTTTATATTGGCAGAGCCCATAGCAAATGGATTAGTTATTTAGTAATTTTACATCAAGAAGGAGAGCCAAGTAAGAGTCTTCTTGCTCAAATTCTTACTGCTGATTCATCTGTTTAGAAAATATATATTTCTGTTCTGAAACTGAACCATTTCAGTCCAGTGGAGATGGAGTGTTTGAATGTTTCATTATTTCAGAAAAGAATCTGCAGATGTAGAGTCTGCATATTAAGAACTGGAATTCTAGCCAGCCTTCTTTTTGGCTTGCACACCTATAGCCATTCATTTGTGTTTACCAACACTGGGGGTCCTTTTCTAAACAAATGGCTCTGAATTCTTAAAAGGCAACTTTTCAGTCCAGCTGACTTTAAGCAAGTCTTGCAAATCTTAGGTTTCCTGTTCGCTGCCATCTTTCCATTCACTTACATTTACATACATCTGTGTATACATTCAGACACAAGCATACCCACTAATTTTCTGATAAATTCCAATTTGTCAACTCCCCACTTTCTTCTTGTAATTGTGGCTGTCACTCCTCACTGTTCAAGGATGGAAGAGACACTTTCTTTCTCCATGATGTTTTTGACCCAAAGAGTGAGCACTCTGCAGCTGTGTGTACGGCCTCTCTGACCAGTAAGGGTTAAGCTGTGCGTGTGTCACACGTTCCAGGCTGGAAACAGCATTGTAGTGCTAATTACTCTTTGAGAGATAAAATAGAGTTTTTGGAGACTAGGACATGTTATTTACCTTGGACCAATTGCTATTGGCCCTAGTAAGTAGTGAATTGCTTCTTCAAGTGTCACTGGAAGAAACAGGCAACATTTGTGAAAACCTGAAACTCAAATCTCTCAAATGTCTACTGAAGTTAGATATTGTTTAAAAGTTGAACAACTAAGGGTGCTTTCTGATCAAATAGTTAAGATTTCTTTAATATGAGGAGGCTGTTGTTTGTCCTTCATTTAAAGGAAATATACATTTAGACTGGTTGATATTTCTGAGGCATTGTGCAGAGATTAACTACTTTCTGCATTCATTATCTACAGGTGAATTTTTAAGACCTTTCTACTGCCAGGTATTTATCCTCTGCAGTGATCTAACATTTTAATTACTAGAAAATAAATCTAAGAGTAGGAAGAAGCTTTTAGGCTTGGTTCTGCTCTACCTTCTAACCTTTTTTCCACCTGGTAGAACATTTGCATTTTAAATACTTGCATATCTATAGATTTATGAGTAAAAATAGAGCTATATTTTTATTGTATAGGTTTCTGCATAAAATAGTGTAGAAAAAATGTGCAAATTGTATATTTTGCTAAGATTTGTGCAGCTTTTTGTGTTCTGATACTTACTAGGATCTGGTCATGCACGTATTGACTAGAAGTGTGTCGGTAAAACTGGATGTTAAGTGAAAGGATCTGGTAGTTGCACAGATACTGCAAAACATTCCCTGTCCTACAAGTTCCTGGGAGTCTTTCTCAGAAACCTTTTGAATTCATATGGCTCCAAACATTTAGGGAGTGATTCAGTGTCGTGTGACTGGGTGTCAGCTCCTCCATTGAGACTTCTCCTGTCTGCCTTTCCCTGTCCCCGTGGGACCATCCATAACAGATTGGGGAGGGCTTGAGGGGGAGAAGAAGCTGAACGTCTGGTTGTACAAGTAGATTTCCTTTGCACAAGAGAATGAACATCATTGAGTGTCCCCTTAAGAGATTTATTTTATAGCAATAAGGGCTAGTTTTTGATAGTCATGAGTAACACATATATGGTAGTTGAGTGGTGGTATTAAAACAACTTTATAATGAGGCAAGACAGGCATTTTTTGGGAGGGTTTCCTATCATTGGTAAATTCAAAATTGGAAGTGAGACTTAAATTTGAACAGAGAAAGTGATAGTTGTGGTGTGCAAGTATATTAAGTTTGTTACAAAAGTAGAACATTACTGAGGATTCTGTGTTGTGGTAGTCAAAGATCCTAAGCTTAAAAGCTGCATATTGAAAGCTTTGGGTATGGTTCCAAAGTTACAAGCCTGCCTCCCCAACCCCACCATTATTCACCTGCTGTTTTTCTATTTACCCTAAGATTTATATGCCTGCCAAAATAATTATACCAAAGAACATTCACAATATGCACTCATATAGGTTGTGAGGCTAACACCAACATTTTCTTTATTGTTTCCTCCTTTCTAATATGGAGCTAGGAAACAGAAGAGAGAATGGAAAAAATCTCTTCATCCTTAAATTGTTTCCTAAACATTTTTAATGATTCATTATCTACAGTCTGGCTGCCCATAACTTTTATAACAAATGGTATTGTCAATATACTGTAGGCAGTGCCATGAGCCCTTTGATTATAGAAGTCTGCCATTTTAGCCAGTCGACATTAAATTAGTATCGCTCTTTCAAAGACCTAAGCACAAGCTATTCAAAATCATATTGCTGTAATTTAACTGGTGTGTACTCTGCACCAACTGCCGTGTTCTAATTTTAATTTTATGTAATAATCATTCTCTCCATATTGTGTATGTTCAGGCATGAGTACTGTTGCATAAAACAGCACCTCTCATTCATGCAAGGGGGCATTGGTAGCCTTGGGGGACCCCAGGGTTTGCCAAAGTACAATTTCTTGCCTTTGGAGAAAATTAGTTGATGCTGTAAAACACCCACACACACCCTTGCTGCTGTATTTTATTAATGATTGGTTTTAAGTATTGTACCGTATTGGCCCGAATATAAGACACACCTGCAAATAAGCCCCACCTTTAAAATTCAAGGCTTATTTGCGGGTGTGGCCCACCTCCCAGCACTACCGCCCTGAACGGGGGTAGCTGGAGCTGAGCGCCCCTCTCCCCAAGCCGGCACCAATGCTCGATTTTGAGTGTGCTGTGCACCCGCCTCCTGGCACTACCGCCCTGGGCGGAGGGGGGAGCAGCTGGCGCCGGCACTTGCTTCCGAGTGCGCTGCGTGCCTGCCTCCCAGCTCTACCGCCCTGAATGGGGGGCAGCCAGCGCCCTGTTCCCCAAGCCAGTGCTTGGTTCCAAGTGCGCTGCGTTCCCACCTCCCAGCTCTACCGCCCTGAAAACTTAGTGTTCTATGGCCAGCGAACAGTTAGAATGAAGTACCACGCAGAAGGGATGACTGGCTGCTGGCATGGCCAGTGAACAAGAGCTCTCCAAACTGCCATATTTTGCTGCCGATCCCACCAGTGTATCCTGCTTTCTAGCTTTGTTTCATGTTTGATACAATGAGTGCCTATTGGGTTTGAGTTGGTTGTAGTATGAAGGAAAAATGTTTTCTGTGTCTAAAAGGAGCAATTGGAGAGTAACTGGAAGGTTTGAGTCCCTCTTAGTTTGCTTGTCCAACTTCACAAGAGACACCACGCTAACAGTAAGTGTTAGCACTTGTATAGTGAATTCAGGTGTTCAGAATGTTTCACATGGGTTCCCTAGTTGTAATCCTAGCGACCCTGCAAGATGGCTTCCCTCCACCTGGTGCCTGCCTCCAGGTGCTTTGGATTGCAGCTCCCTCCAGCCACATTGCCAATGGGGTTGGTGAAGCTCAGAGAGGGAGGACCTTCCACAGCATGAAAGTTCATGGGGAACCTTCTAGAGGGGTCCTGCCAATGGTGGGTGCAGTCAGAGGCAAAAGTGGGTGGACTCTTAACCTTGTTACAGTTGGCTACATTTCAGTCAAGCAAAAATCAGGTTTCTGTGCACACATTATCACAGTTGAAGGTCAAGGTTTTTGCTAGGCAGAAGCACTTGCAGAGATCCCAAAGCAGGCCAGTAAAGGGGGTCACCCAGAGGGAGTCCTGAGAGTCAGATAGAGAAGCCTGGAGGTCCACTGTGGAATTTGCTCCCACAAGATGTGGTAGTGTCCATGAACGTGGACAGCTTTAAAAGAGACTTCACAAATTTGCCTAATCCTATGTTTTGCCTCCCCTGTCAGAGGCAGCTCTCTACGTACCAGCTGCTGGCAATAACAAGTCAAGAGCTGTTGCGCTCCTGTGTTCTCTGCAGGCTTCCCATAGGCATCTAATTGTCCAATGTAAGAACAGGATGCCAGACTAGATGGGCCTTTGGCCTGATCCAGAACAGCTCTGGTACATTTCCCCTTCTTCCTTTCTCACAGTTGATTCCAGCGGCATAGCAGAATGGCTTGACTTCCTTCAGTTCAATAGTAGCCTGCTGTGTGGCAGTGAAGGGGAGCAACACTGGGAAGTATTTAAGGGGTTCTCTGTCGCCTGGACACAGCCACTTGTAATACAGTATTTCTCCATAGAAATGTATTTGCCTGCCTTTTTATTACCTTCCCCTTCTGGCACACCCTCCAAGATAGGTAATAAGGCTTGGATATGGTTTTGGTTGCCCTTTTTAGACTAGTTTAGAAAATGTGTGTTTGTAAATAGTTTTTATTCCTGAATTTGAGAAAGAAATACAGACACTTCTGCCATGCAAATAGTGAATGCCACTTTTATACAGTATGTGCAGCCTGTTTTTAAAAAGGAGCAGCATCTGCTGCATTTATTGGGTCTCAGAAGTATAATGTTTTACCTATACCTTTAAAAAAAAACCTATTTTTTTAAAGCAATTAATTTTATCACAAATTGCAGTATTTGCAGAAATCAAGTTATTTCCTTGATGAAAGAAGGAAAAATGATTTATGCTTTGGAGTTTGTATGAGTTTTCTGAAGTGAACATTTGTATATTCAGTAATTTTACTCATGGAATAACATGCTACTTCCTTTTCCAGGTACGGAATCCGCCCTGAAAATGTGATTCTGTATGGACAAAGTATCGGAACGGTGCCGTCTGTGGATCTTGCTGCTCGTTATGAAAGTGCTGCTGTAATTCTTCATTCTCCTCTGACCTCTGGAATGCGTGTGGCTTTTCCTGATACCAAGAAGACCTACTGCTTTGATGCATTTCCAAAGTAAGCTGTAGTATTTTCATACAGTTAGATGAACCATCTAGTAAGCACTTTGTAAACAATGAGTAGGGAAGTCACTAAGCTTAAAACAAAGAAGCCTTAATCCGTTCAAAGCTGCTTGATTTTGATTTTTGCTGTGAATGAGACTGTTTAAAATGTTGTGGTTAAAACAATCCCCCCCCCCCCCCCGGTCGTCAAACTAGTAACTTCCATATGAATACTTAATACTTTCTAGTATGCCTCAACAGTCTCTCTGTTGGCATTGTGTCAGTTAAATAAGGCACACTTCAGATAAACAAAGAATTCAAAGCTAACAGGTGATAGCCAATATCCGCTAGGGTGGAGGGGCTTACCCTTCCTCTCAAGACCCTGCACTCCCCGCATCTGCTGTGGAGGGACCACCAACTTGCTGGATCAGATTTGGCAGGCATACAGGCAGCTGCCAGGGAGCTTGGAAGGGGGCGCCTCAGTCTTCTCACCAAAGCCCACCCCCCTGACAGGCAGGCCCAGCTGGATATTGCCCAGTGTGCATCGAGAACTGTTTGTGAAGTTGTATACCTTTGCATACTGATTTGTTTTTTTGTGTTCCTATAGCATTGACAAGATCTCTAAAATTACATCCCCGGTGTTAATAATCCATGGGACTGAAGATGAAGTGATTGACTTTTCACATGGCCTAGCATTATTTGAGCGCTGCCAAAGACCCGTTGAGCCACTGTGGGTAGAAGGGGCGGGACACAATGATGTTGAGCTTTATGGACAGTACCTTGAAAGATTAAAACAGTTTGTATCACAGGAACTGGTGAATTTGTAAATTGCTTTATATATTATTTGCTGTTGAATTTCATGGCAGAACTGTAGATCTTTATAGCCACAGCATAAAACCTGATGGTTTTGTTTTCAAATTGGGTCACTTGCCTTCAAGCGTGTACAGGTAATGATTTGTAAACCTAATTAATGAAGATTTTAATACCAGTATTAGCTGGAACAGTGGATGTTGGGGACAAGCGTGTGTAGTTCATCTATTTTTTGCAAGTTTTCTTAGACTAATACATAAGTCAATTTGAAAGTTTTTCTTAAGATGTACAAAAACCATAGAAAGGAAGGAAAATTTTAATTATGTAAAATCAAATGCTGTAAAAGTGTTGCCAAATGCTTTAGCATATCAAACAAGTTTATATACGATATTTTTAAAACATCTCAAACTGTACTGTGATCTACTCTGCTGCACAGGTATAATTGAAGCAGTTGTAAAGTATAAATAGGCATTATATTTGAAGGAATAGGAAAAAGGAAAAACAACCACTGGAATTTACAGGCCCTATTATATAGGGAGCAAGTCAAAACATGTGTTTTATTATCTTTCATGTCTTGTTCTCAATGTTTTTCTCTTTTCCTGAATGACTAATGGCCAAAAATGCTTATTTAGCCATTTGTGTTGCTCTGCAAAACAAAGGCACAAAATTGTGATTTTTGAACTACCCCTGTTAACAGGGTACATATTAAAGTAACTAAATGCAGTGGTTTCTCTTAAATTGGTATGAAATATGAATATCATTGTAAGTGGCCATTTTGAAAATCATCATGTAAAAAAACAGAACTTGGATAATAATAAACTAATATTTCTCTAACTTTTTTGTACTGGCAAACATGCAAAGTTGCAGTTGTCATTTCAGATTTGATTTGAATGTTTGTAAGTGTAGGACTAATTGTTTCAATTATTATGAAAAACCTACTAATGTACTCCTATATAGTGAAATGAATGTTAACAACTTATAGTAAAATAAGTTGCCTTTCCCTTGAAATTTTTTTGCTTGAATAAAATATAAAATAGACCTAAAATGTAGCCTAATTTGTAAACAAAGTAATACTCAAATACACACTGTGCTTCTCATTTTAAAGCCTTACATAGTTTACTTGTTTGGCTCGTTTTTGTGATTGTCTGGGGAAAATGTATTCTGTATTGTGAATGCCTAGATTCTGATATGTTTAACTCAAATAACAGAAATTCCACACACTTGATACTGAGCTTTTCCTGCAAAGCATAAACAGCAAAGTTCCTGACATAGCACAATTCCCTATGTGACTAAAACATCTTGCCAAAATCTGCTGCTTCCATTATCTTGACCTCTTTCTCCAGCTCTTTGCTATTTTCATAATCCATTTCTACTTGAGAGAGTCAGCTTGTCTCAGTATACACTTTGCTTAAATGAAGTCATGCTAGCTTTTAATTAAAGCTTAGAGTAGCTTTAATGTTTTCATAAATGAAGGAGTGGACATATTAAGCATACAGGGTAAATGATTTATGGCTTGTCACAGTGCGTAGCAAATATGCTGAAGTTACTGGTTGGATTCAGAGGTGTATCCTATTGGTCCGTCCTACTGTATATAAACAAACATCATGCAATATAGTAACACATTTTGTGCCCCTCCCCAATAAACAGAACAAATTCTGCCATGATCTCCGTCCGTGTTGCAGGCAGTCCCCCTGTTCCACCTGCATCGCACTGAAGTTGTTCCTTGACTATGTGGAGGAGAGTCAGTTGCAGCAGGTGGGAGGGGGGTGGCTAAGCAAGCAGACAGCATCTATGAACTGAACTGCAGTTGTGCTAGTTGAGTTAAAAACTTTCTGCTGTTGCTAATTGAAAGAACACACACTCTGTGCTTAAGACTTTATAGATGCCATTATGATTCTGTTTGTTAAATAAGTTGAGACTACAAATTAGAAATGTATGCACTAGCGAAGCATCATACTCTTTGAGGTAGTTTGACTCGACATAATGTTAAGTGCCTATGTAAATTTTGGCTTACAATACTGCAAAATATGCATACATTCATATTAGCTTGGCCTTTGAAAGTGTCACTGAACTTACTGGAGCTGTTGTATACCGTGAAAGTTGAGTTTTTGTAGCTTGATAAGGGACTATAAGGTACGCGGGTGGCACTGTGGGTTAAACCACAGAACCTAGGGCTTGCTGATCAGAAGGTTGACGGTTCGAATCCCTGCGACGGGGTGAGCTCCCGGTGCTCAGTCCCAGCTCCTGCCCACCTAGCAGTTCGAAAGCACGTCCAAGTGCAAGTAAATAAATAGGTACCGCTCCGGCGGGAAGGTAAACGGCGTTTCCGTGCGCTGCTCTGGTTCTCCAGAATCGGCTCAGTCCTGCTGGCCACATGACCCGGAAGCTGTATGCTGGCTCCCATGGCCTATAGAGCAAGACCAGCACGCAACCCCAGAGTTGTCCGCGACTGGACCGAACGGTCGGGGTACCTTTACCTTTTTAACTTTACAGGTATCTCTTTACTCCTCTGCACTAGTGAAATAAAAATGTTTAGTTGTTATACTTTACTGAAAGCAGAAATCTATTTAGTCATCAAACTCCAGCTTCACTCCTGTGTATTGTTTAAACATTCAGTAGTTCTAGAGAAGCTCTGCTAAATTTTCTTCTATCTGGTCACTTTGTCAGAAATCCATCCCTCAAACATCATTCCTCAAATTGTTTTTATCCAGATGCCCTGTTTTGACATGAGGGGGCAATTGGCTCAATTAATTGCTGAGAGAAAGCTTAACAGTTGACTTTCACCTCATATTAGTACAAGACATATAAGACTGTGTTCTTTGTTTTCTGTTTGTCTGTTCTGTATGATTCAAAACCTTAATAGTTTTTCACATGAAAAGCTGCTCCAATAAAACTCAACTTAATTCTAAAGTACACCATCACAGAAACTTACATTTATTCTAGGGGTTGTTTTATTTTTTTTAATGAAGTAAAATCAGGGCAGCGATATAGGTGGCCATATAATAGCTGTTAGAGCTAACCGGGGTTGGTAACTTAACTTAGTTAGTCTACATGTGAAATCCACATTTGTCTTTGGGTAAAGCAGCTTGTAAATCCATGGTAGGATTACAGTTGTATTATTAATATATAACTTATAGTTGTGTAGGAAGCTAACTTTTATTATGTCCACACTATCCCACATTTCTGATTGTAGCTGTGAAGAATGTGGGAGAATTTACCTCACTGTATAGCTTGATGCTACAACCAGCCCCCCCCCCCCCGGTTGGCGCTGCCTTACAGTGACTTGACCAGTGGCGGCTATGTGCCATTGTCCTCTCCTGTCCATCCTGGAGGGTGTTGTGGGCAAAATGATCCATTTTTATCGGCTAGTAAAGGGGCAGGCTGCAGCCTCTGGATGTGGTTGGCCAGCAGATAGTAATTAGTGTGAAAAAGCATTAATATACTTCTCCCCCCCCCCCCTTTTGTATTTAGAGAAGTATGATGTGTTTTGCCATGCCAGGACTAATTCCTAATGATTTAACAAACTTGGGTCATGCCCAACATATTAGCTGCGGAAACATTGATGCAGCCTAGTAATCTACACATAGACTACCATAATATACCTTTTGAAAATACTGGAAATAAGTTCAAATTTGCTTATGCTTAGTTAGAATCAAATTAGACTACTCAAAACACATTTTGCACAAGGCATTGTGGAGGGGATGGGATTGGGGTTGGGCTTTTGGTCAAGAGCGGTAAGTATGGCTTCTAAAAATGTATTTACAGTAGAGCTCTGCATGGGCATTAAAGCCAAGCCCTGTCACCCAGCATACACTCCATAGTTCCAAGTAAGGCTTGATGCTCATTCCGTACTGATACTTTTTAAATATATACAGTATAGGGCTGATAGTGGCAACTGGGATAACTTTTGCAAATGATCACTGCATCTTTTCACTGTCAAGTGAAAGGGTAGTGGCCAGAAAAAGCTTGTCATCTTTATTTTAGAACTGGTGCTAAAAAGCAGTATGAACTACAGACTAGGAGATTCATTTCATTCCTGTGCATTATAAGCTTGGCAACTCTTGATGTTCATGATTTTGGGGGAATGAAGGTGGTTGAGTTGGATCCTATAGCCTGAGAGCAAAATGGGCACATGATGTGTGACTTCAGGCTGAGCACTACCTCAAACTGGTCTGGTTACTTAGGGATATTTGAGACCCTCACAATTGAAAGTGTGCTTCGAATACAATTATGGAAGTGTTGCTTTGGTAAAGAGGTTAATCTAATGTTTCTACAGGCAATGCAAGGAATTATCTGAAATGGAAACTATTTGCATTGACTTAAATCTAAACCACGTTAATGCTACTAATGTTTGCTTTGTGTTATTTCTTTTCTCTTAAAATTCGGTTTATCTAAAGTTGGGTCTAAGCTTTACCCACTGTTAACTGTTTAAACATTCTGCTGATTATTGTACATGAAGACAACTCAAAGACAACACAAATAAAGCCTATCTTTTGACTATTTCATTGTTTCAACATTTTTGTTGTGATTCTTTACAGCTTTACAGAAACTGATTGGAGCAAATGTTCATGAGATCATACATTTATTGTATATGAGCCAGTGGATGCTAAAGGTGTATTAGTACAAACATCATTTAGAATATGAAGATGGATTTGGTTTTTGCTACCTAGGAATTAGCAAATCATTTCATACCTGTAATATATAAAGTCTATACAAAAAAATACCCTTTGCCCCTCTGTCGTGGAAGCATATTAGTATAGTATAAGTAAGTACCCTACGCCATGGCTGATATAAGGTTGTATATGTCAGAGATGAGTGGACTCTGGCCCTCCAGTCAACAGACTATGATTTGCATAATCAGTGATCATTTGCCACATGGGCTGGGGCTGAGGAGCACTGAGGAGTCCAACAGTATAGGGAGGACCACAGGTTTCTCATTCCTATTATCTGTAGTTGAAATCTATTTTTGCAGGAATTAGCTCACTTGCAACATAGAAACGCAGGTGACGCTGTGGTCTAAACCACCAAGCCTCTTGGGCTTGCCAATCACAAGATCAGCAGTTTGAATCCACGTGACGGGGTGAGCTCCTGTTGCTGTGTCCCAGCTTCTGCCAACCTAGCAGTTCAAAAGCATACCAGTTCAAGTAGATGGGTACTGCTGCAGCAGGAAGGTAAACGGTGTTTCTGTGCACTCTGGCACTCATCATGGTGTCCTGTTGTGCCAGAAGTGGGTTAGTCATGCTGGCCACCTGACCCGGAAGGCTGTGGACAAATGCCAGCTCCCTTGGCCTGAAAGCAGAGATGAGCGCCACCCCGCATAGTCGAATTTGACTGGACATACCATACTTTTCCGTGTATAAGACAAGGTTTTTTTATTTAAAAATTATATTAAAAATTGGGGGGTCATTTATACACGGATAGTGCATAGGAGGGATGTGGGATTGGTTGCTGCCTGTGAGCCGTAGATTGTCAGCTGGTATTTGGTGTGTTATTGGTGGCTGCGGCAAGTGCTGATGTTGTGGCTGCGGCACTAGGACGGGCGAATGGCAGCTTCTGCTGGCACGGGGACAGACGATAGGTGTGTTTTGGGAAGCGTGCGAGTGGCACCGTAGGTCAGGTGGGTGAGCTATTTTTGCCAATCCCCCCTAAAATAAGCTCAACAACTCAGGGAAATCTCCCCCCATTTTAAAAATTGTGTGTCTTCCAAAATAGGGGCATGTTATACACAGAAAAATACAGTAACTGTCCAGGGGTCCTTTACCTTGCAACATCCACTTGTTTTTTAGCCAATGATCCTCAGCCACCATGGCTAACAAATAAGAACTCTGGGAATTGTAGTTTAGCGAGTTGCAGTCTAGCAGCATCTGGAGGGCTGCAGCTTCACTATGTCTAAGCTGCCCCAAGCACAGGATGTAGAAGCAAGGTGATCTGGGAGAATATACTGAAGATCACATGTATACAAGATTGGTTGTATTCTAATCCATCTTCCCTCATGCTGCCAAGAGTGGTGAATTAAAGCTTACATTATTTTTATCCCATGAGTTTTCACATCAGCTGCTTTCTGAACTGAGAGCTGATTTGGGCACCTGAAAAATAATATATGCAAGCTGAGTAAGAAATGCATGACAAAAGACACCTGAGTGGGCTGCTAGGTTTATTGGGCCTCTAATGGGTGGGCTTTGTTACTATGCTTAACCCATAACTGGTGGGCTAAAAATGCCAGTTTCATAATGGAGATCTGTGAATGGATTGTTGCAGACAAAACACTGCACTTAGGTGCCAGCCATGACAGGCATAAGGGTGTAATGTAGGCTGCTTCAGTAATGTGAGCACCAAGCTCAACCAGACCTTCTGGGCAAATAAATGTTCAGAGCTGAGGCAGGTTTTTATCCTTGTCCTGTGCCCACTTCACTTACATTGTTCAGGTGCAAGGGTTGCAATGTCTGTAAAATAACACTCCCAGTAAGACTTCCCTCCTTATACTGTATTTGGTATCCTAAGGGCTGCTTAGACTAAAGGAAATACTTCGTTAAACTATGGAATTCACTGCCACAAGATACAGAGAGGGCTGTCCAACTTGGTCAGCTTGAAAAGGACAAATTCATGGAGAATAAGTCTGTCTATGACATGTCTATAAATTACCTCTGGGAGAGGCATGTTGCACCCAAATCTGGTGAGCTTCCTATAGGCATTGGATTGATCCCTGTGGGAACAGAATTCTAGACTAAGATAAGCTTTTGGTCTGATCTAGTGGGGCTGTTAGATTCTAGCGTCTGTTGTGGCATAACCTTGCTTGCACTGGAGTCATTGAAAAGCTCATGTGATGACAAATCTTGCAGCTGTTAAGGCGCCCCAAGATTCTTTCTTTTTGCTGCAACAGTCTTAACAGCTACCATGAAAAATGACACTGCGCTTCAGAAAGATGGCAAAGAGTTCTACTCTTCTCTCTGACTTCTAAGTTTGAGAGATTTACATTTTTTTCTGAAGCACCTCAGTGAAAATACAGCGTTTTGAAGTGTAGCTTAAATCAAACCTGTTGGACTTTGTTAGAATGAATATGCGTGCCCTCTGCTGACATATTGCTGGAATGACTAATAATAGTTAACTCTCCTAGAAGTGTTTGTAACCAACAGAAGCTCATGTAATGCATACATGTAAGGCATGAAAACTCAAAACCCAGTTTGAGTCTTACAAATTAAAAACTCGAGAGGGGAAAACTACCCTGTTTAAACAAATTACCAAAAATCCCCACTTTAAATCCCATATATAACTTGTCAGCTTTATGTATTTAAAACCAATAAGATTATTTTAAATTTTTGTGTTACTATATTTATGGATTTTATAAATTGATTTTTATTTTACACTTTTAGTAACATTGTAACAGTAGTTCCTAAATCAGAAACAATGAGACATTTCAAAGTACCTACCAGTAATACAGTACGTTCTAAATTAAGGCAAATAGAAGAGAGAGAAAGTATCAATATATCACCCTTATAGCTTCTGTTACAGTAATTTATTTTTTTTAAAAAATACCATCTTTCAGTAAATCTTGACTTCCAAAGTAATTTTTCAAGCTAATTTCTTTGCATACAACTTATATAATTTGCTTATTGGTTGAAGTAATTAAAACTTTCAAATTCAGATTTTGTTCTTAAGTAAAAATATTTGCACATCAATTTATTTATGCACTATCTTATGTGAAAGCTGTAATCATGCATCCATATTGTTTTTCACTGCTACATAGAATTACATCTAGTTACCCCCCTACTACAGTAATTCCTGTATAGCAGTTAATGATTTTAGCTTCAGAAGAGAGAGATACCCCAGATTCCACGTGCTGGTCCCATGGGTGTAGTCAAGGGGGCAGTGCAGGGGGGCAACTACCCCCCCCCAGTCAATAAAAATACTTAACTGAGGTTCTGTCTCCCCTAACAAAAGCCTGCCCCCCCAAAAAAAAATCCTGACTATGCCCATGGCTGGTACACTGTTCATTTTTTTAAAAAGCCAGAAACTGCTTTTTATGCTGATTACCCCCACCTGTCTGCTATTTAGTTAGATTAGAGGAGTTTGTCACCTGTCATAATGGTTTTGAAGATGATAAGGAGCTGGCTAAAAAGTTCAATGAATAAATGCTTATCTTATCCCCATGAAGTGAGGATCTTTTCGTTTACTGAAATAATATGGTGTCTGTGCTTAAAACCCTTGAAATTGAGGCTCGCCTGGGTTCTGTGCAGTGACTCATCACGTAACATATTGGAACTCATAACAAGGCAGCAAATTCACAGTTTAAAGTGGTTTTTATTTGAGAGCCAGGAAGAGAACGAGTACAGTGGTGCCCCGCAAGACGAAATTAATTCGTTCCGCAATTTTTGTCGTCTAGCGAATTTTTCGTCTTGCGAAGCACGAAATCCCATAGGAATGCATTGAAAATCAATTAATGCGTTCCTATGGTCAAAAAAAGTCCAAACAAAGCCAAATTTGGTACAACAACAGTTTATTAACTGCTCTTTAAAGTCACACATACTGTAAAGAGCAGTTCAAAAATTGAAGGGAAAATAAATTAACTTTATAAACATGACAGAAAAACATTTAAAAATCAACAAAGTGTACAGTACATTTTCTAAGACTCTGGGGGACCACTCGAAGAAGGCTCCTCTTCCACTCTTTGCTTCTTGGTCAAGAACCTGTCCATAGTCTGCTGCTTTATCCGCCTTTTCAGCAGCTCCCTGAAAGACGACATGACCCTCGTATCATAAAAGTTCCCAGCGTCATGTGCCACGTGCTTCTCATGGTGGTGTAGATCTGCAAAAGTCTGCACCTCCTTCCACTTCTGGCAAATGTCCCTCAGTCTTTCGGAGGACAGCCGTTCCTCAGTTGCTTCCTCCTCTTCCAGTGAGGCCTGCTCCTGCGCAGCCTCTGCCTGCAGTTCGACCAGCTCCACGGTGGTCAGCTCGTCGTCGTGCCCCTCCACCAGCTCGCAGACGTCCTCCTCCGTGACCTCCAGGCCCATGGTCCTCCCCAAGGCAACAATGTCCTGCACCACTGTTGACTCTGGTGCATCAGAGTCACTTGGTGCCACACAGTCCGGCCACAGGCTGCGCCAAGCGCAATTCAAATTTCTCTGGCTGATCCCTTTCCAGGCCGTGTTGACCATCTTCAAGCAGGTGACGATGTCGAAGTGGTCCTTCCAGAATTCCCGCAGGGTGATGGTGGTGCAGTCAGTCACCTCGAAGCATCGCCTGAAAAGCTCCTTGGTGTAGAGTTTTTTGAAATTGGCGATGACCTGCTGATCCATCGGCTGGAGCAGTGGCGTGGTGTTAGGCGGCAGGAACATGATGTTGATGAAGCTGAACTCCTCCAACAAGTCCACCTCAAGGCCTTTAGGATGGGCAGGAGCATTGTCCATCAGAAGCAAAGCCTTCAGCGGCAGGTCGTTGTCCAGCAGGTACTGCTTGACAGCAGGGCCAAAAGCAAGATTGACCCAGTCCACAAACAGCACACGTGTGACCCAAGCCTTGCTGTTGGATCGCCACATGACACTCAGCCGCTCCTTGTCGATCTTGTGTCTCTTGAAGGCCCGTGGGTTCTCCGAGTGGTACACCAGCAGGGGCTTGATCTTCAGGTCGCCGCTTGCGTTGGCACAGAAGAGCAGGGTCAGACGGTCCTTCATGGGCTTGTGGCCAGGCAGCCTGGACTCCTCCTGAGTGATGAAACTCCTTTTGGGCATCCTCTTCCAAAACAGCCCGGTCTCGTCGCAGTTGAAGACCTGCTGCGGAACGTAGCCCTCCGTCGTCACAACCTCCAGGAACTCCGCTGCAAAGTCTTCAGCCGCAGGAACATCAGAACTGGCAGCCTCTCCATGCCTGACCACGCTGTGGATGCCAGATCTTGTCTTGAACCGGTCAAACCAACCTCTGCTAGCCTTGAAGACTTCTGGCTCGGCTGAGGTTCCTGGCTGTTCCCGGATGAGGTCAGCGTGCAAGGCCTTGGCCTTCTCACAAATGACGGCCTCAGACACTGTGTCCCCTGCACGCTGCTTCTCTTCTATCCAGATGAGCAGCAACTTCTCGACCTCCTCCAGGACAGCTGGGTGGTTCTTCACGATCCTGGTGACTCCCTTGGCTGCATCAGTCGCCAGGATCTTCTCCCTCATCTTCAGGATGGTCCCGATGGTCGATGGGTTCCTGCCGTACTCCCTGGCGATGTCCGTCACACGCATTCCGCCGTCGTGCTTCCAGATGATCTCCTTCTTCATTTCCAGCGTCACCTTCTCCTTCTTCCTCTCGCCGGCCACCGCAGCAGCAGTCTTCTTGGGTCCCATGGCAGCACAGCTCCTACCTTCGTAAACTCAGAAAAAAAAAAAAATCAGTGATGTGCTTCAAACCCAAAAAATACAAAAGCAGCCAGCCACCCACCACACAGAAATTAAAACCCAGAACCAAGGCCTTGAATCCCAAGCACCCCAACCCCAAATCCAAAATCCAAAAACCCCCAAAAAAGTTTTAAAAGTTTAGCTTACCAAATGGATGAAAGAGAAGTTCTGGAAAAGCTTCAACAATTAACCACCGAAGTCCTCAGAAACCTCAAATGGCTGCAAAATAAGTTTAGGAAAAGCTTCAAAAATCACCAATGTCTTCAAAAACCTCAACTGCTCCCACAGACACGCACCAACCCACCCACAACACAGAAATTGCAAACCCCTCCCCAACTGCTCCCCCAGCCCCTCCCCAACTGCTGCAAACCCCTCCCCAACTGCTTAGATTAGATTAGATTAGATTAGATTAGATAAGATAAATTTATTGTCATTGTCCGTATATACACAGTATACACAACAACGAAAATAGATAGATAGATAGATAGATAGATAGATAGATAGATAGATAGATAGATAGATAGATAGATTCTTTATTGTCATTACACAAGTGCAACATTGCACAAGTGCAACGAAATTGGATGCCATCCCTTAAAAACAACAAAAGCAAAACAACAACAACAACCAAACAAACCACATTCCAGCCACACCCACACCCACACCCATCAAACTCCCAGGTCACACTATCGAGTTACAGCATTTAAGAAGGCCACAGCTCTTGGGTAGAAACTATTTTTCAGTCTGTTTGTGCTTGACTTGATGTTTCTGTATCTCCTGCCAGAAGGCAGTAGTACAAACAGACTGTATCCCGGGTGAGATACATCCTGCAGGATATTGTTTGCTTTCCTAAGACAACGGGAACCGTACAGTTCTTCCAAAGATGGGAGGGGATGACCAATAATCCTTTGGGCTGTGGTTATGACCTTCTGGAGCACCTTCCTCTTCCTAGCTGTACAACTGGAGAACCAGGCACAAATACAGTATGTGAGAATGCTCTCTATGGAACCTCGGTAGAAGGACACCAGCAGTCTCTCACTCAGATTGTTCTTCTTTAAAAGTCTGAGGAAATAAATTCTCTGCTGGGCCTTCTTCACCAGAGCAGTGGTATTTGCGCTCCAAGTCATGCCCTGATCGATAGTCACTCCCAAAAACCTGAATTCTGCCACCCTCTCCACCCGTTCCCCGTTCCCAAACACCCCAACCCAAAATCAAACACCCAAGACCGGATTCACATACACATTTGCACGTATCTCCAACACTCTCATCCTATTCAGACATAATCTATTAAAACATTCATAATCCAGAATATAACACAACCTATTAGAAGCATAGCATAACCTAAACCCTATCTCATTCCTTACTACTCACTGCTTGCTATTTCTTACAACTGGCCCTGAGATCATTATTTAGTGCAATCAGAGCTCTTGGATAGAAACTATTCAGAAGGCGTGTGGTTCGTGTTTTCATTGTCCTGTATCTTCTGCCCGAAGGCAACAGTTCAAAGAGGTTGTGAGCAGGATGGGTGGGATCTCTCAGGATATTGTGTGACTTCTTCAAGCTGCGAGACGTGAAGATCTCATCCAGGGTTGGTAGTTGGAGCCCAATAACATTCTGGGCAATTTTAATTATTCTCTGTAAAGCTTTTTTATCCATTCCAGAGCTGCTCCCATACCACGATAATATACTATAGGTTAAGACACTCTCAATGGTACTATGATAATAGGACAGAAGTAGGTGCTGAGATAGATTCAATCCTCTGAGCATTCTCAGGAAATACAACCTCCCCTGCACCTTCCTCACAACCATATTAATATTTGCAGTCCATGAGAGGTCCTCAGAGATGTAAGTGCCCAGGTATTTAAAACTACCAACCCTCTCCACCTCCTCGCCATTTATGTGCAATGGTAAAAATACACTTTTCTTTCTCCTAAAATCAATTATGAGTTCTTTGGTTTTTTTGGTGTTAAGCATAAGATTATTTTCTTTACACCATTGAATTAACCCCTGTACTTCTTTCCTATAAGCAGCCTCATCATTCTCACTAATGAGCCCCACCACTGTTGTATCATCCGCAAATTTGATGATTGTGTTGGACTTATACAGTGGGGTGCAGTCAAATGTGTACAGGGAATAGAGAAAGGGGCTTAACACACACCCCTGAGGGGCTCCTGTGCTTAATACTAGAGTAGAAGAATAGTAAGGTCCCATTCTCACTGTCTGCGGCCTATCGGTCAGGAAATTCCTTACCCACAAACAGATCTTCTGATGTATACCCAAATTGGTCATTTTAATGGCCAGCACTCAGAAATTCAAACTCAGAAAATTTTTCAAAAAAAAAACAACCTGGCCCAGTGGTCACAGAAAATCATAAAAATTCCCCAAAAAACCCCACATGGTCCCAGATTTCTGCAGAAACCTCCCCAACTGTTCCCCTAGCCAGCCAGCACTCAGAAATTCAAACTCAGAAAAAAAAAATTGAAAATAAACAACCATGCCTCGTGGTCACAGAAAATCATAAAAATTCCCCAAAAAACCCCACATGGTCCCAGATTTCTGCAGAAACCTCCCCAACTGTTCCCCTAGCCAGCCAGCACTCAGAAATTCAAACTCAGAAAAAAAATTTGAAAATAAACAACCATGCCTAGTGGTCACAGAAAATCATAAAAATTCCCCAAAAAACCCCACATGGTCCCAGATTTCTGCAGAAACCTCCCCAACTGTTCCCCTAGCCAGCCAGCACTCAGAAATTCAAACTCAGAAAAATTTTCAAAAAAAAACCAACCTGGCCCAGTGGTCACAGAAAATCATAAAAATTCCCAAAAAAGGCCCACAAGCCCCCAGATTATCGCAAACCCCTTCCCAACACCAAGTCCTTGAATCCCAAACACCCCAACCCAAAATCCAAAACCCCCCAAAAAAGTTTTAAAAGTTTAACTTACCAAATGGATGAAAGAGAAGTTCTGGAAAAGTTTTGGAAAATCTTCAAAAGTGAGCAAAGTCTGAGAAAAGGCTACCAAACCACGCGCTAACAGTTGCTCCTCGAAGTCAAGTTGCAACTGCAGCTGCTCAAGCTAAGCACCCTTGGTTTTAACGGCTTTTACACAAAGGAAACAAAGTCGCGAGACGTTTTCGTTTTGCGAAGCAAACCCATAGGGAATTCGTCTTGCGAGGCAAATCGCGGGCGAAAAAACCTTTCGTCTAGCGAGTTTTTTGTCTTGCGAGGCATTCGTCTTGCGGGGCACTACTGTATTCTGAAAGAAGCCCATGTACAGTAAAGGGACACAGATCAGTGGGACTTAGATAAATATTCCAGGCAAAGTCATTTGATCTGGACGTGTGTCTTCTAATTAACCAAATAGAGTGGAAGATGAGGAGTCACAGGGGTTGGGAGTGAATATGTATGAATTCAACAGTGCTTACTTTATTTTTTGGTTGCTGTTAATATTGTTTAAAGGTTATGAATGCTGTAGTACTTTGTGAATCCTGTAATATGACTTTTGTTGCAATTGAGCCGTTTAGCTTATTTTTTTCAGTTGTTTTTCTAATAGTTTTATAAATTGTAATTGTCTAACTAATGATTCGTAATTGCTTAACCAATTATTTTTCTATATAATTTCTGTTGTATTTATGATGTTCTATTATGTTATTGTTATTTGCTGTTTGTAAGTCACTTGGCCATTCCATTGAATGAAAAGCAGCATAGAAATATAATAAATCAAACAAATCCAACCTGTCATTTGTATAACTGCTCTAAAAGGCCAAAATGTTGAGCTGCTAAATAAGGTACACCCCTTTCTTTCTGTGTTGTTACTGTACTGAAGGTAGCAGGAGCAAAAACAGTTGAGTATTTTTGTCTTGATATAAAACCACTGGAAGTGGCAAAATGAAATTGAACTGAAACTTATAACCTGACCTGTTTCCTGTCAAATTTGGATGTTCAGTCTTTCCCCTTTTGCATATCAAAATGTTTCAGACTGGAGACTTGATAGAAATAGCATTGATCAACATGTGTGCCGATTTCAAGGCCTACTGTGAGATCTGGCTGCCACCAATGTCTGTGATGATGATGATAATAATAATTATAATTTTATTATTTGTACCCCACCCATGTGACTGGGGTGCCAGTAAGCACATTCTGTAGGGGAGGAGGCAAGGTTCTTTGCCTTCTAAAGCAGCAACAGCTCCTGACTTTGCATGTTTCCTAGAGCCACTGTGGTGCAGTGGTTAGCATGTCAGGCTAGCACCTGGGAGACCAGAGTTCAAAGCCCTGCCTGACCATAAAGCTCACCTTGGACCTCTCAGCCTAGCCTACCTCACAGGGTTGTTGTGGGGGTTAAATGAGGGAAGGAAGCTTGAGTTCCTTGGAGAAAAGGGTGAGCTGTAAATGCAACAAATAAATAAATAATAGACAAAGCCCTTGCATTTATTAAGTAATTAAGGCTACATCCCATCATCTCACATGGTGCTCCCATGGAAACCGGCTTGTGGCTAATAGGCATTCTGAATCAGCGGATGTAATCATATGTGTTGAGATGGACGATCCTCTCCCCAATCTATTTTTATTGTTGCCAAAACAGCAACCAAAGCTCATAGCTACTGTGCCAGGAAGTACAACACGGAGGACCCACCCGGCTCAACTTCCCGCTTGCTTGCTTGCCTGCCTGCTGCTGCCGCTGCTGCCGGGAGTGACGTGTGGAGTTCCCGTCCTCTGTTCTGGTAAGTGACTCCCAGAGATGACTGCTTTTGCTCTTGCTAATCAGCTCGCTGGGGAGACTGGGGTTGCTTTTGCTTTTTACTCTTATGTTAGGTGTCTTGTGTTTTTATGTTCTAAACAGCCATAAGATCTTTGGAAGCAGGGCGGGGTGTGTGTGTGGGGGTGTGGGGGTGTGTGTGAAAATATATATATATATATATATATATATATATATATATATATGGGAGACGGGAATGTGCTCTCCAGGATTTCACCCTGGACTCTTCCCCCGTCCCATCAGGAGATGCTAGTGACTGACCTTATGCATACAAGGCAGATGATCTACTTCTTAGCTATGTATGGCCTTAATCCTAAATTAGCTCTAATCATGATCATATATTTTCAAGTCATAATAGCCTTTTTAAGAAAAAGAGGAGGAAAATGTATTTTATGTACATCTTGCATTGCTGTCAAAAAATCCCTGCTTATGAGATTTTTATTAGAAGCAGGAACAGCAGCAAATACGTAATAATATTTTATTGGCTTTGGCATTCTTCTGCATGGCTCAGTGAGTTTTATGGGAGGTAGGAGCTGAAGTTGGTGCATCCGGCTTGTTTTGTTAGTGTAGTTTTGTGGCATTAAAACAAGGGATATTAAATTTAGAAATATGGAATGAAAGTTTTTGTAAAGGAGAAAACATTGGTTGAAACTGCAAGAGAAAAAAAGCACAACCCACCCGTATGTCAAATGCCACTGACTGCTTCAGCACAGTTAAAAAACATACTTAAAGTCAGTGGGATTTTGAGTGCTGAACTTTGGCTGAATCATCCACAAAGCAATTATGAAGAGGCAGTGAAATAAGTTGCTTTCCTCCATGTTATCTCATCCTAATGAAATTCAGTATTATGCGTACCCCAAAAAATAAATTTGAGATTCCAGTTACAAATTATAGCATGCCTCTTTATGATTTTTTCATATGTCATGTATTTCATGAGGCAGCTTTCCTGGGTTTTATTTTTCCTGTAGCTTTACACTCCTCCTTCAAGAATTAAAGGCTAATGTATCATTAAAAGGTTTGCACATATGTGCAGCTGTATTCAGAGAAGTTCTCTAGGGTCTCATGAATCATACTGCATCACAAACATTTTAGCTTTCCAGTAATTGTTGGCATAGTTGCCAGGGACAAGAACACATCAGCAATTATATTCAAACTCTATTTGACTTTTCCAGTTTTATTTGTGGAAGAAAACAACTTCTTGTGAAAGAGGCGTATAGGTAAAATTGAACAGGTGTGAAGCAACCTGAGTTTATTTCTGGACTGTTGGAGGCTGCATTACCTAATTAAAATATCCCATCCAATGTAGTCAGTACATTCAAATGATATACTGTATGTGAAATTGCAATAATGGTTTAAGCACCGTTGCATTGTGATCTTATATGTGTTTACTTAAGTGCACTTTGCAAAGTGCAAGTGAGATCACTGGAACTTTGCAAAGGATTGCCGACTTAGCCTTAATCCGTTTAAAAGAGAGATGGGGAGCCTGGGCCCAGATGCTGCTAGACTGCAGCTCCCATCATTGACCACACTGGTTGGAGCTGATGGAATTTGGAGTCCAACATCATCTGCAGGACCAGACTCCTCATGCCTGGAGGGTTCTCTAAATGAGGGGAAGTAGTTGTGTTTATCATTGTGCATATATAAAATTTGCTTTATCACAGTTACCAGATTAATTCAATGAGGTACTGAAGTGTAAAATACTAAAAAGAGGTGCCAGATGTCACATGATTCAGATACTCACAGTAGCCTATAGACTTAATGCTATGTCAAAAAAGAGAACTTTGTGAAGTAGGCATGCATCAAACCCTGAGTTAGATTCTGCAGATTGCAACATTTAAAATATATCAAGAATCGGTATTTTGTTTGGTTTGAATTTTCATAAACCACTTTTCAATAAAATAAAATAAAATTACAGTGAAGATAAAACTTAAACCAATGTACTTAAAACAGTTGTTCCCTGAAAGAAATGTTACCATCAGTATCTCCATGCCAACCCAGTGATTTCATTATTTCAGTTTTACACATGGGAAAGTGAGATAGTGATTATCCTGTGAATCCGTGACTTAGCATGGATTTGAGCCTTAGTCCATGTACAACCATCGGCCCAATGGTTCTGTGTCCATTGTTCTGATGCCAAGCAATTGCATCTCTCCAGACAAAGAGGGATCTATTCATAATCAGCAATACCAAATATACTAGCTCAAGTAAGGGATGAAGTCTTTGCATTTAAGGCAGCAATTGCCCCACTATACCGGGGCTACTTCTGCCTAGGACTGTGATTCAATTCATTTTACACTGAAAAGTATCACCGATAGTAATAAAACATTGGATTTGAAATGGTTGCACAATCCCTTTACCAACAATATTTGGCTCGCATGGATGTGTCACATGAGACAATTCCTGTTTTTCTAAGTCAGAAAAATAAGAATCTGCCGTGACATCCTGAGCAGAGAGGATGACAGATAATGCTTTTCCTGTTAGCAGCGTCAAGCCTTTATATTCATTCCCTGAAAGCTTAGATTGTTTGCTCATTTGTTGACTGTCCATATAGACAGAAAACTGCAACTATTGTGTGAGAGAAAAGGATTTATAGTTCTTTGCAGATCATTAAGTGTTTTGTATACTCCTAACCAGGTAAGTGTAAAAAGTATTTTATTCTGCAATGTTATTTTGAAAGTTATAATTAAGTACTCAGATATTCTGCTATTAAAATATTTTCACTACTGTTGTATCAGAATGTGCAGGATTGTGACAACTGAAAGCTCAAGTGAGCTGCACTTTACTTTTCAATAAATATTTGTGTCTCAGGACCTCTAATTCTCGCTTATGCTTTATTTTTTATTGCATTCTGTTTCCAATTTTGCCTATTTCGCCAATACTTTACTCCCTACCTGAAGTGCCCATATTTGTCATGGTTACTGAACCTTACTATGTTTTCAGTGAAACAAACAATGCTGTTTAAGGATATATGTATCCTCTCACAGGAAACTAACTGACTGCAAAATCCAGATTTCCACTGACCCAATAGCTACTAGTTGTCAATAATTAAAAAGAGAAATTACACCTTTTTGTTTAACAGTTTCCATTGAATCGATTCCGCAAACCTGTGCTCAGTTGCCTGGTAAAGGTAAAGGGAACCCTGACCGACTCTGGGGTTGCGGTGCTCATCTCGTTTTATTGGCTGAGGGAGCCGGCGTACAGCTTCCAGGTGGCCAGCATGACTAAGCCGCTTCTGGCGAACCAGAGCAGCGCACGGAAACACCGTTTACCTTCCCGCCGGAGTGGTACCTATTTATCTACTTGCACTTTGACGTGCTTTCGAACTGCTAGGTTGGCAGGAGCTGGGACCGAGCAACGGGAGCTCACCCCGTCGCAGGGAGTCAAACCGCCGACCTTCTGATCGGCAAGCCCTAGGCTCTGTGGTTTAACCCACAGCGCCACCTGCGTCCCTTTTACCAGTTGCCTGGTAGTAACTTTTAAATGGGTTTACTTCTGAATACACACAGGATTCCACTGAAAACGTGTAAACATATTAAACAATAGCTGTTCTCCAACTTTGTTGTGAAGCTCTTTTTAAAATAGCATTTAATCCACTACATTATAATTGTGGTGCAATTACTGTAACTTCTTATGTTCTAATTTTCAGAAAGAACTCTACTTTTTTGTTTTTCTTGGATCCAGAAGATAATTTTCTGACATGGCATCAGTTCAAACTGTAAATACCAATTGCATACAAAATGGCATTTTGCCATAAGGTCATATAACCTCCAGGAAGAAAAAGTTGAATTCCATGCTGCTTATTTAAGCAGAATGCATATCTCTGCAAATCCTTCTTTATTTGCTTTGGATGAATAAATAGTATGTAGTGAATACTTTGATAATGACACAGCAGCAGAAAAATGTCAAACAAATATACATGGAAATAGAAGAAAACAGAAACAGTGACCACTTCTCAGGTGGTAATCCCAACACCTGCTTTTTTGGGCACCTGATGGCAGTTTTAACTTCTACATTGTCAGCCACAGAGCTGTACAAGCTGGCATGTGAAAACAATGAAACAATTATTTGCTTTTATTGGGGTGAGTGTTTTAGGAAAACTTGCACACAATGATCCTGTTCTCTACTTTATCCATACTGGGCAAGATAGAACTGACCCAAAGTGTGGCCCTGAAATAGCACAGTATGGCAATGTCCACTGGGGTTCTGCTACTCTTGGCCAGTGGTGAAAGAGGGGGAAATTAGTGCTGAGGCAAAGGAGGAGTTTTTCACGAGGAATCCCTTGCTTGGCTGTGTGCCTATGGAATCGCTCTGTTGAGCGGGATGTTTGGGTTCTAGCCTGATGTCTTCCCTGCACCTTTGGAACCCCAAGTCATTGTTGCCGGCAGAACATCCAAAAGGTAAGCTTTGCAGCGTAGTGGGACTCAGCCCCACATCTCACTTTCAGGCTTCACTTAGGCATCTGGCTGGTCCCTGTGAAAAACGGGTGCTGGGCCAGAGGGCCCTTTTTCCAATCAAGCAGGGCTGGTCCTGTTTTCCCATTGCAATGCACTTCCTTAGGGTTACCAGGCTGCTGCAGCCGATCACTGTGACCTTTCTGTTGCGGTTTCTGCTCTTGTGGTTGTAGCCTTTTCCCTAGCAAAAAGTTTGTTATGTCACTAACACAAGTCCTTATATGTGTGTAGCTGTTCTGAAGGGTGTTTGTGGCAGGACTTGAAATATTCTCTTGTGGAATCTTTTGGGTTCTCTGAGCACGCCTTTGAGGAAGGGCCAGAGCTCAGTGGCAGAAATCCTTTGCACACAGAAGCTCCCAGGCTTAATCTCTAGCCTATCCAAGCAGGGTCAGGAAACGTTCTCTGCCTAAAACCCTGGAGAGCAGCTGCCAGTTAGTGTAGGCAACAGCTAGCTAGACCAATGATCTTCCTCAGCATAAGGCACTTCCCTATGTTCCCATGCCTTCTACCCACTGGCAGGGATTTGTGGACATGGATCAGGGACCTGTGTGTTATGCGGAAGCGGAAGCATGGACAAACAAGTCTTTGTTGGACTTTGCAAATGATGGGGGCTACCTCATGGATGGCCGAAGGGCCCATTCTTGGAACACAGCCCCATAAGAATCTGTAGGGTGCAGTGCTCCAAGTTCACTTTCCCCAGGTGATCCAAGTGACGTTGTGAGTCTACACAGGGGCAGGCAGTCTTTCAGGAAACCCGGCCCGGCGGGAACCAGAGGACACTGAAGCAGCATTCCCTCGGAGTCTGCGCTGGTATAATGAAGGCGCCTGAAGATGCTCCGCGCAGCAGCCTGGCGGCAGCATTCTGCCCAGCTGCCCTTTAAGGCCCAATCCCAAGGCAAGTACAGAAATCCGCGCAGCCACCGCGGGGAACTTGGCCGAGTGGTCTGGAGGCCGCTCTTCTCTCTGGCCCCCCGGCGGGAGGCGGGAGGCGGGCGGCGGGAGCGCCGAGCCCTCGGGCCGAAGGAGCAGCTCTGGCCCTGTCCGCGCCGGCCGGGCTCCCAAAAGGGGCCTCGGGGAGGGAAGCCCAGCGCGGCCTCGGCCCGCTCGCTCCTGCTGCTTTGGCTGCCGCCCGTCGGGCTGGCGCTCTTCCCGCTCCGGGTCCGCCTCGCCGGGCCGCCCTTCGCCCTCGGGCTCCGTCGCTGGCAGGAGGCTCGGCGGAGACCCAGGCGCCAAGCGCGCCGGCCTGGTCTCTTCCCCAGGGAGCCCAGGCTCGCCGCTCTCGGCCCGGGCGCCTTGCCGCCTCTCTCCCCGCCTGGCCGGGGGCGCGCAGGGAGGGAGGGCGGCGGCGGCGGCGAGGAGGAGGAGGAGGAGGCTCCTCCCGGAGGGCGGCGCGGGGCGGAGCGGGCCCGGGCGGCGAGGCGGCTGCGGCGGGGGAGCCGGCGTCGCCGCTGCGTGAGGAGGGAGCCCGCCATGCCTCAGCCCCCGCCGCCCTGAGCGCGCCTCCTTCGCCCGAGCCTCTTCCCCGCCGGCGCCCGAGGCCTCGGTGAGTGCCGCCCCCGCCCCCGCCGCCGGGCTCCAGGCCCCCTGCCCCGCCCGGCCTCCGCCGCCTCTTCCTCCTCCTCCGCCCCCTCCAGCCTGGCCTCGGCCGCCTCCCCTCTGGCGCCCTGGCCTCCCCTCGTGGCCGGGGCTTCTCCCTCTGCTTCCTTGCTGCTTCTTTCGGCCTTTCCTCTTGCTCAGAACTCCCTCCGACCAGCTGGGCAGGAGCCGGGCATTCCTCTCCTAGGAATCCATAGGGAAAGGAAGAGGGCATCGGAGCGGCCTGCTTCTGCAAGCCCCCCGGGGGTCTTCGGGCGCTTCCCATATGCGGAAGGAGCATATTCTTCCTGGAGGTTCGAGGGGGGGGGAGCCATTTGGGGAGCCTCGGATGCCTGTGAAGAGAGCTTAGATGACAGTTCTGTCAGCTCCCTCATCACTTTCCTTATTGCTAACAAAAAGAGTGGAATTGGATTATTGAGCAACACGTCCTAATCAACTATTAGGCGCAGCGTGACTTTTAATGAGGTGGAATCCCACCTGAAAGTACAGGCAATGATCAGTTTATGTGTGTTTAAAGCACTTGTGACCATGCACAGCGCCACAAACCCAGAAGTGGCAGGAAAGGGGGGCAGGGCACGCTAATGTGCATTTATTTTTATACGTGCTCTGCCATCATGCACAATGACCCAGAATGCAACCCCCCTCCTGCAAATTCCCTGTATCAACAGTTCCCACATTCCTCAGCAGTTTCTCATCTCAAACAGCAGGGACACCCCCCCCCAAAAAAAATCTTCCACACTTCACTCTGAATCTGAATCTGATCTACTCTCTTGGGGGAGGGACTGTAGAAGTTTGGTAGTAGAGCATATGTGTTGCATGTAAAAGATCCAAGCTTTAATGCCTGTACGAATCACTGGTCTGATATCTGCTGCCAGTTAGTGTAGAAAATATTGGGCCAGTTAGACTTTCTGTCCATATCTGTACAAGATGGGTTCCTAGGTTCCTGACCTTTCCCAGCCCTCTTGGCACTGCAAGAAGGAAGCAATTTACAAGTTGCCTTCTTAAACTGAGAGGGAAGGAACCTGGCATCCTATACTGTGTTGCTGTTAAGCCCATAGGAAGTTGACTTGCACTGAGTGGGAAGGGTCAGCTAGTCCAGCTCCCTACAGTGCAGGAATCACAGCTAAATGGATCAGCCTAGTTCAGTATTGTCTTCTCTGACTGGCAGCAACTATCCATGGTTTCCCAGCCTTTACCCAGAGATGCTGGAGTTTAAATCTGGGATCTGCTGCTGCTCAGCTACAGTTCTTCCTTTGTTGGAAGTGGTGATGCAGAAACAAAAACCAGTCACTACAGTAAGGAAGAGACTTCTCCCATCTCTCCAGTTATCCTACCTATGCACACTCCGACTTTTGCTTGAGACTTGGCAGTCACACTGAAAACTCCCTCCAAAGGTGAATGGAATAAGCCAGCAGTCACTTACACTTGAACACAAGCATGCAAGGATTTTCTTGGCTTCTCATACATGTATGAAAATTCTTGCATGTTTGGCAGTGTCCCTATTTATGGCCATTGCTTGCTGCTCATTTCATGAATTGTCTGAGATGCTGCCAGAAGTACTGATTTTGTTGCTGGAGCCCATTCTTCACCCCACGTTCTCTGGTACCCCCAGATAAAAGTAACTTGCTTGGACTTAATCTGCATTCCCTTCATCAGATGTAAGTTACTAGCTTTCATCTTGTTATGATCATACTGTTTGATCAAGTTTGAAGAATTACATTGTCAGCAAGTATGTTGATGATGTCCTCTTCTGCTAACAGTACAGAACGCCAAACTTATTTGGTGTTGTATGGTTCATGTTATTTGAGCCACCTCGCATGCATTTAGACTTTCATGAAGCCATATGAAAGCATGCAATGCAAAAGGCATTTCCTATCATCTTTATGGTGTGTGCCAGTCGGGGCAGTGGATATCTCTGATATCTCTAAACGTAGTGCTTTTTTCTCAGGAAAAAGTAAAAGATGAATGCCAGGTAACCTATGCAACCACTTATAGGCAAAGTATGTGCAGGTGCACATAAAGGTTTGGCTAGTTTGGTTAGCAGTCATAGACCACATGAAATTTAATATTTTAATGAAGTTCATGCTATGCAGCATTGCTGATGTAGTAGAACCTCACATTGAAACTACACTGTAGGTATGATAAAACTGCTTCTTTACTGTGCCATTTGTTCTGGTGTAGTTGTGTCCAGAGTTGTGTACATGCTAGTAAATCTAGAAAGTGCAACTTGGCATCTAACAGACCTCATATGAAATGGTTTGGACACTTGTTAAATTTATTGGTCTCCATTAGCTCTCATTGTGAATAATCGTGGCAGGGCTGAAATAGATTGTTGTGTCTAGGGATGGGTGGACCACAGCAAGCTTTCCTCCTGTATAGCTTTTTCAAGACAATAGAGAAGAGCTACAACTTGGCCTCATTCACAATCATGGCTAAGTAGGAATTAACCAGTGTGCTGGTGCACAGTTAGAAAATCTTGGCCACTTCTCTCCTCCCCTGCTCCCAGTAGTGCAGCTGGAAGAGGGGAGGAGAGGAGTAATAATAATAATAATAATAATAATAATAATAATAATTTATTATTTGTACCCCGCCCATCTGGCTGGGTTTCCCCAGCCACTCTGGGCGGCTTCCAACAAAGATGAAAAATACACTAAAATGTCACATGTTAAAAACTTCCCTGAACAGGTGTCTTCTGAATGTCAGGTAGTTGTTTATCGCTTTGACATCTGATGGGAGGGCGTTCCACAGGGCAGGCGCCACTACCAAGAAGGCCCTCTGCCTGGTTCCCTGTAACTTAGAATCATAGAATCATAGAGTTGGAAGAGACCACAAGGGCCATCGAGTCCAACCCCCTGCCAAGCAGGAAACACCTGCTTGGGGAGTGGGTAACTTGGCCTCTCGCAGTGAGGGAACCGCCAGAAGGCCCTCGGAGCTGGACCTCAGTGTAGCCATGAAGATCTAACTGCACCAGCATACGGGTTAATTCCTACTTAGGCATGGTTTGGTTTGGCTTAGCATTGCATGCAAGCCATTTCAAGGTTTTAAAAAATGTTTTTCTTAATACTGAAGTTGTGTCCAGTGGTACATCAAGTAATCCAGACACTATCTCTGCCATGTGCCATGGACCTTGTAGTATAAGATTCCTTGTTTTGAAAGGAACTTGATATGGAAAATCAAAATATTCCATTAGGTTGCATCTTTGTGCCCAGAGAGTAGCATCACTCCCCCAACTCTCTCTCTCCCTCTTGATGCTACCCTAACATGAATTACTTCTCTCCCCCCCCCCCCCCCCCGCTCCATCTCTGATGTTCTTTGTTACAAGTGTCATTTATTTATCTGGGGTATTTTAAGTCTGCCATTCATCCAAAGGTCCCAGGAAAGAATTAAAAATATCACAATTAATATTAAAGATTTAAACAAAACAACAGTATAGCAGAAGGAAAATATTTCCTTGTACTGTACTTATTCCCTCCCCGCCCCCCACCGCCTGCCAAAGGATGGGGAAATGAGACTAACTGACTAACTGACTAACTGTACCACTTTGAATGAATTTTTTTTTCTTAATTGAGGTTAATTTTAATTGGCAGGAAAATATATCCTGTTGGCTCCCAGTCTCTGGAATGCCCTTCTCTATATGTCTAGTTCATGTTGTTTTTGAGTGTTTGGTGCCAGCTTAAAAAAAATATTATTTGCCTAGGCCTCTTAATTCAGCTGTTGCTGTTTTCTTGCTACTGATTCGTATGTTTACGGCATTTCTTTCTTTCTTTTTTTAATTGTGGTTTTTATATTCTAAAGTCCCATTGGAAGTTGTTTTAGGTGACAAGGATGTAGTAACTTCTTAGCCAGCAACTGCACAAGGACACTGAGCTCTGTGCATGGCTGCTGACTTAGAACTTATACTGGTATATAAATATCACAGTGTATTGATTGACATGAAAACGTAATTGTAATTACAGCTAGATGGCAGATAGATAAAGACATCTATTCTAAAAACCCAACCATATGCACCTCTGTTTACTTCCAGGTAAATGTAGGATTGCAGCCAAGTAGTCTGTTCCCCAGCCCTATTTTAAAATCGGGTACTTAAAATAGGGTACTTTATCTACAGTGATACAAATGTCACATACTGTATTTAAGAAGTGCAGGTGTCTGTACTTTGCTTCCCCTTGGGGAGTGGGTAACTTAAAGGCCAACGAAGGTGCTTGGCAGAAAAAGTCTATATCAATGGCCTTTAATTTCTGAGGGCCTTCATTTCATGCTGACCTGCACCAGAGGCCCACTTAAAACAAAATCACAGAGCAAATCTATGCATGACCTCAGAAGGTGGTAGACTCTTCTTCATTGGAGAGCAAAGGCTGGATGGCCATATTTCAGGGATGCTTTAGTTGTGATTCCTGCATTACAGAGGCTTGGACTAGATGATAACAATAATAATAATAATAATTAATAATAATTTTATTTATACCCCGCCTTGGTCCTGGGCCCTGGTCACATGAGACAGAGTGTTCCACCAGGCTGGAGCCAGTGTTGAGAAGGCCCTGGTTCTGATTGAGGCTAATTTAACTTCCTTAGGGCCCGGGACCTCTAGGTTGTTGCTATATATGGACCTTAAGGTCCTCCGTAGGGCATACCAGGAGAGGCGGTCCCATAGGTATGAGGGTCCTAGGCCGTGAAGGGCTTTAAAGGTCAAACGCAGCACCTTAAATCTGACCCTGTACTCCACCGGGAGCCAGTGCAGCTGGAAAAGCACTGGGTGAATATGCTCCCATGGCAGAGACGCTGTGAGGAGCCTCGCTGCAGCATTCTGTACCCGCTGGAGTTTCTGGGACAGCTTCAAGGGCAGCCCCGCGTAGAGCGAATTACAGTAGCCTGGAGGTGACTGTCACATGGATCACTGTGGCTAGGTCGGGGCAGGAAAGGTATGGGACCAACTGCTTGATGCGAAGGTGGAAAAATGCCGCCTTGGCTGTTGTTGTAACCTGCGCCTCCATGGAAAGGGAGGCATCAAGGATTACACCCAAACTCTTAACGGAAGGCAATGGCACTAGTTGGTCCCTCATCCCCATACCATCCCGACCCAGCCAGAGGACCTCTGTCTTTGAAGGATTTAGTTTCAATCGGCTCCCACAAAATCATCCAGCCACAGCTTCCAAACATCTGGTCAGTGTGTCTGGGATCAAGTCGGTGTGGCCATCCATCAGCAGATAGAGCTGAGTGTCATCAGCATATTGGTGACAGCCCAGCCCAAAGCTCCGGACAATCTGGGCAAGGGGGTGCATAAAGATGTTAAAAAGCATTGGGAAGAGGATTGTGCCCTGCGGCACTCCACCCACCAAGGGGTGGCGATACAACATCTCCCTCCCCTAGTGGCCCCCGTCATCTTGTTTGTTTTAGTCAAACTGTCATTTTTGTAACTGCTGCTCATTTGCGCTGCACAAGTTATTAAGAGGCATTAATGTATTCAGGTGTCAGCAAAGTTTTGAAAGCAATGGAGTCCTGCAGATATTTTAATCTCTTGCCCAGTGATCACCTCCCTGTGACTTTACAGTTTTATAAATCTTTCTGATTCTGCATTCATTTGAAAGAGGAAGGAAATACTGAATACTTTATATTCTGAAGTTTCAAAATTAGAATAGCTGAAGGAAGAGAGAATACGTACTCTACAAATAAGTAATCTGGCATAAAAATTCTTTTGTTACTGCTTCAAATTAGGGGGTAAGGGTGGGGATTTGGCTGAAATTTATGCTGTTTTTTGTCAGGCTCCAGAACAGCACCAACACTTGTGCTGAAAGAGGACTCTCAGAAAATGGCCCCAGGACATAATTTGTATTATAGGTTCTTACTGTTATGAGCATTTGCCACACTTGGAAATGTGCATGCTGAGGCCTGGGCTGTTCAGAGAATTTACTTGACTATCCTGTGATTTGTGTCTGCTTTGTTTCCTGTTTAGAACAAAGGAAATGGGTTAAACACACCATGTCCAACTCCTTGGTTTTTATACTGGGCTGCCCATTTTGACTGAAGCCTTGGTGACACAGGGAACAGGTGCAAGAAACATGAAGGACTTGTGTACCCTGCACTCCTTTTACTGTTTTGATCCTGTCTGGCAGGGCATTGTCTCCTCTGAAAGCGTTGGGCACAATGATCTTATCACAGTGATGAATTGGACTCTGCAGCTTTGAAATTACAAAGAAAGCGTTCTTGCTATGTTTCTGCATAAGATTTGAGATTAGCTGCTATATTTTCTTTGTTTTTATTGTTGGCCCGTTTCAGTCCTTCTGAGCATGCCGTGTATAGTTGAGCACACCAGGCTTCAGTTGGCATACTCTGTACTTTCTTTTTTTACAGGAATTAGAGCTTCATAGAAAGGTATCTGGGTTTAGGGTTAATCTTGCTTATTCAAGTTAAAGGCATCAAGATTCCATCTAAGGAAATGAGAGACCCACAGTGATTATCCGCAGTTACAGGGAATATTTAAAACTTGTTAATACTTAGGAGGGTGGTTTACCCCTTGTTGGAGGGAGCAGGAAACAAGGCCATGTTCTCTTATTTGCAAGTTTCCAGGGGTCTCAACCCATAGTTGAGTGGGGGGCAGATGCTGGTTTTCTCTTAAACAGGAGATGCTGCACTAGGTGGACTTTGGATCTGATCCAGCAGGGCTCTCCACGTTTTTATATGGACCATATCCTGGTAATAGAGGAAATAAATTATCACATTAACCTGCATGTACAATTGGGAAACAGATCTGCAAGTGGAACTGAAAGTGGAAGACTGGCATAACATTTGAGAGAGCTGTTCATCTTTTATTATGTGCCAGTTTTACATAGCTGTCTTAAAAATCCAGATGGTAGGTGGCACATGATCTCTCTCTAGCTTATTTTTTAAACCACTATTGGGGCAGGTCAGTGCTGGGGAGGATGAATTTCAAATAGCAGATTTTCAGCATGGTGTGGTGTGGGATAAACAGGTCAGAAAAGCTTAGCAGGAATGACCATGCCTTGCTGTAACTGCTTGCATGGCAAAGAAAGAGGAAACTTGTGATAAAACGTTAAGAAATCGCTGAGAGTAGCCAAAAGGTAATGCCTTATAAGGTATTAGGACGGTTTGTGGGTGATTCAAAACCACAAGGGAAAAAGGAGGAAAACAGTTAGAAAGCTATTGCACTTGCTTAAAAGGGCTGTGAATATTAGTCAAGTGGAGCTCCTGGTGGAGCTAAAGCTAATCAGCATGAAGAAGGGGGGTATGTAACGGTGGGGGGACATATCAAGGGGAAAACATGAAATAGGTGGACCAGGAAGTTGGTAAACTGCAATTTCCTAAACAATAGGAGATTGTAGGAGGGAAATTTGGACGGGCTGCTTTAGCGTATAAAGTACCTTTGATGTGCCCTCTTTGCCGCATGAGCTGGGGAGTTGCTCGTGCAGCGCTGTCTCAGGAGTAAGCAACCTTTGGTTTTGCCTGATCTCAGTGTCCGACTCCTCCTTCTCACAGAGCAATTGACTCCCTCTAGGGAAGATTCCTGGGGCAAATTTGTCCAACAGGTGGGGATCTGAAATTTGTATAGGACTTTTGGTTTGAACAGCAGCCAATTCCTCTGCTACCCCTCACTTGTCTTTTTCTTTTAACCATCTAGCCTGCTGAAGAGTTCTGGGGACCTTGAAAGCTTGCACACTATTTTCTGGCATCTTGGTTAGCCTAATAATGATGTTTTCTTAATATATATTGGACTTGATTGGCACATCAGAAGCTCCAGCCTATATCTTGCTGGAGCCCTGGGGATGATACCATCACCAGTCCACCAATTGTTTCTTATTTAATGCTGGCAGCTCAGCAAGAGTTAGCTTAAAGTGGAATTCTTCAAAGGTAAAGTGTAGAATTTCTTCACTGCTGAGATGTTACGGACAGTGTGTTTACTTTCCTTGAATCTATTCATTGAATATTCGAGATATCCTGAAAAACAGAAAATTGTATAATTTTTTTCGGCAGGAGAAAGGAGTTCAGCTGCTAAAACTAATTCAGTTTATTATCCTAATAGTTTACTTGTGATTGCAGTTTATGATAGTCCTGTTAGCATGGCATGATTATGGAGTAATGGTTTTTAACAGTGCTATAGATTTTGAAGCAAACTTCTTCAAAGGTTATTCTAATGGCTATAAAGACAGATCTTTTGTGTGTGATCTTGTGCAAATGTGGCAGAACCTGGATGAAAATTGGCATATGCTTTTGAGCTCTTGTTTTTTTGCAAAAAAATTCCTCTAAATATTTGGGAGTGGCCAGATGCTGACGAGCGTGCCCTGGGTGAAGGGGTGCTGCAGACGGGGGGGGGGGGCAGTGGTCTGTAGGGACCTGTACCAGCCAAGAGGCAAGAGTCAGAATCAGAGGAAGATTCAGAGCTGGAGGAAGAGACAGACCAGGCAAGTGAAGGAGAGGGTGCCTCTCCACCCTCCCCTGTACCACTGTCTCCAAAAACCAGGAGAGAGCAGACGTAGCTTCTGTGCAGGCAGAGTGAGCGCAGCCCGTCAGGGGAAGGTGCATCAACTGGTGGAAGGGGGCTGGTCCCCAGTTGCTGCAACAGCGCCATGAAGTTCAGACCTAGGAATAGCTGGCTAGCCAATAGAGTGATGCGCGTAGGTTTCCAGAGCTGTTATCTTGGATAATAAAAAGTTAACTTTCTGCTGTGTCCTTGGCTAGGAAGCACCGTTGGCACTACATTAGCTTTGGAGTAACCTGGTGGAATACATAAAAGGGTAAAGGTAAAGGACCCCTGACAATTAAGTCCAGTCGCAGGCGACTTTGGGTTTGCGGCGCTCATTTCGCTTTACAGGCCGAGGGAGCCGGCGTTTGTCCACAGTTTTTCCGGGTAACGTGGCCAGCATGATTAACACCGAAACCAGAGCAGTGCAAAGAAACGCTGTTTACCTTCCCGCTGGAGTGGTACCTATGAATCTACTTGCACTTTTGGGCATGCTTTCGAACTGCTAGGTTGGCAGGAGCTGGAACCGAGCAACGGGAGCTCACCCCGTCACGGGGATTCAAACCACCGACCTTCTGATCGGCAAGCCCAAGAGGCTCAGTGATTTAGACCACAGCTCCACCCGCGTCCCTGGTGGAATACATAAATAATTCCAGGGCATAACTAAAACGACTCCTCTCACACTTCAACATTAATCTTTTTTTTCCCCTTTTGTTTTTAATCCAGTGATTGCATAACATGCAAGCCGCTGATCCCAGAGGGAGGACTCCTGCCTTCCTTCAGCCTCAGAATGGAAGCAGCCATAAATCTTCTGGCTATTTCCCAGGAAGAATTGTCCCATTTCGTCCTCCTCCTCCTCCAAAGAACCAAGCTTCAGCCAAATTTACCTCTGGAAGACAGGAAGCTCGTGCAACAGTAGCCTCCTCAGCAGATGGGCAGCGCAGTCAGGCGGAAGCGAGCAGAAAGAAAAGACACAAAAACACACTCATCTGCTTTGCTATGTCTAGCTTTTCGTTTTTTATTGCACTTGGCATTATTTTGGGGATAGCATCAAAATATGCTCCTGATGGTGAGTTTCCATCTTAGTACCACTTAGTACCACTACCAAGTGCCAATAGAAAAATCCAAATATTTGTACTGCTGTTCTGGAAGAAGATTGATAGTTTTTAAAACTAGTTTTTGTATAATTTATAATCGTATAATTTAAAGCACACATAATTATTCCTCTGTTAAAAAACAAAAGAAAGGGACCGTTCTCTGTTGTTGACACTAGTGACTGTGATAAAGGCCCATTGGATTCATCTGTTCTCACGTTCTGTGCTTCCACAGCAAAGTTACATAACGTATAGAACAGCAGTAGAGAACTACTTGTCAGCATCCATATAGTCCCGCTCAAGGTGGCATTTTCCAGAAAAGTGTATACCGTATTTTTTGCTCCATAAAAGACACACTTTTTCCCTCCTAAAAAGTAAGGGGAAATGTGTGTGTGTCTTATGGAGTGAATACAGGGGGGAGGCAGGCAGGAAAAGCCCCCCAAAGCCGCACACAAGCTCCGTGCGGCTCTTGCGAGCTTTTCCTCAGGAAGGAGAAGGGACTGATGCGGCCAGTCAGTCCCTTCTCCCTCCTTGTAGAAAAGCCCGCAGGAGCTGCACGCTCCTTAAAGGGTGTGCGGCTTTTGTGGGCTTTTGCGGGAGGTGGGGGTATTCCCGGCTGGAGAGGTTGCGCGCGGCTATGGCTCTTTGCTCTTTGGGGCTGGGGGGGGGGGACCCGGGCTTCCCCGGTAGCCCCAAGAAGCTCACGGAGCAGTGGGAAGGCTGTGTGCCTTTCTGCTGCTCCCCGACCTGCTCTTTGGGGCTGTTGGTTGGCTTCCCCCCGCCAGCCCCAAAGAGCAGGTCGAAAGGAACTCCCGCCGCACTCCGGAGGCTTTGGGTTGCCTTCACTGAAGCCTAGAGAGCGAGAGGGGTCGGTGCGCACCGACCCCTCTCGCTCTGCAGGCTTCCAAGGTAGCCGCCTGAAGGCGACTGAACGCACCTTGAACGGCACATTGTTTTAGAGGGGGAGAATTTTTTTTCTTGTTCTCCCCCTCTAAAACAAGGTGCGTCCTATAGAGTGAAAAATACGGTAAATGTCTTTCCTAGTCTCATTACATGAACAGTGTTTTCTGAACAAAATACCCTGCAGTAGCAGCATCTCTGTCAAGAACACTGGCAGGAACAGCAAAGAACCAGAGCAGAATTTCTCCAGGTGACGAGTATTCTTGTGCAGCGTCATCACAGCTGATATTCCTTCACGCCATGTGCCCAACAGCTAGATGTCATCGTGCATTTAGGGTTGGATTCCCATAATGAGCCCCTTCAGCGGAAGCCCTGCACAAGGACTTTTGCTTGCACAGCGAGACTTCCTGCCCCACCTCTTCCCCCTCTGTGCCCCACCCAGACTTCCTGAGGTTGGGGGGAAGGAATCATTCCATCTGAACATAAAATTCCTCACGTAAACCAATTATTTATGTATTTATTGCATTTATAGCCCAGCCTCCCAGGAGCCCAAGGTGGTGTACATAGTTCTCTTGCCCATTTTATCCTCACAACAACCCTGTGCGGTAGTGAGGCTCAGAGTGAGTGACTGGCCCAAGTCATGCAGTTTTCATGGCTGAGTGGGAATTTGAACCCAGGTCCTGCTCCTACACTCTAACCATGCTTCTTATTTGACTAACCCTGCAGTTCTTGCTTGGTGGTAATTAAAGTAACTCCTCTCCTTATTAGTTCTGAGATTCACTCCTAGAATGTAAATCAATTACAGTGAAGGGAGAAAGAGCTTCTAACCCATTTGAATCCCATGTTTATTTCTACACTGTTATTGGGCTGTTAAAATAACTTTTAGTATCTCTTATGTTAACAGGGTAGAGTTGACTCCAGAGGAGAGACTGGATTAGAATTGTTTAAAAAATGCATCTCCCCTCCTCTTCAAACACATCCAATTATTTCTTCTTCTTTTAGCCTTCCCTTGGTCAGTTAATGATCCCACAGTGGGTTACAATGTATAAATAAAACAGATCCAATCAGAGATCCCAACCACATAAAAATGCAAATGATAACAGTATTGCTTGCAAACCTGCACTCAGTAGGGGGCCATTTTAAATCAAACTCCTGCAAAAACCTTGAGCGAAGAGATGGAGTTTAGACAGTGCATTTAAAACTAAGTCTCTAATAAAAATTACTACAGTGTCAAATAACATTTATCAAGTGTTTCTGATAACTGAAATAGTCAACAAGAATTGTCTAATTACTAAAATTCATTAATATACAGTGGTGCCCCGCAAGACGAACGCCTCGCAAGACGGAAAACCCGCTAGACGAAAGGGTTTTCCGTTTTGGAGGCGCTTCGCAAAACGAATTTCCCTATGGGCTTGCTTCGCAAGACGAAATGTCTTGCGAGTTCCTGCGGGTTTTTCCCCCTTCCCCCCCTTTTCCTAAGCCGCTAAGCCGCTTATCAGCTGATCCGCTGATAAGCCGCTTATCAGCTGATCCGCTAAAAGCCGCTAAACCGCTAATAGCGCTAATCCGCTAAGCTGTCAATGGGCTTGCTTCGCAAGACGAAAAAACCGCTATACGAAGAGCCTCATGGAACGGATTAATTTCGTCTTGCGAGGCACCACTGTAGTTTTAACCATTATTAGCATTTGCATTGATAATTGGCACAGATGGTTTGAAGAAGTGTGCTTAAGATGAGTGATGGGGAGAAATTCCTAATCTCAGATACAGTGGTGCCTCGCAAGACGAAAAGAATCCGTTCCGCGATTCTCTTCGTCTAGCGGTTTTTTCGTCTTGCGAAGCAAGCCCATTGACGGCTTAGCGGATTAGCGCTATTAGCGGCTTTTAGCGGCTTATCGGCTTAGCAGATAAGCAGATAAGCGGCTTAGCGGCTTAGAAAAAGGGGGGGAAAGGGGGGGAAAGTCGGAAAAACTCGCAAGACATTTTCGTCTTGCGAAGCAAGCCCATAGGAAATTCGTTTTGCGAAGCACCTCCAAAACGGAAAACCCTTTCGTCTAGCGGGCTTTTCGTCTTGCGAGGCATTCGTCTTGCGGGGCACCACTGTAACTGGAAAAGGGCAAAAGGGGAGGGATCACAAATGCAAGATCACACGGCAGTATTGCTGAGAACCAGTAGCACTACAATTTGATTTATCCATGGTCTTTGACTGGCGGGTCATGGTCCTGTCAGAGGTTAGTCGTAACAGAATACGACCGCCATGCAAGTATAGGGTAAAGGTTGAGGAATGAAGTCCTCAAAGCATGTTTGGTTAAAAGTGGGTCCTTGGTCTGAAAAGGTTGAAGACTAGAGGATTGAAAAAAAGACGGGCCTTCCAGAACTGGACCAAACGTCCACCTAATATTGTATTCTGTTTACAGCAATTGGTTTGTCACAAATGACTCATCCTCATGTCTAAAATTGTGTGGTTGTTTTGTTAAAACATTTATTTTGCAATTTAAGCTGCTCCTGGGAATCTCTATAGTGAAAAGGGGGGTGTTGCATATTTTAAATAAAAAGCACAGTCATTTTATTTCATTTCAAACTGCATTCAGAAGGGTTTGGGTTTTTTGGCAGGGCAACTCCACATGGACATGCAAGTAACAAGAAGCTAAAGAATAATAAGAAATCTATTGTAATTAAGGGGGAAAGCGCTAAGCAAGAGAGGGAATCCAAAGTAATTATGTTTTATCAGCATGAGCCAAATAAGTTTAATAGCAGGAAGCAACTCCTAATAGTCAAGTGAAACTTACTGTAAAGCTTTCTCTAAAAGGAAACAGGAGCAACATGAGTGTAATTTTCACAATTTTATTGCATCCAAGTAAAGTATTGTATCAGGAAATGTTGAATCACTGGTAAGGAAGAATAGAGAGAAGGGAAATGAGTAGTTTGACTGAATGAGTCAGTAACTTGTGGATATTGTACATGACTCATTGGAGTACATGGGGGCAGAATGGAGCTAATGGCTCCCTTTTTTCACAGAAGGGCTGAAAAGGAGGCCATTGCAGGCTGTGATTAAAACAAAACAGAAAATGGGTATCTTAAACAGTAAAAAATGGCAATTGGATGAAGATGCCCTGTAAACACTGGGACCCATGTAAAAATGGTCTTAATGTGGGCCAAAACTCAGAAGCTGAAGGAAGAGCAATGGTATTTCCTAATATGAAATGTATACCCAAATGAATTATGGGAACAGCTGAACAGAGAGAAAAACTGAACAAAAACCCCAGGCACTTTGCAGTGCCCTCTGAAACTCAAAGAGGGCATGCTCCTTTCCTGGGGCTATAAAATGAAGAGGTAAGAAAGACTGCCGAGTATTGATTGGCTAATGTGAAAGTTCAGATCACTTTACTTGAACTTCATTCAGATTCAGAGGATTTTTCTTATTCTCATGGGTAGAATGGAGAGTTTTTTTACTGTGTCTTTATTCAAATCTGATACCAACAGAGTTGGATAAAAATGCTTGAAGCATGAGTTGGCTGCCTTGATACTTCAGTTATAAGTGTTTCTTGCTTCTGTTGCAGAAAATTGTCCAGATCAAAATCCTCGCCTTAAGAACTGGAATCCTGGACATGATCGAGAAAACAAAGTTGTACTCAAACAGGGAGATTTGTTTCGCCTCAGTGTGGATGCTACAGTGCACTCTATAGTGATACAGGATGGAGGTATGTAAAGTGACATCCCAGCTTCAACATATCTTAGGGCCAAACTGACAAGATGAAGGAGCTGTGTTTACTTACTCCTATGTTTTTTCCATTTACAAGGAAAAAGGAGTGTGTGTGTATAGCCTAAATTTTAGAATGGTATAATAATATAAGCCTAGAATACGTAATTTTAATAAAATACTTTTATAATTACAATATTTTATATTTTATTTATTATAAAGTTACGATCACACACACAGAGTTTTGCGTGTGAATATAAAAAGGTGTAAAGTGTTGGACTAGGACCTGGGGGACTCAGGGATGAAGCTGGCTGGGTGACCCTGGGTGCTAGTCACTGCCTCTTGGCCTAACCTGCCTCACAGGGCGGCTGTGGGATTTCAGTGAAGGAGAGAGAGACCCATATGCATTACACTGTGCTCCTTTGGGGGGAAAGGTAGGGTCTTGATGTCGTCATGTGGCTGAAGGGAGCTGCACACTCCTCACTCTCCTTGGTTGTACTTGGTCACCAAGACATTTTTCTCCTCAGCCCAGTTCTCTTCTGGTGTCAGATCTGGGCCTTCAGGAGGAGATGGACAGGATTCTGCTCCCCTCATAGGCATAAACGTTGTGTTGTAAAGAAACATCTCCATCCCTACTTCCCCTCATCTTTTGTTCTGATAGTTTTGGGGAGGTGTACTAACACATTGAAAGGATATCCTGGGTAAACAGGAGTGTGAGGAAAAACTAACACTTTACTTTTCTCAATATTTCTTCCTATCTAAGGCATTTTCTATCACAGCACTATATAAAATAATGTTGCACATAATTGGTCCATTTTTGAAATTGTTTTTTAGAATATAGCATTTGAAAAGATAGGGAACAATTAACCTTGGAATCATGCAGTATTTCCAAATCTTGCAAGATTACACTACGAGAAGGGCGGGGGCAAAGTTCATAAAGTGGTGTCGTGAGTTAGCTCGTTGCTAAGGTATTACTCGGTAATTGTTTCAGTCATTTCTTTTACTGAAAATGCTATTTGGCGTGAGGGGGAAAACCATATGTCCCTAAAACGTAACTTGTATTTGTTATATTTGCGGATATTAACAGATCTCCAAGAAATGACTATCATACTGCAAATGACATACATTTTTACTGTTTACATTCAGTGCAAGTTACATTGGAACAGGGAGCAGGCAGAGCTGAGTAACACAGCAGCTTCAGAACAGGCATTTGAACCCAATCCATCCAAAAGGAAGTTTCCTCCCAGAAAGAAACATTCTCTTCATAGCAGTTAACTTAGAGCATTTGTAGGAAAAAGCAATGGAGAAGTTTACACTGAGCTCTGCCACCTCTCCCTCCCTTACCTGGGTTGCTCCTGCGGGGCAGGTGGAGAGCTCACTGGGGCCTCTTCGGTTTCTGCTGCCTGAGGCAGCTGCCTCACCCCATGTCCTGGGTGGACCGCCTCTGACTTCAGATGTTTTGGCCTGCAACTCCCGTCAGCCTGTAGTCCAAAATATCTGGACACCTGGTTGGTGGTTTCTGTTCTATCCATCCTTATCCTGCTAAATCCTCAGAGGAAAGTAAGCACGGCCATGTTACTTTTACAACTCTTTTCACTTAATTTGCTTCTTCCTTTTAATACCCTTTCCAAGTCTATACGTCTGCATATCTTCCCCATCTAGCTACTTCTTTGTTATTATGTTGTCATTCTGGTCTGTTTTCAACATTTATTACTCCTGACTTCCTTCGGTACATTTTTTGCAGCTGTGCCAGGCATATCAAATACCTGCAGATTAGAAATACTGCTTGGTCATCAGTGTTTAAGAGCCTTACACAGCAAGATTTGTTTGGTAACTTTGCAAGCGCAAGATCTGGCTCGTAGGATGCAGTGCAGAATGTTTTGTTCAGCTGCTTTTGGTTCTTTGTACTTTTCCTTCCTCTGATAACTCCTTGACAAACTGAGTTATGCAGTTTTCCATTTGAAAACTGCTTTGTGTATTGAAATATAATGCTCACTAATTTTTTTAAGCTTTGTTATTAATGCAGTGATTAGTGTTTTTTTCTATACCACAGCAAATTTTTATTCCTCAAAAAATAGTTGGTTAATACTTACTTTATCGGTTGCTTACCAAAAACATTGTTCCCTATAGGATTGCTTGTCTTTGGAGATGATGAAAAAGGATCCAGAAATATAACACTACGAACACGGTTTATCCTGATAAAGGATGGTGGAGCGCTTCATATTGGAGCAGAGAAATGTCGTTATAAATCCAAAGCAACTATCACCTTATATGGCAAAATGGATGAAGGTGATTATGTGCCAACATTTGGCAAAAAGTTTGTGGGTGTTGGCCCTGGTGGAACACTGGAATTGCATGGAATTCAGAAGTTATCATGGACTTCTCTGTCAAAAACTCTGTATTCTTCAGGATTGGCCTCTGGCTCATATACTTTTGAAAAGGATTTTTCCCGAGGCCTCAATGTGAGAGTTATTGATCAAGACACTGCACAAGTTTTGGCAATAGACAGATTTGATACTTATGAATCTCAGAATGATAGCAGGAGACTTCAGGATTTCCTAAAAGGCCAAGATTTTGGTCGCATTGTTGCTATTGCTGTGGGAGATTCAGCTGCTAAAAACCTACTAGATGAAACCAGAACAACAATACAGAATCTTCTGGGAAGTAAGCTTGTCAAAGGATTGAGTTACAGGTAAAAAATAAAAAAATGTATTCTGTGCTCTTGTGGGGAAAAAGAAACTAATTTAAATTTCCTTTGGAGTTCAACCTGTATGTTCTAGGTCATGTTTTGACTTATGCAAATGTATGAATATGATAGGTAGTGCTTCAGAATATATCTTTGGAGGCAGCACAAGGAAGATGGTTAGTTTAATATTTTAAAGTTATAAACCCTTGTGAATTATAACAACTCAGCTTGGAGTTGTATCTGTATACCCTTCCTCCCTCGAATTAGGGTATTTCAGTAATATGGCCATGCAACACTCCAAAATTTCATGCATATATTTTCCTTTGGGTATTCATCATGCTGCACCCCTATATTCAAATTTACATTGCATCGAAGTCTTCCCCCTCTGTTATTTTGGTTTTCATTGCAAGAATTAATACTAGCTATACAGACAAGTACCACAACACTGCTTCTCTTCGTTGTTGTTTTTTTTAAAATAATATTTATTACTTTTTAAAAAGGAAAAAGAGACGAGAGGAAAAAAAGAACAAGAAAAAATAAAACAATACAATACAATATATAAACCATACAAAACACAACTTCAACACATCACCCAACACAATGAACTAAACAAAACAAAACAAAAACAATTTAAAAACATACATCATACCTTTTCCATATTCTAACTTTCATTCCCTTATTTCATCGACCTCCTCTCACCTCCCTCTTTGTATTCCACTTCCATTAATTGTTTTAGCAATTCTTTTCCATCTTTCTCCATTTTCTATCATATAAATGTCTTAACATATTTTTAATCTTATTTCCATTAAAATTAGTATACTTATTTAAGCTTAACTCCTTATAGCATTTCTACTAAGGCCATAAAAATTCATTCCAACATTTTCCTGTCACTCATTAATTTTACAATATTTCTATATATAGACTTTAAATCTTCCAATCTTCTTCCACCATCTCCTCTCCCCGGTCTCGGGCTCTGCCAGACACTTCCGTCCACTCCATACAGTCCATCAACCTGGAGATCTTATGTCCGAAGCTCTTAACTCTTTTCCACGTCCCTTCTGCAGTTCTTCTTCATATTCTTTGATGCTAAAGAGCAGATCTCGAGGAAACTCCAATCCAACGACACCTCCACTCCCTCTCGACAGGTCAGCCAAATTTCCACAATTAAAGCTAGGATCCATAAAGTATTTCAGGGCATATTTCAAAATTCCTCCAACTCCAAAGGCCCCCCGAGCTCCAATCTCCTCCTGACCCAAGTCCATATTCCAAAAGTCAGTTAATCCCTGCATAGAGGGATCTTTCCAACTTTCCTTTTCCAGTCCAGGCCAGGCTCTGATCTTCAGAGTCTGACTTTTTCTAGTTTCAATCATAAAGGGCCTCAACTTATAGTCTTCGATTTGCCTCTGTAAGACTAAGGCTCCCCCTTGTATTGCTTTAGGTTTGACAACAGCAACTTTCTCCTTTTCAACAATTTGTCCTGCTAAAATAGATTCCTGTGTCAAATCCTGAATAATTTCTGTATTGGTGCTTACTTTTGGTCCCAAAATGTCAGTTTTAGTAATCATAACATCCATTTTTTTATGAAGCTGTTCCAACAAATAGTTTATCTTGCAAAATGCAGTTACTAAGGCTTCTCCTGTCGACATTCTCAAATGTCCAAGGTCAATCTCTAGTTCCCACACTTCTTATCAAGCAGCTGGAGATTTCCCAGCTCCACTCTTGTAACAGTTTCAAAAGCTCCCTCTAGAGGGAAACAGTCTCCACTTGTATCAATCCTTTCAAAGAAAGTTCAAAAAGTAAAGTTGGTTTCAATTTTCAGTTACTTTTCTTCCCTTTTAAACGCAGAAGCGGACAATGGAAACAATATATTTCTCTTATTCAACCGACTGTCAACATCCGTTCTCTCTTTTTTTTTTTTTTCTCTAGTAACACTTCTTTATTAACGCAACAAGACTCAAACATCCGTTCTCTTCGCTGTCAATGAACTCTCCCAAAACATCAATCACTGGGAGCCCGTTCCCAGGTTCAGAGCAGTGGGAATTTAATTCTAATCACTCTCTCCTGCAGGATACACAGTCCAAAATTTCCCCCCTCTTCTCCTGCTTCCAAGGGGGGTCTAATAATTTCAATCGATGGAAGTTTAATCCAAGACCTTAACTTGTAAGCTCTTTGCTTCAGTCTATTTACAAAAGGGGAAGGCAGACTTCCTGTTTTGAACCTTCCCCGTTCAATGTCAAATTAAGGTATTTAAAGATCCAATTTTCCGTACTACTCACGGGTTGTTGTTTAAAGTCCAATTGTCCACAGGAAAAAGTCAGCGCTCTCCGGCAGCAGCAATGCGGCTTCACTCCGTGAAAGAAGCAGTCGATTCAAAGCACCGCGCCGCTCACCCCACGTCGCTCCGGATCCCCAAAACAGGGTTTCCCCGCGAGTAGGGGAGGCGCTAAGGGTGCCAGCCAAATCCCAAGTTCACAGGCTTCTTCCGCCTGTGATTTCAGTGGGTCTCCGCCTTCGCCGTGGCGGTTCAGACCCTACTTTTCACGGAGCAAGTTCCTCCCATTGCCGGAGGCGCTAACCCAGAAGTCCGGAGGCGCTAACCCAGAAGTCAGGCGCTAACAGACATTGTTTTTGAATGTCTGTGTGCCAGTATTTGAAACTGTAAACTTGGTACACAAATTTTTACAAATTTTGATTTTAAAATTGAGCTTAAATATTTATTTTCTTACATTTCTTCTATCATGGACACCAAAGCCCATGGTCCCTGGGTGATCACCCATCCAGGCATTGACCAAACCTACCTAGCCTTCAGGACATACTCTAGGAATATTGGAGGTTTTGGGCCGGGGGAGAGCCAGAAGTTGCTAGTTGAAACCATATACATATTTATTGTTGATCGTTTGGTATAATAAAAGTAAATTCTTTTATTAAGTTCTTTGATTTGTATATTTAACAACTGATAGTATGAAAGCAAAGTCTTTCCTTCGCACATGAGTCAGCTAGTTGTGTTGTAATTAGTGGTTAATCCACCCCTGCATACATGCACTGCAAACATGACACATGCATTTGTTACATGAGACATGTTTTCCTACATACAAATACTATATGTGCAGGAAAATCATCTTCTAAGAAGCAGCCATAAGACTCACTTTGAATTATGTTCCTTCTGTCAAAGATCTTGAAAGCAGGCCCATCCTGTAAAATTCCCTGGTGTGCTTTTACTCTGCCCTGAAATGGCATTTAAAAGTCATGAGGAGAAAGAAAGGAAGGGAAGGGATTCCAAGTATAATGATGAAACATGCTGTGATTGGTTTACCTTCAGCTCTTGTAGTCCTGAAATTGTTTAAAAGAAAAATGTGGAAAGTTTATTTCATTTCTCTAGCTAACCTCTGTGTAAGATTCCTCTGACTGTCCAATTGTTTTAGAAGACAGATAAAACCCTTTTCATTTTTCAAAACATTTTCTTTTATTGTTTGCTTTAATTTTTTTATCTGATATTTCTGGATTGTATAAAAGGGTACTACTGCTTTATTTCAGTGTGGATTCATTTCAGATTGTTTTTATAGTTCGTTGTAGGCCACCGTGATGACACTTATTGTGAAAAGACAGGGTAGAATTGTTTGAGCCTGTGCCAGTCCAGTGTATTTGAAATTATAGAGGAGACAGATTCATCTCACTACTGTGTGCAGCCGTTCTTTCATTTCAAGTGAGAAGTATCTCACGCTAATAAACTTGGTGCTATAATGGCATTAGAGGAAAGGTTAAGGAGTAGATTGCTTTCCAGTGTTGTTTCCTAAGTGAAGTGGTGATTCATGCTGAGCATGAATTAAGAAGTGGTGGATATTTCTGATGGATTAGAGAGAGAAGGTGTTGTTGCATGGGCTCCCTAGTAAATGTAAATTTGACTACTACTTTAACTTGGTGTGTTTTAGCAGGCTCTTTTACTTCAGACTTGCGCTTCTTTGCTTCATGGGGTGACTGGGCTATTCAGAACCAGAGCTTTGGTCATCTTTATGTGTCACCTGAAGATACAGGCATTGGAAGTTGAGCTAGGAATTTCCTTCTCATTCTATTTGTCCCCCTTTTAATTTTTTTTAAAAAGCATGTTCATCTTAGGAACTTGGCTGCTGGTTTGGTAGCTGGCTGAGTACAGGCCAGAGTTGGGCAGCTGATTTTGGCCAGAGGGATTTGTCCCCCGGGGGCACTGCACCACATTGGCTCTCATATGCTGGCTAAAATTCTAGCCCTGTGAGGGCCTGTACTTGACAGTGGCACCACGTGGGTCTGGCTCCAACAACACTGAGCTTTTCCTTGCGCTTGAAAGGCAGAAGCTACAACTGCTGCAGAGCCAAGGTCACAAGCAAGCTGTCTGCTGCTCATTGCTGTTTCATTCTTAACTGCTTGCTGAAGGCCCCCTACTACACTCCTTGAACTTTCCAACTTGTGGGAGGGTTGCATTTGCAGTGGCGCTTGAATCATGCCCCGTGCTTATACTAGAGAAACACTATAGAGTTGTATCCATGGGTGTTCCTCACACGGACAGCAGGGTCTTTGATCCAGTGGAGGCTTCCCTCAATGGAATAAGGTTGGGAAGAAAGTTTCACAGTTTTCCTATTTTCTCAGGAGCCGCCCAGCTCGGAAGCAAATTTTGGGGCATGTGGGGACTGATGGGGGTGATGAGGATTTTGCAGATACTGCCTTTCTCTTATCTACAGCCAGAAACTTCTACTGGATCAAACAACCTTCCATTATCATGAATGCACCATTGGATGCAACGTAACCCAGTATCTTATATTCTTAAATAGAATTGTAAGGAAACTATTCCATTGAGTTGAAATTCTTGGATAATTTGAAATGCAGCATCAGCATACTTATGTGCCCAGCAAATGTATTCTGTAGTCCATAGCCATGTTATAGGAATGATATAACACAGAGTGAAGACCTACTAAGAGCTACTGTTCTAGTTTCAAATAAGAATGCCAATTTTATAGCAGTTCGAAAGCACGTCAAAGTGCAAGTAGATAAATAGGTACTGCTCCGGTTGGAAAGTAAACGGCATTTCCGTGTGCTGTGCTGCTCTGGTTTGCCAGAAGCGGCTTAGTCATGCTGGCCACATGACCCGGAAGCTGTCTGCGGACAAATGCTGGCTCCCTCGGCCAATAAAGCGAGATGAGTGCCGCAACCCCAGAGTCGGTCACGACTGGACCTAATGGTCAGGGGTCCCTTTACCTTTTTACTATGAAGCAACTGGGTTAAAAGCACTGGTCCGGGGGGGGGGGAAGAGTAGAAATTCTATCTCTCCCCCCTTTCCTAACATCTTGCCATTCTCTATGTTGTTATTAAGGCTTAATTTGTGAGTCAGATCATTTCAGGCACTTTGCTGTACCAGCTGTTTCTCTCCCAGTTCCAAACAGATATTTCAAATGAAACCATTAATTCTGCATGAAAAGTAACTCTCCCTGAAAGCTTAAGCCTTTGCTCCAACTGAGGGTGAAGACCAAAGTCCTGTCTAAATATGCTGGGAGCCTTGAGCACACATTTTCTGTCCTGAAAACTGATGCCTTGGAATGCAGTAAATGTTCATTCAAGCCATTTCCAGTCACATTTTAGGGAGCCTGTGTGTGTCTTTACCTTAACATGGCCAGTTCTGCAGCTACTGACATCCTTGTGCAGCAGCCTGCATAGATGCAGTGTTACCGTTTTTGTATTCTGTGCTGGGTTCTTTGGTAATGCTCAGTTTGTGTCTTGCTTCACACACGCTGTCTATCAAGCTCAGCTTGGGAATCTTCCTTAGCATTCTTGTGTCTTGGCAGGGAGGGGAAGGGGTGTCCCTCAGCGATGGAGCATTTGCAGAATGCCCTAGGATATCTAGGTATAGGGCTGTTTGAAAGCCCTAGAGAGCCACTGCCTGTCAATATCAAAAATACTGAGCTAGTCTGATCTGATACAAGGCAGTTTTTAAAGTTTCTATGAGGAGCTTATAATGTGGAAGCTGGAGGGACCTGGAAGCTCCTTTTAAGAGACACCTTCTCTCTCTCTCTCTTTCTCTCTCTCTCTCTCTCTCTCTCTCTCTCTCTCTCTCTCTCTCCCTCCCTCCCTCCCTCCCCCTCCCCTCCCCCTCCCTCTCCCTCTCCCTCTCCCTCTCCCTCCGCCCCCCCTCATTTGCATATGAGATGGGGAATGTGTGTGCTCTTATGGTGTTTGCAGAGCAGTTCATGGTTTTGGAGTGCACTCTTGCAGAGTCCTCACTGCTCTGATTTTGAAAGGGAAGCAGTCTGCTGTTGCTACTCCCTTGTCCCCTTTAAATCCATAACCCGCAACATTGCAGAGGTTCATAGTACAGTCTATGCTTTTTCACTGTAATGGTGTCAGCCCTCTCAGCAGGCATCCTAGCCAGTTCAAAGGAGAGTGGATAACATCCATATCTGAGGTGCCTGGACTTGCAGTTGGACTGTTCTGTTTAAAACTGGTGATTGTACAAGCTTTTCATAAAGAACACCGAGCTAAAAATATAACACAACAGTTTTCTTGAGCAGTTGTGTGCTGTTTAAATTTAGCTCTCCACTTGTGGAGTTCTAAATGTAAGAATTGCTGGAAATGTTGATACCAGTTGGCATGCAACTTGAGGGAAAAGAGGGATGGTTGGAAGAAAACGAAATCCCTTGGCTTTGGTGCTGCCAAGTCAGAGCTGGCTTAGATTAAAGCTAATAGGAAAATCAGGAGTAACTAGAGGCAGGAACGTAATGCTAGGGCAGTAGAGCTTTTCAAAGCTGGAGTTAGAGAAGAGAGTCTGCAGGAGGCTCCTGGCTTGCCTTCTGCTCTTGAACCAGTCATTTATGGGGTGTCTACAGTGAGGGCTCCATGCCAGCCTACTCAAATGTCCAGCTGCAGCACTGGCCATCTTTTATCAGCAAGGCTCCAGAAAATATAGGCATGGAAACCTTTTTCCATTATTGGTGTTCAGCATGGACCTACCAAAGAGTTATGCCAAGGCACACAGTTAGTTCCACTGTGGTTCAAAATGCCAATCCTGTTTGCCTCTTTATTGGTGAGGCATAACACCCTCTCCATCCCTACCAGTTGTTTCAACACAATAGAAAATGTAATGAATTTCACAGAGTTAGGGATGTAATGTCTTTTACTGTTTTATGATTTTCCTTTTTATTGGATAATATACAAATATATGTAATTGGTTTCCATTTAGAGGAGAAAGTATTCCTTTCCAGACAGTATGGGATTTAATTAAAATCTAATATTTCCATCTCCCACACTGAGAGCTGGGCTTGTACTACTTCTTCACAAGCAGTTGTGAGTAGGACACAACAGTCTATATACATCCTCAGGGTTTTTTTGTGGGGGGAGGGATATGGCAAGTGTTGCAAATTTTTGTGACTTCTGACAAGGGAGATGATAGCAATAGTACTTACAGCCTTATGCCCCAAAGTTATAAAATTCTTTCTCCTTTTTTAAAAAACGGATTTTGAAGAATGTTTCAGAAAACTAAGAATAACAGTGTCTAATACATTTGTACATGCTGCCTTCTTGCTACTTGTAAACACCTGCACTAAGGAAGAGTTTTGTACTTAAACATGTATTTTATTTTTTCCAGGCAGGCCTGGGCTTTAGTTGGTGTAATTGGTGATGGAGATTCATCGTGTAGTGAGTCTGTGAGAAACTCTGAAAACCACAGCACGGGAGGGAAAGCTATCGCACAAAGAGAATTTTTTACTGTGGACGGTCAGAAGTTTGCTGTGAGAGCTTTCAGTGAATGGGATGATGGTATGAATATACTTTATTCTTAAGAATTACAGCTGTAAAAATTTAAGATTAAGAAAATTTTAAAGAGAATTAAATATAAAAATGGATGAAGGATTGCTAAAAAATTTTAAAACAAGGATGCAGTGAAGGGGAGGTATGGGGAAGTCGTGTTATGTTTGTTTGTTTTTTGTTTGTGTTGTAAAATCAATAAAAATTATTATTTTTTTTTAAAAAAGAATATACTTTATTCTTTTTAAAAAAAAGCAATACAGGTGATGCAGTAATTGAAAACAATCTTGTATAGCTGGAACTACTTGACTCTGAACGCACCTTCCTTCCATGCACCTGTGCTGTCCACTGTCTGCTGTGATCCTGCTGGAAACCAGAAGTGTCTGTTCCAAAGCAAAAATCCAAAAGGGAATGTAGTTTATATTATTCTGTTCATGGAATCAAAGAACTGTAGAGTTGGAAGGAACCCTTAGGATCATCTAATCCAACCCCCTGCAGTGCAGGGATATGCAGCTGCTCCATATGGGAATTGAACTTACAACCTTGGCATTATCAGCAGTCCTGTGCTTATAGCCAAAATAATAGAATACAGCAAGATGGAAGGATAGATCAACCTGCAGCAAATAATAATAATAATAATAATAATAATAATAATAATAATAATAATAATAAAGTTTAACTTATTTGCAGCTGTTGAATATTATTATAATTATTTGTTTCTATATATATTGAGTTGTTGTTTTGGAAAACTGTCAGAAATGTGCAAAAGAAAAAGCGTCCCAAAGCGCCAAAATCCTGACACACTTTTTCCACACAAAAGGTGGCAAACATATACCATCAGTCCTGGAAGTGTCCCAAGCTAAACCCCTAGCACAGCTATTATATGGGGCTCAGATCTGGACTGGCACTTACCTTGTATCTACGGAAGCTGTCCAATCAAAGTTTCTAAGGCAAATTATTTCTGTGCCACCCTGTGTCCCAAATGCATCATTGCGCTTAGAGGCCAATCTCCCTTCGGTAGAATTATGGATCTGGCGCAGGATATTTGACTTCTGGCTTCGCCTAAACTCAAATCCCCCCGGTCTAATATCGCTAGTGCTGCAAGACTGTCACAAGAGTGCCTGATCTAAAATTGTCTATCAAAAACTGCACAACCCCACAACAACTTTGCCACAATAAGGAAATTTTGCCCATGGTATGACCACCTTCCACTTTCCCACTTTGAATCTCTGGCACCCTATCTGCATAACCTAGCAATTCCAAAATACAGACACGCTTTTACCCTCGCCCTCGGCTGTACTTGGGGGACGATTCCAACAGATTCCATACAAAAAACGCTTATGTCCCTGTGGAGATGGCAGCACCGAATCAGTGGTGCATGCCCTCCTGGCTTGCACTTTTTACAAAGACCTGAGGAATGACATTATCACCCCTCTTTTATTGTCCATTCCGGGGTCGCCCAACCACTGCCACAGTGTCTTTTCTCCTGGCAGATCAAGAGGAGCAGATGACAGCAAAGGTTGCAAGGTTTTTAGCTGGGGCAATCAGAATAAGGTCCGCAATTTGACTGCTGATTCAGCAGTGTGTGTTATATAATTGACTGCTTATTTTGTTCTGTGTATGCCACAATGTTTTTTTGTTGCTATGGCTGATGGCTGACGCAAAAAAAGTTTCATTCATTCACTCATTCATTCATATGCACACGTACTGTTTATTAAAGGTCAGCAACTTTGGGAAGCCCCCCTCAAAACTAAACTCAACAACTTTGACCTGCCCCCTACCCCCCCATGGGTAGATCACTGCCAAACACACCCCCCGGAGTAGATCACAGTCTCTTGGGAGTTGAACATCCCTGAGATAGATGGTTCACTCTTTTTTCATTGGTCTCTTCCTTTGTCTTTAGTTCCCCACCATTCCATTCTCCTTCCTACCTTGTTTTCAGTTTGTTTCCTCTTAATCAGAATTGTGTGGTTATTGAGTCTCTATTTAGGCTGGTGTTTTGCAGGGTGTTTACCCCTTAGGAGTCTTTTTCTGTTGTTGTTTAGTCGTTTAGTCGTGTCCGCCTCTTCGTGACCCCCTGGACCAGAGCACGCCAGGCACTCCTGTATTCCACTGCCTCCCGCAGTTTAGTCAAACTCATGCTGGTAGCTTCGAGAACACTGTCCACCCATCTCATCCTCTGTCGTCCCCTTCTCCTTGTGCCCTCAATCTTTTCCTACATCAGGGTCTTTTCCAGGGAGTCTTCTCTTCTCATCAGGTGGCCAAAGTGTTGGAGCCTCAGCTTCGGGATCTGTCCTTCCAGTGAGCACCCAGGGCTGATTTCCTTCAGAATGCATAGCCTTGATCTTCTTGCAGTCCATGGGACTCTCAAGTCTCCTCCAGCAGTCCTTTTCTACTAAAGACTTTTTGTTTTGCATTTCTGTGAATTTTTAAGTAAACCACAAGTCTGCTGACAACTCCCTCTGAAGCATGGATGGTGCAGTGTTGTCTTTGCTTCAGTAAGCATGGGAATATTTTGGGGGGTGGGGGGAGTGGATAAGGAATCACATGAGAGAATAAGCAATTGATAATTTCCTCTTAGCTGCTGTACAATGTTTTTAATCTCTTTATTGGTTTTAATGTGTAAATGTTTTGAGCATTTAAGGAAATGGTATTCATATGTTTTTAAAATAAATTAATATGTTTTGTTTGATTTTATTTATTTGTTTGTTTAAGGTGTTTCAAAGTCAGGTTTCCAGGTGGAAGCAGTGCACGGTGTGATACTGGATCTGTCAGAAGATGTTAGTACCTGGAAGCCTGAAGACCAGATTGTTGTTGCAAGCACTGATTATTCTATGTACCAGGCAGAAGAATTCACCCTCCTTCCTTGTTCAGAATGCAATAGATATCAAATCAAAGTTAAAGGTATGGTGCAAGCTTTTGCTTTCCATGTGTCTGTGGTCCTGATGCCTAGTATAAATGCAGTCACATTGACTTTCTGGCATTGGTAAACTTTTCCAGCTGCTTAACATTCACTGCAGCCTAAGATCCTCATTTGACCCTGACATGACACATACGCACACCATTGTATGTATCAGCACAAAGGAAGGGAAGTTTCATATCTCAAGTGTAGCATATGTCAGTGCTAAATTGTATTCTGCTCTGGACATGATTGAAATGCAGCTTGCCCTTTTGTGCAAAACAGCTTCCCTTTTTACTGATTACTGTCCTATGCGCTTTCCTTTCGCTCAGTTGTTTTGGGCTGCTCTCTTAACCACACAGGCATTTATCATTCTTTGCTGTGTCACTGCTCTTTCTTCCTTCAGTGTTTGTGCCATATCTGCAACATTAACAGCTGGAGATCTCTTGTATGGACTTAGGAGATCAGGATAGTAGTTCCCCTCCCTCCCTATATCATTTATTCTGTTATCACCAGGTTGGGCATCGCTTTCTCTTGGGTGAAGACAGAGGCAAAGTTCCGCCTTTTCTCTGTCACCCAGTAGCATCTCTCCATCTTCCCCATGCAGAGGACCTACCACTTGCTTGTGGAGCTCCATCTAGGAAAAGCAAACTGATCTGTGCAACTTGGAGCTGTGGTGAGACTGGGAGTTATGGTTAGGTGATCACGGTAGAGATGGTTGGTGGTGTATATTTGGGGTTTCAAGGCTTGGATGTGGGGTGGCAGGAAGAGTTGGAACCATCCATACCTGGACCTCATAACTGTAGGGGGAAGGGAGAGGTAATTCAAGCCAAGAGATGCAGGTAGCATTTGGATACACATTTAGCTGTGTGCAAAGGTAAATAGCCTAAAGTTCTAGGAAGTGCTGTCTTAGAAATTTTTATTTCCTCTTGTGGTCTGTGCAAGTTTCATATGATTTCTGAGGATTCTCTGGGGCAAAACTTTTCTGGTGTGCCCAGCTGCCCCTTTTGCTTGAAATACATATCTCAGCATCTTACTAGTGAAATTTAATTTCTGCTTCTCTTAATCCTTGGACTTCAGCATCTGCAGATGCTCTCTCACATGAATGAGGAAAGGCAAGCAAATTACTCCCATATGGAAGCAGTTCTTCAGCTTTCTGTTCATTTAATATCCAGTTTCCTTCAGTGTTCCAAAAATGTGTCAAGAGCCTCATCCCTTCCTACTTTTCAAACGTGTACAGTCTTGCTAGGTTTTGATGGAAGAAATAAACTTAATTTGGGCTGTTAACATCTGGAGGTGTACATTAAGTTATTTTCTCTGTTACTTTTTGTAGTTCGCATGCTAACGAGTTTGATTTGAAACTCCATCTATGCTATGTGCGTTTAGAAAAAAATATGTTCCCTACATGGTTATGAAAGAGCTGTTGCACAGGTGGTCAATAAAAGTTTTACAGAACTTGCATAGCTAGACTGAAGTGTTAGCTGGACACTTTCAGGAAAGAGTAATTTGGAACTTAAAGCTTTTATTGAAGTGAGACCAAGATACAGGATAGTTTAGCTTTGTTTCCATCTTGGTGCTTTGTTGTTGTTCTTCTCTATGCCATGAAACCAGCCCACTTAGTAAAGAGAATTTTCACTATGGCAAAAGTGGATTTGGTAAAAATACTGGATTCTGCTAGATAAAAGGCCACTTTTAAACAGGAGAAGTTTGATTTTGGGTTGTTTTTTTTAAGGCGAAGTAAAGGAATTTGTGATAAAACATTGGAGAGAGAGAGAGAGAGAGAGAGAAATTAAATATTATATTTATTTGTAAAATTATTCCTAACTGTATCTATGAGACCTGTGAAGCCATATCATATTTTCAGCTTCTGAAGCTATTAAAGTAGTTCACTCACTTTCCTTGTCTAATGTAAGCGTCCTACCCTAAATTTTGGTGTGAATGTTAAAACTACATAAATTCAGCATGATAAAGGATTTGGAAGAAAGTAATTCTTGACTGCCACATCAACCGTCTCTCATCTCCCATTTATGTTTTTGGTCATCCATCTGCACATGGCCATTGTAGACCACTTTTCATTCCAGATAGTGCTCCTAGAAATAGTTTGTATGGCAAAATCATCTGTGAACAAAATAATGAACGCTTGAGTGGGCTTCATTCCTCAAATTTGTACAGATCCTAGGAAGATTTTCATAAGATCAAACCATATGTGAAAACTTCTGCATACCTGTTCATTTTCTTTCTGACACATGGCAGGCATAGCACTAGATCACCTGAACTCCAAGGTGGGACAAGATTCGTCTTCCACTCCATAGCTCTGCCTTTCCAGGAATGAAGCTTAACTGTCTTAGCAGGTTGCATACATTCACAACAGATAAGAATCAGAGACCTCCATTTTTCACTTGCTTTGCCTTTGAACATGAACTTCTCTTTCAAACAGAAATCCCTCAGTTCCTTCATATAGGAGAAATTGTTGATGGAGTGGACATGAGGGCTGAGGTCGGTGTTCTCACTCGGAACATCTTAATAAAGGGAGAGATGGAAGATTCCTGTTACACTGGCAAAGAGTGCCAGTTCTTCCATTTTGATACTTTTGGTGGACATATCCAGGTATGGACGGGGGGGGGGGCATGCATGTGGGGGTGCTAAATTGCTTCCTGTCATTGCCCCAGTAACTTTTGCTGATGCAGATTTTCCATGGTGATTATTCCTTTCCTGTTTTGAGATATAATATTTAAGTTGCCATATCTCAAAAAGTAAAGACCAGGACACTCCAAAGTTGTTGATCCAGGAGAAAGCACTGGCCTGGACAGGAATTCTGCTTTTGAAATCCTGGTAGTGTCCAGGAAAATCCAGACATATGGCAGTCCTATTACATGTACAAGTAAGGCTTTACACTGAATACAAACTATGGCAGTCTTGCCTATAGCAGGGGTAGCCAATGTGGTGCCACTGGGGACGTGACCTAGAGTCTTACTCGTTTCAAAACTGTGCTCTGTTTATTACTCTTCAGTGTAATTGGATTTCCAATGTAATAGTTTTGATGCCGTTCTGTATTGTTGTGTGTTTATCTGGGGAAAATGGGTGCTTTAAAGCTTGTAAACCAATGAACTGTTGTTGATCTGGGGGGGGGGGATGAATTCGTAAACAATGAGATTATTTTTTTGTGCTCTTCCAGATTCTGAAGAATTTCACCTCTGTTCACCTCTCTTACGTGGAACTCAGACAAATGGGTCAGCAGGTCCATGGAGCTTACCCTGTTCACTTCCACCGCTGTGAAGATGTGGACGAGAAAGGAGGGTACAACTACAGGACTTATGTAGAAGGCCTCTCAATTCATCACTGCTTCTCTAGATGTGTGACTGTTCATGCAACAAACGGCTTGCTGGTAATAGCAGTGCTCCTTTGCCTTCCCCTCTACTTCAAACTTCCTCTGTTACTGACCTCTTTGGATCATGCCATGCTAACCGTGGTTAGTTGCAAACTTCTATTTGCAACTGTGGTTAGAAATGGTGTTGCAAACTGCCAGTGGTGCAGGCATAATACGAATCAAGGTTACAGCTGCAAAGGGAAGGGAGGAGAGTCTCTGGGGCACTCAGGATCACATGGCGGTAGGGCAGTATTTCATCTGCACAAATCTCTGGATGTGGGTTTTTGGATTTATCACTGTGCCTATCTCTTTGAGTCCCTATGGGTATTAGCGTTTGTGAGGAGGTTTCGTCCTAACTGTAGGATCTGATAAAGATGAATTGGGCAGTTTGTAATTGTTTACTTTTCTTCAGCAAAGAGGATGCGCAGGTGTATGGAAGACACATCATCGCTTGGCCTAAGCGTCAGCATCATCTAGAAGCATTTTAAATTGGATTGACTGGTCTTAAGTTTTGACCCACTTCAATGTTCTTGGCCCTGGGAACCTGGAATCATGAGATTGCCTTTCCATGTTATCAGTTGCTTGTATGAAGTGTTGGCTAGATGATTTGATCAAGTGCTAACCATGTCATGGAGATAATATTGGGGAGTGGGAGAGGGCTTTCCTAGCACATCAACTGAATAACATGCCACTATGAATACATGTGAAAATATGGTTTAATATTTTCATAAGTTTTTGTTTTGGGAGTATGCTAGAATTTTTTTATAATTTTTGAAATCTGCATTTTGCTCCTGAACCTCATGATTATTGTCATCTATCTATCAACACATCTGGATAAAGTGATGTATGAGACATAGTATATAAACATATCTGGTAAGAATTTGAAACCTAAGTTCATCCTAAAGTTCTGCATTCGTGGGCAGAAAATGTTTGTGGTTCATTATTCTGATTTAACTATTACATTGCTAACAGTGAAGTGTCTGTCCCACTGCAGCTGTGTCAAAATAGTGGAGATGTAATGCAGTTCTCAATATAGGCTTTTGGGAATGACATAAACTTTTATTTCTGCAGATAAAAGACACCATTGGATATGACACACTAGGTCATTGTTTTTTCCTGGAGGATGGCATTGAGCAGAGGAATACACTGTATCATAACTTAGGGCTAGTCACCAAACCAGGCACACTCCTTCCCACTGACAGGAACAGCACAATGTGCCTGGCCATGAAGGATCATGTCTATGGAGCCTATGAGCCAGTTCCAACCACAGACTGCATGTGAGTGACTGGCTCAATGATGGGGGTGGGGGTGGGGCCGGAATTTCAGGTGCTGATTAGTTGATTGGCATTCTATACAGAGGGGACTTCTTTTCAATAAACTACCCACAGTCTGTGTACATGGCTTAAGTGCTGGTATGTTGAAGGAGGCACTCTTGTACAAGTGGCAAGTGGCTTGCTCTCTATGCTGAGCCATTGAAGACTTGGATTCAAATCAGTGCTGAGCAGCGTAATTCATTAGGCAACTTTAGGCTGGCCAAAGAAATTGATTTGACAGGTTTGTTGAAACATGAGCTTAGCTGAATATATATTGCAACATTTAGCCTGTCTGAAGTCCGTGGAATGCAGCAGGAAAGGTAGTGGGACTAAGACTTAGTGGCTTGGATCCAGAGCTGCCATGCTCCAATTCTCAGGGCTCTCTTCCATTCACGGAATGGCTTTAATCCAGTGGAGGTTTCCACCGGTGGAGAGGAAGGTGATTTTCCTTGATTTCCCTTTTCCCTTGTAGCCATTTCCCATGCTGCCCCAGAGGGTCCCCCGCACATTTGGAGAAACTGTGGGGAGAATTGATGAAAATCATTCTCCTCTACCTTTTCCCACCAGCAGATGCATCCTGTGAGAGGCATTCCGCTCCTGAGATCTCAAGATCCAAGCCAAATATTCCTGTTTTAGGAAACAAAATGCATAGCGTTCCAAACAACAAAAAGCTATTAATGAAGAGATTGTGTTAAATACATCCTCTCTTCCACAGATGATTCAGATAGTATATGATTTTACTTCAGGGCCTTAAGTTTCAGTATAGGAAAGCAATATAAGAATATTATAATTTGCTGCCAAAATTTGAATTGTTTGTTTATCTACTCTTTTAAGCATTGTTGCTCAATCTGCAGAGATCCCCCACCCCAGTAAAAATGAACGCTGCTTAAATTTGCAAGTTTGCGCTCTTACTGTGAGACATGAGAGTATCTGTAGGACCTGCTGCTTAAGCTCTTTCCATTTGTGTCACTTTGCAGGGCTGTTTCCACATTTTGGATTGCTCATCCCAACAATCACCTTATAAATAATGTGGCTGCCGGCTCACAGGTGAGGCTCTTGGAGCACTGGGTTAACTAATTCTACAAAATGGAAGCATACTGGAAGCATATAACGTTCATTCAACTCCCTTTGTTTTCTTAGCATAATGTCCTCATTTTTATATTTAATATGCATAAATGATGCACTGTTCAGAAAAGCTCATAAAACCTATATTATAAATCACAGGTTGGATTTGAACTAAGTTAGTTGAACTCAATTAGTTTCAGTGGTAATTAGCAGGGCAATCCTAACCAATTTCTTATTAAATTCAGTGAGGCATACTTCTAGGTAATTGGGATTAAGTTTGCAGCCTAAATTCAGCGAATTTAGCCTGGATCCATTCCCATGTATTTTGCTGAATAATATTTTTCACTTTGCAGACCTTTTTCTTCATGTACAAAGATGTTTAAAGAAGATTTGTTTTTACCTTTTACAAGCCAGTAAAATTGTGTTACTTCACATGCATTGAAAAATCTCCCTATTCCAAAGAACAAAGTTACTTTTTGTAAATGAGAGGTTGTTAATTTAAGCATAAATCTCTGTGGTCTAACTGGTTGGATGTCTGTTTATTTTAAATGGTAGCTTAGTTTTAGGGTGCTGAGACCTAAATCGGTTAGATTTTATTTGAAAACACATTTGACTCAATATTTTACTTACACAGGTAGAGTGCCGTACTATTTACTATGCAGTAAGAAACAATGAAATTTACATTTTCTATTCTTACGGTATTTGTTAGTGGGTTTTGTAATGAAGCTGGAGATTAGGGCCTAAGACTGATCTTAACTTAGAAAAAATATTGAATAAATATTGTGAAGGTTTCAAAGAAGCTAGTGCTTTGCCCAGGGCGTTCTCTGCTGGGAATTTTCCAGGCTGGGTCTTAGGGGTACAGATAGTGTTTTCCACTCAGGCTGCAAGGCGACCCTGGAGAATCACCATGGAGAGTCTTCTGAGCTGTGGTCACCTTTTGCAGCCACTCTTAGAACTGCACTGCTAGTTCTGGTTGTTGTTTTTTTGCAGTGGCCTCTTTGGACCCCATGGTTATGGGTGCTTTTCTGTCCCCAGACTCTGTGCTTAAAAAATGGAAACAATTTCTGCACAGCCTCCTGGGCTGCAAATGACAAAGAGATTCATGCAGCCCAGGAAAAGTGTCTCTCACATGTGCAGCCAAGAAGGAAAGGAGGGAAAAGAACTAGGTGGCTTGATGGTTTAATTCAAGCAGACCACTGAGAGGCTTTCAGTGTGGGGGTGTATGGGTGTATGGGTGTTGTTGTTGTTGTTGTTGTTGTTGCTTGCTTGCTTGCTTGCATGCTTGTTTACTTGATTGTTTGACTTGACTGGTTCACCATGCAAACCTTCACTTGCCTCAACTTGGACTGGACAAGGAGACATATTGCAAGGGCCAGGGAATTTTTTGTTTGATCCTGTGCAGCAGAAGGAAAAAGCTTCTTGAATCTACTTTCCTCTGAGGGAGAAAACCTGTCAACAATCCTTTAAGAACTGAAAAGGTTTTTTTAATATTATTGCTTTCCTTGGCAACCCCAGGAAGAACAGTAGGAAATGAATTTTATAACAACAGCATGATATGAAGGATATAAAAGTAGTTATTGTTAATGTTTTAAGATAAGACCATGAGAAGAGCCCTGCTGAGTCCTGCTTGTCCAGCTTAGTCCAGCAGGAGTTTGTTGAATTAGGGGCCACCCCCGTATCCTGGGGTCGGCATTCAACAATGTGCTGTGTGAAGAATTAATTCTTTTTGTCTGTCCTGAATTATTTCTCTGGTTGGAACAGAAAGACCCCTCTCTCTACATCCTGTACAGTTCTATAAAGCTTTTAGAATGTTCCTCCTTACTCACCTTTTTTTCTAAACCTGAAAGCCCTGATAGTTGTCACTTTCTGTAAAGGGAAGGTGATTCAGCCCCTTGATCATTTTTGCTGCCTCTTTCTGCACTTCCCCAGCTTTTCATGGTGGTTCTTGAGGGGTAGTTAACAGAACTTTAAGCTGTATTCCAGGTGTGTGTAAAAGTATTACTATACTAACTTTTTTAAAAAATCAATCTCTGGCATGGAATTCATTTTACTCAGTGAGCAACAGCTTAAGAGAACATTTTTACTGAGCTGTTCACCACATTCTTAAGAGTTTTCTTAGCTAGTAACCACCAGTTGACACCCCATCAATGTGAAGTTGGGGGGAGGTTGTCCCAGTGTTCAACACTTGCTATTTTGTTGCCCATTCACCTATTTTGGAGAGATACTTTTTGAACTCATTGCACTATATTTTGGTTTTTACTACCCTAAATAATTTGCTAGCATCTGTAGCTTGGGTCCCCTTGTTGCTCACCCCAATGCCAGAAAATTTATGAACTAGTTTAAAAACACTGACCTGTCCTTATACAGATCCTTGGAGGACTGTAATTAGCTGGCAGTAAGAAGCATAATGTGCTTTCTAGGATTAGAAAGCACATTATGTAGTAGTAATTATGATTGTGTTGCCATGTTCCTATCCAAACGGATCCATGACTAAGTTTATTTATCACCTCTTGTTTCCAGGATGCTGGCATATGGTACATATTTCACAAAGTGCCTACAGGAGAGTCTCATGGGTTGTTTCCTGAAACCAAAGCTGAACTAACACCACTAGGAATTTTCTATAACAACAAGGTGCACTCCAACTTTAAGGTAAATAATTCTTCAAATGAACTGAAAAATTATGTATGATTTCTAGTCTAAAGTACTATATTTTTCTCTCTATAAGGCGCACCTGACCATAAGGCACACCTGATTTTTAGAGGAGGAAAACAAGAAAAAAAATATTCTGAATCAAATGTTGTTGGAGAGGAGTTTTAAGTAGGGAGGGAAGAAAAAACACTGAAGGGACAAGGAGCACATGTGGGGTGTATGGAGAAGGAGGTGGCTAACGATGCAGGAGAGGGGTTTAAGGGGAGGGAGGAAAGGAAGGGAAGGCAAAAGTTCTCTCCCCCTCCCACCCAAGCCAGCGCGCTCTCTCTCTCTCTCTCTCTCTCTCTCTCTCCCCCTCACCTGCATGTTTTCTGGCACCTGCGCGTCCATGGCATGCTTTCCTGGACGCAGCACGGGAGCACAGAGAGGAGGAGGCGGCGACAGCTGTCATTTGCGCTCCTAGCCGCTGGAAGCTGAGCTGGGTGGGCTGGAGCCTGCGCGCCGTCACCTCGCAGCAAGCAGACACACTGAATAAGGGGAATGGGCCATCACTGGCCCGATCCGAGCAAACACAGCAACCGAAAACACAAGAGGGTGGGCAGTAAGGCCCTGAGGCAGAGGGCAGGAAAGGAATTCACTGCAGCTGTGCGCTCCCTGCCAGAAAGGGCAAGAGCAGCGGCTGACTTTAACTGCCCAGTTAAAACCGTACACAGCGGGGAGCGCAAAACAAAATAGGAGTCGCAATTGAATCCTTAGGAAGGTGCTACAATAATTAGACAAGGGGAACAGGGCTGATGAACAAACGGTAGCCTTGGGATGCTGTACAGATTGAGAGGCTCCACACACAAGGACACTCAAACGCCCAAATGCCCCCTTTAACCACACACTCTCCCGTGCAGCAACACGACTCACACTCCTCCACACACACACACTAAAATATGCCCGATACAGGAACCCCAGCAGCCTCCTCTCTGCAGCCTTCCCTCCTCCGTGACACACGATCCAATTTTCGTCCCTGCACTCTGGTGATTCAGCTCCAGGGACCACACACTCGCTCCATAAGACGCCCAGACATTTCCCCTTACTTTTTAGGAGGAATAAAGTGCGTCTTATGGATTGAAAAATACGGTAATTGCAAATGATTATGAATATCATTTACCGTACTTTTCCATGTATAACATGCCCCTGTGTATAACACACACACCCTGCCAGTTTTGGGGGACCAAAATTAAGAAAAGGGGGGATTCCCCAAGTTCTTGAGCTTTTTTTGGGGGGGGCATAGTTGTTGGGCTTTTTTATGGGGAAATGCAAAAAGTCACTCACCCGCCAGACTGACAATGCTGCTTGCGCACGTAGACAAAGCAACCTATCCTCTTTCCCATCGCTGAAAAAGCCAATTGCTGCAGTGACAGCCAATCAACAACAGCCCTTTCAGCAGCCACCAATAACAATCTCCAACTTGTGGCAGCAACCAATCCCATGCCCCACAATGCACTACCCATGTATAGAAGACCCCTAATTTTGAACATGATTTTTAAATTTAAAAAAATAGGCTTATACCTGGAAAAGTACAGTAATTTTTTACATTTCTGTACTGCCCTTCATCTGAGGATCACAGGGTGGTTTACAATATAAAAACACAAAAATGCATACCATAGTAACAAACAAAACCAATAACCTCCTCCCTGACGCCCTCTCCCCAATTCCAGACAGACCCATCTTTTCTCAGGATTCGTGGCCAGATAGGCATTCTGAGCATCTCCAAAGAGCCCAGCAAAATCACACTACTTGACTACATTCAGAAATTGACTATGACTAATTGCCTCATTGGAATGAACTTGACATTGCCATAATTTTTCATATTCTTGTCATCTTTCCAATTGGTTTTTGATGTCCTTCCAACATTTTCTTGGTGTTCTTTCAACACCAGCCAAGCCAAAGGAAAGGCTTCATATTATTGTGGACATGCTAGGTAGGTTCTGCAAATAGAAAGAATGCATGCTGACATTTTCCAGTTCATTGTCCTGGAGTCCTAGAATTTTAGCTGAAAACACATTCCAAGTCTTAGGTGTGGTAACACAAACTCTTCACATCCGTGAGATGGCTGCTTGAGAAGAAGATGGCATTTTACTGGCTGTGACCTAGGATAGTATAGTGGGTGGAATATTCTGATATGTTCAGTTTCTAATGCAGGAGACAAGACTCTCCTGATTTCTTTCAGTCTGTGAAAGCTTCAAGAATATGTTCCCAGGCACTTTTTCCTTCTCATATTAGCTGTTGTAATTAAGAACTGCAAGACTATAAACACCATACTGGTTACAAAGTTATTTGTATCTTTTTATTATTGCAGGCTGGGTTGTTCATTGATAAAGGTGTGAAAACTACCAATGCAAGTGCTGATGATAAAAGGGAGTATCTGTGTTTGGACAATAATGCAAGGTAGAACATACTATGTGGAAGGAAATGATTGAGGATTAAATACAGGAGTGTTATTTTTGTTGTCCAGAATTTGCAAACCCTAGTTTAATGCACATGGAATGCCTTAATGTAGTTGTGCACATGTTTTGGCTGCTGAATCCACAATTTTTGCAGCCTTATTAATCATCTGGATAGTGAAACACTTCCAGTTGTTACTCCCCCACCCCCCAAAGGCTACCACTGAAGTGCAAGCATGTTGTTGCTGTTTCATTCAGTTCTGCCTGTTCCTGTTTGTTGAATTGCGGTCCATGGGCACACTCTATACACCATGGGGTGTATAGAGAAGGGTTGGTCAGTCTCCCAATTACCATTACCACTGCTCTACCTGTGCACAGCCCTCTGCGTAGATAGAAGCATTCCAAACACCACTGGATTTTGTGTTCTAGAATTAGGTAGCCATTAAGTACTTGCAGCATTTTTCTTACTTTTTTCCACTCTCTCATAAATAAAAGGGAGGAAAGCTTCAGCAATAAATTCCCTCCAGGACTGAAGCATCTGCATCTGTGGGTATGTTGTCCTTTTCCAGTATGAGATTACTGGGGATTGCTTTATGCTATGGAAATTAGGTTTTGCTTAGTGACAAAGACCCTTGGAATTCAAAAGTAAAACCTGTTTCTTTTTTGCAGTATGCATGTGTGCTTGAGCTGATTTTTTGTAAACATTTGTGTGAGGTGCTGTCGTTTTTATACTGATGTACGCAGAATTGCAGGTGTGCAGGTCCATTCACATCCCCTCCCTTCTTTTTCAAGGTTTCGACCACATCAAGATGCAGATCCTGCAAAGCCCCGAGTTGCAGCTCTCATAGACAGGCTAATAGCTTATAAAAATAATGACCATGGAGCTTGGGTCAGAGGAGGGGAAATCATTATTCAGAACTCTGGGTAGGTTGCCCTTCAGCAAATACCTACACATTGTTAAAGTAAATTAAACAGCTATCTTGAACAGACTTGCACAAGGTGACTGTACAGGTAAAACTCTGTCCTGCCAATTTCTGGAAATGTAAACTATCGTCATTTTCACCTATCTGGATTGGTGCTTTAGGTTTAGGTTATTGGTGTTTTTCCTGAAATAATTGGCTGTTTTTTCTCTTCTAGTTTTGCTGACAATGGAATAGGCTTAACCTTTGCCAGGTTAGTGCTGTTTCATTTTTACTACTTCTGTATTAGTCTGTCTCCTTTGAAGTTTTAGATGTCAAATCAGAAAACAGATCCTAACAAGTCTGTGCCTAAGTTATTGTTGGACTCCAGGTCAGAGGCAACGCTGCCCTGCTGGCTTTCGCAGATAGCTTCAGTAGTTTTTAGCTGCTGTGTTGCACAGGTAGAGAATATTCTGTTCAGGTTCTTAAATAAGCAAGGTTGTAGTTGAAAGTATTATTATTATTATTATTATTATTATTATTATTATTATTATTATTTGTAGTGATGGAAGCTTCCCAAGTGATGAAGGCTCCAGCCAGGATGTATCAGACTCTCTGTTTGTTGGTGAAAGCAATAATTATGGCAATTCAGGCGGCCAAAACAAATACTGGGGCACTGGAGGAATAAACAATAAAAATCGTACTTTGCCTAGAAACCGGTAAGCATACAGTGCCTGAAACAGAGTGACGTTTCCAGGGGCGCAGCTCTTGTTCCCCTCCCTGTGAGAAACTCTACAAATATCTTACTCTCAATTTCTGAGTTGAAGTTGGGTTTCTCCAGCTCTCTTCTTTTTATTTTTGGCACATGCCAGCTCCCCTTGCCCGCCATCCTGTCCAAGCACATTCATGTCTTGAGAGATCCTCCTGGATCCCATCTTCTTCCCATTGACTTGCTCCTGAACCTTTTTGTTAGAGCAGACATGCACTTACGCACTGGGACATTCATGTGGGCAGGCCTCCAAGTAAGGCTCTTTTAAATTACCTTTTGTGTTTCACAACCCCTGCAGTTTTTCTTACACAGTGTTTGCATTTCTGTTAAAGGAGATGAAAGAGCTCTAGTGACCTTTTAGGGAAAATGTTTGTTCAGCTTTGGGAATGCCAATTTGACTCCGCTTCGCATTCCTGTCAGTAAAAGAGTCTGGATCTCTTGCTGACCTTGCAGGAGACCTGCTTGCTTAAAAAAAGAATATTTGCTGTCTCCTAGAATGATAGCTTCATGTCAAGGTGCAAGTAGAACCACATACACGAGAGAGTTGATGTGGAGGGAGTCAGTTTAAGTCTGCTGGCAGCCGTCAGTGGCAATTGGACAATGAGCATTTGTGACCAATTTCCTAAAGCTGCTTGCAAATAAAGTCCTTTGGAGGCTTGGGCACTCTAATTAACAGTATTAACAAGTTTTAGGCTTACCATGCTAGTCTGAATGATAGGCTAGAAATGAGCAAGATCAAAGTGCAAAAGTTGGACTATTGCACAAAATCTACCTGCTAATTGGTACCTCTTCAATACCTTCCTCCACTTTCCTATTTAACCAGCTACAGGGGATTCAGCTGTCTGCAGATGCCCTTAGGATAATTAGAGTAGAAAGAATAAGGTTAGAGTTCATAAATTCCTGTATTTAAATAAGGATCATTACTTTAAAAAAAGGCTGAGTGCTGAGCCCTTGAGATAGAGTAGAAATAGGAGTTATATTAATTGGGTGTGGATATTGGCCAGAATAAGCATGCATTGTTTGCAATTAGAACCTTAAAAAAACACAAATACTGTCTCAGTATTGCATTTAAATTCTTTTAGCCACGAATATTTTATATATACAGCTTAATCCTATGCATGTTTACTCAGAAGTAACTCTCACTGTGTTGGGTGGAGTGCCATGGATATTGTCTGCCTAGTCCATATCTAAGTAAAGAAGTGTACTTGGCTGCTGCAGGCAAAAAGGGGTCTCTAAATATGTACCTATCTACTTTTAACAGGACGTATCCCATCAGAGGCTTTCAGATTTATGATGGACCTATACGTCTCTCCAAGTGCACATTCAACAATTTTGTGCCAACTCCAGATAGATTCACTAGTGCAATTGGGTTCCTAATGAAAAACACCTGGCAAATTACCCCCCAAAACAATATTTCTCTTGTGAAGTTTGGTGAACAGGTAAATTTTCAGATTGAAGCTGCTTTTCCCAAATGGGGAAAGGATGACTGAGCAATGTTTGGTGGAAATGCAGGGTACAACAAACAAATATTTATTGATAAAAGATTATTGCCATAAAATTAATGTTGCTCTTGTCTTTTAAGGTTTCTCTGAAAGTCTTTTTCGGTAAACCTGGGCCTTGGTTTGAAGAGGCTGATCTGGATGGCGACAAGAACTCAATATTTCATGATGTTGATGGATCTGTGACTGGCTACAAGGACACCTATGTTGGCAGAATGGATAACTACCTGATTCGACATCCTGACTGTGTTAATCTCACCAGGTGGAATGGTGTGCTCTGCAGTGGGACCTTTGCTCAGGTTAAAGAGAGGCCATTGTTAATATGCATAAAACTTGAGCAGCTGATGTTACTGTTTACCCATTTCTTCCAATTTTTATAAAAGTTATAGTAGAATTCTTTATGCCAAGGGATGGGCAGTCTCCCCCCCCCTTTGTCTTTGTATACTGTCTTAGTTTCATGATCTTAGCTGCCCTGAGCCTGGCTCCGGCTGGGGAGGGGAGGGTACAAATAAAAAGATTGATAGATTGATTGATTGATTGATCTGTCTGTCTGTCTGTCTGTCTGTCTGTCTGAGAGGTGGGCCAGACCAGAAGCAAAAGTGGCTGAGGGCTGTGTCCCCTGTTTCTGTCTCTCTTTCTGCCCCTGCCCTTTCCCTTCTTTTCCTTTTGTTGCTTATATGTGCATTAAATTAGACCAAGGGTCACATGACATCAGACTGAGGGCAGCCTGTGGTACTTGGGCCCCAGCTTGTTATTTCTGATTTACATCCTTATTTATATTCAGAGCTGAGCCTACTGAATGGGTTCTCTCTTTCACACTCATATACCATCTCCCTGCTCCCAAATTGTCCGCTATTTTTAAAACAATGAATAGGAAGAGGGCAAACTTTTTCATCAAGTGCAGGATTAGATGTATGAAGACAGAACCAGCACTCACAGAGAAAAAAGACTTCCTTTATCATATTTGCACAGCTTAGAGGCGGGAACCTCTGAACTCCATTCTTTGTTATCATTTCATACAAATACTGAAAAAGGCATAGGGCAAGTCACTTTATTTTATTCTTTTACTTTAGCTCTTGGTCTGTCATAAAGTACTTCCTTTATTTTAAAAAAACTGTAGAACTACTATGGTTCCATATAAAGAGTACAGTGTTGTTGTTTAGTCATTTAGTCGTGTCCGACTCTTCATGACCCCATGAACCAGAGCATGCCAGGCACTCCTGTCTTAAACTGCCTTCCACTCCCTTCTCCTTGTGCCCTCAATCTTTCCCAACATCAGGGTCTTTTCCAGGGACTCCTCTCTTCTCATGAGGTGGCCAAAGTATTGGAGCCTCAGCTTCAGCTTCACGATCTGTCCTTCCAGTGAGCACTCAGGGCTGATTTCCTTAAGAGTGGATATGTTTGATCTTCTTGCAGTCCATGGGACTCTCAAGAGTCTCCTCCAGCACCATAATTCAAAAGCATCAATTCTTCGGCGATCAGCCTTCTTTATGGTCCAGCTCTCCCTTCCATACATCACTACTGGGAAAACCATAGCTTTAACTATATGGACCTTTGTTGGCAAGGTGATGTCTCTGCTTTTTAAGATGCTTACTAGGTTTGTCATTGCTTTTCTCCCAAGAAGCAGGCGTCTTTTAATTTCGTGGCTGCTCTCACCATCTGCAGTGATCATGGAGCCCAAGAAAGTAAAATCTCTCACTGCCTCCATTTCTTCCCCTTCTCTTTGCCAAGAGGTGATGGGCCCAGTGGCCATGATCTTAGTTTTTTTGATGTTGAGCTTCAGACCATATTTTGTGCTCTCCTCTTTCACCCTTATTAAAAGGTTCTTTAATTCCTCCTCACTTTCTGCCATCAAGGTTGTGTCATCTGCATATCTGAGGTTGTTGATATTTATTCCGGCAATCTTAATTCCGGCTTGGGATTCATCCAGCCCAGCCTTTCGCATGATGAATTCTGCATATAAGTTAAATAAGCAGGGGGACAATATACAGCCTTGCCGTACTCCTTTCCCAATTTTGAACCAATCAGTTGTTCCATATCCAGTTCTAACTGTAGCTTCTTGTCCCACATAGAGATTTCTCAGGAGACAGGTGAGGTGATCAGGCACTCCCATTTCTTTAAGAATTTGCCATAGTTTGCTGTGGTCGACACAGTCAAAGGCTTTTGCATAGTCAATGAAGCAGAAGTAGATGTCTTCCCCCCAATTCCTGGAAGAAGTTTTGTTTCTACCTGCTCTGTCCAGGCAGTCATGTCTTGGGGGATCCAAGAAGTCTCCTTCCTCTCTCCTATGTGGCCCCTTTTCCACTTCCTATTTAACACTAGCCATAGCTTGTCATCATATCAAAATTTTATTACTATTATTGAAGGGGATGGTGTAACAGTGGCCAATACCACCAAACAATGGTTTCTGATCTTGGTTTCCAACTGAGGTCTTGTATGAGCAGAGGGACTTTATCAAAACTTTCCATTAAGTATGTCATGTAATCCAGTGGTAAACAACCATTTTTTCTTAATTCAAAGTTTTTGTTATCCAAATATATTTAGATATCCTCTAGGCCATCCAAACAACTGAGAGCTGGACTGTTTGCAACTGATGTGGTATAATCTATCCTAGTTTTTACATATTTATTCTGTTTTGATAACTGTTAGGTGTACATTCAGACACGGAATCCACAGAATCTTACCATGACTATGGTGCGAGATGAATACCCTTCCAGTCCTATGATACTGAGAGGGATTAATAATCAGAAAGCTGACTACCAGCAATACCAGCCTGTGGTGATGCTTCAGAAGGGCTACACAATACATTGGAATGGACAAGCCCCACAAACAACATTTCTGTACCTCATTAACTTCAACAAGTAGGTTGCCTTTCAATGTCCAGTTTTGTTTAAAAATGCAGATATATTCCATGAACTCTCATCTACCTCATAAAGCAATGTGAAGCATGTATTTCTTTGTTAGTTTTTGAAGTATAATAATGTATTATTACAAACTGAGCAAAACTCTTATCAGCCGTAGACAAACAGCAATGACAACAAAAGGAAGAACACATGGTTTATATCATAGCACAATCCTCATTGACAGCACTAACAATGCAAATTGGCTAGCTTGATTTAATAAATGATTTAAACTTCCTCTCAGACAAGAAAACCAAGTTGTTCTGTGGCACAAGTCATCAGGCTGTCCTCATGTGCAAGCCACATTGAATGTTCCTGTGTCCTTATCAAAAGAACATTGTGGAGCAGAAGATTTCTCTCTTTTGTTCTAATTTTCCGAGCAGTCCTTTCAACCTTTCAGTAGTATTATGTTGTGAAAAAATATGCTCAGTATTCACACAAAATGAGTATGGCATGGTGGACAGAACTTTGGAAGGTCTTTGTTTAAAATTATAGCTAAAATAGTTCCCAAAGAACTTTGTTCATTCTGCTGCAGCTAATTTTACTTCCACATCTGTAAACTAGGAATTACAGTTGAAACTAGGAATTTTCTTGTTTCTGTGGTAAGCATACTTGTAAACAGTATTAGAAATCATTTTAGTACTATGTGGTCATGCTGAATGATAACCATCGCAAGCAGCAAATGAAAAATTTTTTATAAGCATATGGTAATGTTTTTGTCACTTTCTGTTTTCAGGAATGACTGGATTCGGGTGGGTCTCTGCTACCCACCAGACACTACTTTTCAAGTAACTTCTGATGCATTCCGGAGGCCTGCACCTCCCAATAGTGTGGAGGATTATGTGTCTGTATCTTCAATGGCGGAATTGCAGAATAGTCGAATGGAGAGAAAGTTTTATTTTGATAACAGCACTGGGTAGATATTTGCCACAAAACCATAATTTGTAGTATAATTAAATGTTCAGTTTTTTAGTATCTATAAGAACTGGATGACTTGGTTTTTGTCAGTGGAGAGCTATAGCATGAATGTAATTCTAAGAGGAATCATCAGGATTTGTGGTTATGTATGCAGTAGTTTATCAAACTGTCAATTCCGCAAAGGTCACTGCAGTGTAGGCTGTTCTGAGTACACAGAAAAACATGAAGTTTACATTCAACAAATGCTTTTGTTACCCTTCTCAGGTCATTCTGGGTAGGGCTTTCCCTACCCACCCAAGGTTTGAATGCATTCTTTCAGACCGCCCTGTTGTCCCACCAGGCTTCCCAGCAATCTGTGCAAACAGTGCACTCTGCACAGAGGAAGAATTGCAGAATACATCTTACTTCTTTCCTCCCCTTCCTCTCTATATGGTTATGCACTAAAGATGCAACATACAGTGAGGGGGGAAAGTATTTGATCCCCTGCTAAATTTGCCTGTTTGCCCTCTGACGAAGAAATGACCAGTCCATAATTTTAATGGTAGGTTTGTTGTAGCTGTGAGAGACAGAATAACAACAGGAAAAACCCCAAAAACCCAGAAGACAAAAGCCAGAGATTGATGTGCATTATAATGAGTGAAATAAGTATTTGATCCCTTTGCAAAAGATGACTTAGTACTTGGTGGCAAAACCCTTGTTGGCAATTACAGAGGTCAGACGTTTCTTGTAGGTGGCCACCAGGTCTACACACATCTCAGGAGATATTTTGTCCCACTCCTCTTTGCAGATCCTCTCCAAGTCAGTAAGATTTCGAGGCTGATGTGTAGCTACTCAAACCTTCAGCTCCCTCCACAGATTTTTGATGGGATTAAGGTCTGGAGACTGACTAGGCTACTCCAGGACCTTCATGTGCTTCTTCTTGAGCCGCTCCTTTGTTGCCTTGGCCGTGTGTTTTGGATCATTGTCATGCTGGAATACCCATCCTCGACCCATTTTCATTGCCCTGACTGAGGGAACGAGGTGCTCACCCAAGATTTGACGATACATGGTCCCGTCCATCATCCCTTCGATGCGGTGAAGGTGTCCTGTCCCCTTAGCAGAAAAACACCCTCAAAGTGTCCCCCTCCATGTTTGATGGTGGGGATGGTGTTCTTGGGGTCATAGGTAGCATTCCTCCTCCTCCAAACATGGCGAGTTGAGTTGATGCCAAAGAGCTCGATTTTGGTCTCATCTGACCACGACACACTCACCCAGTTCTCCTCTGGGTCATTCAGATGTGCATTGGCAAACTGCAGACAGGCCTGTACATGTGCTGTCTTGAGCAAGGGGACCTTGTGGGCTCTGCACGATCTCAGTCCTTCATGGCATAGTGTGTTACCAACTGTTTTCCTGGTGACTATGGTCCCAGGTGCCCTGAGATCATTGACAAGTTCCCCCCGTGTAGTTCTGGGCTGCTTCATCACCGTTCTCCTGATCATTGCAACTCCACGAGATGAGATCTTGTATGGAGCCCCAGACCAAAGGAGGTTGACAGTTATTTTGTGTTTCTTCCATTTGCGAATTATTGCACCAACTGTCTTCACCTTCTCACCAAGCTGCTTGGCAATAGTCTTGTAGCCCAGTCCAGCCCTGTGCAGGTCTACAATCTTGTCCCTGGCATCCTTGGACAGCTCTTTGATCTTGGTCATGGTGGCTAGTTTGGAATCTGCTGGATTGATTGCTTCTGTTGACAGGTGTCTTTTGTACAGGTACTGTAACGAGCTGGGATTACAGGTAAGACCTCTCCCTTACAGCAGGTGCTTCTAATCTCAGCTCATTACATACAGTGAAGATACCAGGTAGCCTGACTTCTGGCAAATGGCCTCATGGGAGCCATGTGAAATAAGGAATAGTGCCAGCACTGCTGGTTTTGTAATAAAGTGTGATCTGTTCTTTGTTTTTGTGTGTTCATGTACAGGCTGCTGTTTTTGTTTCTTCAAGCCAAATACCACAGGGATGGCCACAGTTACTGTTCCTTTCGGGGATGTGAAAGAGTCAAGATTCAGGCCAGCTTTCGGCCAAAGTCTGTCAGTAACTGCTTGACAAAAGCTTACCCAAAGTACTTCCAGAAGCCAACTGTGGTGAAAAGAATGCCCACAAAGACTACGGGCTCCTGTCAGAAATGTGGCTCCACTCAGGTGGGAAAAGGGCACAGCATCAAGAGCGATATGGTTGATTAGCGCATAACCTCTTGCAGTTTCTCCCAGGGTTTTCAACCGTGTTGACAGGACACTCGCAGTCATGAGTAAATGGGGCAGGATTTGAATGTAAGAAGAATGAGGTGGCCTGAAGGATGGGATGGATAGAGATGAGATGAGATAAGATGAGAAGTTTTAGGAAATCACATTGCTGAACAGCATCATGTTTAAAATCTCAGCAAAACTTGAAATCATTTGGAAATGACTGCATCTGCATGATATGTATATTTTGAAAGAATAAGAATAGAAGGCCCTTCTAAATTAGGCCAGTGGTCCATCTAGTCTAGCATCCTGTTCTCACAGTGGCCAACCACATTCCCATTATGGGAAACCCTCAAGCGGCAACCAAGCAGGGCTCCATTATACAGGAAGTGGATAGACAACAGTTTCTCTCTCCCTCTTCCCCCCCCTCTCTCTCTCTCACACACACACACAAACACACAAACACACACAGACAGGAGGGCTTTTGCCCTCACATTTCTGTTCATGGGTTTCCCATAGGCATTTGAATCACCATGGTCAGAAATGGGATCCTAGGCTAGATTGACCTTGGTCTTATCCAGCAAAATTCTTCCTAATAGCACTGCCTCTCAGTGTTAGCTGCTAGACAGATACACAGGGTGGTGAATGTGCCTGTCCAGAAACTGCACAGCTGGACATTATTTGTAAGGGAATCCTAGGTGGGATTGGGGAAGAGCAAAGCAGCAGATCCAGCCCTGCAGCCCAACCCTTCCGAGGGGGCAGGTGTAGCTGAGGATCCTAAAGATGTAGCTTGGGGAAAGTTGAGGAAAATAAGCCAAACAGAATCACTTTAATCTTGCCTTTCCACTATGCTTTTGAGGCTTTTGTTTTTTCTTTCTTTCACATTTCTCTGTGCTGTGCTGTTTTTTTCTGCGGTGTGTTTTTGAAGCTTTCCTTTTACAGAAAAAAAGGCTTTTAATGAACTGAACAACTTTTTAAAGCTTCAACAGGAATATAAGGTTTTCCATCTTTTATTGTATGATGCTGTACTTGTGAATATACTTTTTCTAGTCCTCACCCAAATCTCAACACAGTAGGCTTCTGTCACCTGACATTCCTGTTCTAAGAGAAAAATTATACACTATACACTCATATAATGGCTACTTTTAAACATTCATTGTATTCTATTCAGGTGGCATTTACCAGTGATCCTCATAAAACCTACCTCCTTGTGAAAATTCAGTCTCCAGACACAGTTGAATTGCAAAGGAACGAAGAATCTTATGTCTTGGTAAGTATTCTTGCAATCTTTCTTTACCACAAGCCTTTATTAACATCATGCAGGAATGCCATTACCTGTGTAGGTGTTTGAAAATGGATCATTTAGGAACAAACCATATCAGCATAAGCTTGGGGGAAAAGAATAAGAGAATAATTTGGCATCCTCAGCATTCCTGTTATTTGCAGCATCTTTGCATATTGATTTGTTTTCAAAATACCATTGGTAAAATTTAAATTTAAAGGGTATACTAGTGATTTAGAATAAGATACACTCAGGTTTCTTGAGACGTATCCCAAGTTCAATCAAGTAGGAGGCAATGTGTGCAGAAATAGATATGCACATGACTGAATAATGGGTGTGGGCCAGCACTATAAAATACTGGTTGCACTGCTATTTCCATTGCCAACCTTCGAGTCTGCTTTTTTCTTACTTAAGGACTCTTATAAATCCAGAGGGTTTCAACTCAGATCTTTTGGTATTGCCTTGGAACTCTTGTATAATTCAGGTGATCAATATATTTATTGCGATATTCAAACCAGATTAAGGGACATTGAAAAACAAAACATCGAGTCAGGTGTAAATAAAATTTGGTTCCCCAAGTTCTATGATTTAAATCCAACAGATAACAGGGTCACTTATATTTCAAAAATAATGATTCCAGTCCAACACAGGGCCTTTATGTTAGCCCAACTGAACATTTTTCCCTCAGCTTTTGTCAAGGGCAGATATTTCAACATCCCCAGAAATTATAGACATTGTGGATGTTTTTTGAATGTGCCGGACACTGTAGAACATATTCTTTTGTGCTGTCCATTGTACAACCAGCTATGCAAATGCATCCTGTCCCCCATTTTGGGTAGTCTGACATCATGGCACAGTGAAAACATCAGATTCTAATCTGTCTGACATTAACCTGGAAGTAACTGCAAGGGGCTGAGTTTTTGTCAATACAGTGGTACCTCAGTTTAAGGACAACCCTGTTTATGAACGATTCAGTTTATGAACTCCGCAAAAGTGTCCTGGTTTGTGAACTTTACCTTGGTCTAAGAACGGAAGTCGAACGGTGGGAGGCCTCATTAGGGAAGGCATGCCCTGGTTTAAGAACGGACTTCCGGAATGGATTAAGTTTGTAAACTGAGGTACTACTGTACTATTTCTTAAAGTGGTGATTGTCAGTAGTGCACTGGGCTTCCTACAATTACATGTTCAGAGGGGTGTGTAACCTGTGGTACTCCAGAAGTTGCTTTATCTTTATTTATTAATTACCCACCCTTCACTCTTAAGGTCCCCGGGAAGTTGCAACACTTAAAACACAATATTGCTGCAACTCGCACCATCCCTGACCATTGGCTGGGCAGATGAGGTTTGTGGCCCTCCAGGTGTTGCAGGACTCCAGCTTCCCCACCTCTGCCTTAAAGCGATGATTAAATTAGAGGATAGAGTGCTGTCAGTGGCCGCAAGCCATGAAGGCTGCGGTTGGCCCTCATGAGGCAGACCACGGGGGGCGGGGGGTTGCTCCTGAGCTCAAGTCCTGAGTGCAGGTTTCCCACAGGCATCTGGTTGGGCACTGTGAGAAGAGGAGGCTGGACTGATGGCCTTTGGCAGGATCCAGCAGGGCTGCTCTTCCGTTCCTAGATGGCTCAGATGGGGATATTTACTTCAGCTCTAAGGGGTTAAATGTAGTGATGAAAAATCAGTTCTGGTTTGGGGCCAAATGTGCAGCTGGGAAATGAAGGTCTTCAGGCATCAGAGTTTGAAGGTTAGAACTGAATCAGTGGGCAGGTAAATGCACTTGAATCTTTCAGGGAAATCGGAGGAAAATAGAGTTGAGGCATTAGCATTTTTAATTGCCTTAACATGGCAAACTGAAGCTTCTGAGGATGGTTCTCCTCTGATTTTTAAAAGGGGCTTTGAACAACTCTTTCACTGATGACGGAGATGGCCTTCCTAAGGCTAAGCGAAAGAATAATTGGAGCTCTGTAATCACTGGATCAGAAGCCATTATTACAGGGCCCAAAGGGGGGTTGTTGAAAGGACATGGATATGTGTCAGTGGCTTCAGTTACACAAAGAAAACAGGAAAACCCTAACCTGAGGGCCATAGAAATCTTATCAGCAAAGATTTTGAAGGAAAAGACTAATTCATAGGAAATCGTTCACTGCCAGGAATACACTATTGCCATCTGGAAGCCAAATGATGATAAATGCAGTGGAACTGTGAATTTACAGCAGATTATTTTATTTACAAATTACTGGTTTGGGGAAAGGGGGGAGTGTGATTTATGAGGTCTGTAATTTCAGGTCAGTGGCATTAAGTTTCCCTTGAGTGCTGTGGGTGTTCTTACCGTAGTCATTGATGCCTGCACTGGCAAAGTAACAAAAGAGAGATTTTTCTCTGAAGCAAACGTAAGGAATCTAGAAGAATATGTAAAAACTGGAATTCCTCAAAGGTATGTGATACAGAATAAACACCAGCTTGCAAATAGCATTTTTGCGGGAGTGGCATTTAAGCTATTTTGCATTTCCTTTTAAAAATGCACAGAGGTGCTTCTTTTCATAATACTTAAATGTTTTTCAGAGAATGGTGCTTAAGGTACCTGTGTTACTGCTATGAATTGTTCATATCACCTCACTTTCTGTGTTTGAAATGAAGGAAAGAACTCTTGTACTCTGTTACAGTGGTACCTGATGCGGACGGGATCCGTTCCGGAGCCCCGTTCGCATCCTGAAGCGAACGCAACCCGCGTCTCTGGAGCGCGATCTGCCGCTTCGCGCATGCGCATGATGTCATTTTGAGCGTCTGTGCATGCGTGAGCAGTGAAACCCAGAAGTAATGCGCTCCGTTACTTCTGGGTCTCCGCAGAGCACAACCCGAGAACACTCAACCCAAAGCTACTTCACCCCGAGGTACGACTGTACTTAAAAAGCGGGTGGGGTAGTAGGAGTTGTATTCCAGGGCACATCTTGCATATGCTAGGAAGAAATCTTAATTCTATGTCCATAAAAGCTTGATTTTGTAACTTTTGCAACTAAGGCATGTGATTTGTGTTCACCTAATTCTGTTTTTGTTAGCCATATAAGAGGACCAAGTCAATAAACATCACTGAATCCTCATCTCCACAAGGCTTCTGAGACTTCTTCAGGAACTGCCCATATGTTTCCAAGATGACCTTTGCCAACCCCCAAAATTAGAAATTTGCTTTTTTAGGAAAGTAGAGAGTTCCACTCCTATGCAGGTCTACTCAGAAGTAAGCCCCACTGGTTTTGGTGGGCTTACTCTCAAATAAGTATTCAGAGGATGTTTCTGGTACAGTCAGACAAATAAAACTACTGTTCTGGAAAGCAAGTGAAAACAATCCCTTCCTAACTTCAGTGTGATTTCTTTCTTTCTTTCTTTCTTTCTTTCTTTCTTTCTTTCTTTCTCTCTCTCTCTCTCTCTCTCTCTCTCTCTTTCTCTCCTTCTCTCACACACGCGCGCGCGCACACACACACACACACACACACACACGGCAGAGGCCTATCATTCCCCTCCCCCTCCAGACATCTGGGAAGAAAAAATAGCATTTTCCTCAAGCAATACAACCAGGAAAATGTAAATGGAAAATTATTATCTTTTTATCAAATGAAAAGGAAGTAAGAAGGAGATTGTGATTGCTTAAATTGTGTCACAAATGTGTTAGGCATTATGGATATTTTAATTCAGTATAAATTCATACAAATTGATTGTTAGAGGTCTTGTTTTTTGTTACCATGTTTAACAAAATGTAGGTATAATGTGCTACACTGGATTAATTTGTTATGGATATGCAAATTTTGACATTTGCAAAGTAAGCATGATTTTTATTTCTAAAAAAGTTTGCTTTCTCCAGATGGCAATTTATTATAGAAAAGTGTGTTAGTCATATTGACGTTCCACATTTACGGCTCTATGAATATGATGTCACCAATTTTAACAATTTTATATGCTGCCTTTCCAAAGCAGCTTGCAATAGATATTTACTTAAAATATGATATTTTTTAGTGGCAGTAAATCAGTGTTATTCTCTCCCCTTCAACCTTATCCCTTCATTTTCTTTCTCTCAGGTCTATAGTTGTATTAAGCACCAGAGGGAATATAAAAAACCTTAACATTTCTCAAGCTTTAATGACCCTGGGAGCAGCAAAACCAGCAAATCTTCACAACAAGGGTGTGTTCTTCTTTTTACATATTAAAATGTGCCTTTTCCTTTTCTAGAAATGGAATGCAAAAGATGCTGTGCAAGTTGCTGTTTCATATTCAGTGTTGATAATTTTTCAAAGTTTGCTATGATATTGGAACAGAACATTTTAAATGTTGAATCTGTTACCCGTTATTGATGATGTGTATTCTGTTCTGAAACATACATTTTTCCTCTTTCAGGGAGCATAGGCTTCTTTGGGTTCAGAGGGAACTTCAAACCATCTTGGATCAAGCTATTGACCAGTCCTGCAAGACAGGGCCTGGGCCAAATGGAAAAGTATATCCCTCTGCAGCTGGAAGAGTACAGCTGTGCCAGAGCAAATACTAGCCGACGGAAAGATTTGGAACTTCTGAAGCAGGCTACAAGAACACAATAGAAATTAAGGTGCATATGCACACTGAAGACAATGTGAACTAATTTATTTATTTTATGGAATTTTAACGTGTACCCAAGTACATCACTTTGCTGTTTTTGATATGGACATTTGCCTACGCTGAATGCTTGAATGCCCATCTGTGCACCTTTTGGATTGTACAAAATATTAAAGAATTAAAGTATTTGTTTAAAAAACAGTTTTTGTAAGGGGGTGTTATTTCAATGTTTGTCCTTTATTATAAAAAGCCTTTTGTCTTCTACTCATTTTATATATATATATTTGCATTTTCGAAAGGAGAACATTGGAAGTGTCAGTCATCTTGAAGGATGGATCAGAAAACATAAAATCTTACCTTTAGACTGGCTGAAAGTCTTTAAAAACATGCATATATGTTTGCAATGTGGGTGCCAGTTTATACGTCACAATTTGTCACTTATTTTCTTTCTTTCCAACTGAACCGTGTGGTCTGCATATATGTACAGTGAACATAAGAGCCTAGGAGCTGATGGAACAGGCTATGAGATTTTCTGTTCTTTTTTTACTATTTAAAAGTTTATATCCCACTTTTCAACATGCAGGTCTAATAGTGGTTTACAACAATAAAACCACTTAAAACATAAACTTAAAACATAAATTAAACCTCCAGAATTTAACGATCCCAAACGCACAAAAATGTAAAACACATGAAAAGCAATCAGCGTGCAAAGGTCTCCTGAAATAAACAGTTTTGACCTGGCATCTGAAACTTTGTAGGGACAGTGCCTGTTTAACTTCTTGTGGGGCAAAGATATATAGAGTTGGGCCTACAACACTGAACCCACAACTCCTCATTGGCCCATAGAGGCCCATAGAGAAGCAGAGATTTCCCTGTTTCCACGGCATTCTCTATTCACATGGTAAATGAAATGAAATTTATTATTACGGTTGGAGACCAGCTCGTAAAACACAAATGGAACTAAACAAGCAAAACAAACATTTAAAACAATATAGAACAATGGATTTTAAGTTTAAAAATGTGGTAGGCATATAACACACAAAAACTTTAAGATAGACTACCATAGAGAAATGACCCAGAGTCGCCCGTGGATCCGAGTTTGGGAATTTTCTTAACAAACTAGTTAGTCACATGGTATGTATAAGAGCCATTTGATGAGGTGGGCAGAAAGCTATCTATTACAATGCATGAATTTACCCCAAGGTTGATTAGTTAGCCAGACCTTGGATAGCTTCATCCAGTTATAGTTCATGTCTACTAAATGAATATTAACGAATACATTTGCTTTCCCCTTCACTAGATGAAGGAGCATTAAGAAAGTTTAAGTGAAAATATTTAGTAGCCCCTTAAAAAGTTCCCATGTGGTGACTCACATGGCTCCCACTCACATGGTTGGGTTAGAAGAAGTGAAGGCAGGTCTGAAGAGGAAACAGACCACAGCACAAGAGGCCTTCTGTGTGGAGGGCGGGAAAGAAGACCCAGGTAACTAAACTACCGTCCAGTGAGCTTGTACCAGGAAAGGTCCTAGAACAGATCGTTCAAGCTGGTCTGTGAGCATTTAGAAAAGGATGCTGTGATTTCTAAGACCCAGCATGGGCTTCTCAAAAATAAGTCATGGCAGATGAATCTCCTTTTCTTTTTTGATGGAGTTACAAGCTTGATGGCTCAAAGGAGTGCTGCGGACATATCTTGCGGACATATCTTGATTTCAGTACGGCTTTTGACAAAGTCCCCCATGGTAAGATGTGGGTTGAGCAAGGGAAATATTAGGTGGATTTGTAGCTAGCTGACGTGACAAAATCCAAAGAGTACATATCATTGGTTCCTCTTCATCCTGGTCAAAAGTGACAAGTGGGGTGCCACAGGGTTCTGTCCTGGGCTCATTGTTGTTCAACATCTCTAAAAACGACTTTGACGAAGGAATTGAGAGGATGCTCATCAAATTTGCAGATGACACCAAACTGGGAGGGGTAGCTAATGCTGCAGAAGACACAATCGGGACTCAAAATGACCTTAACAGATTGGAGAACTGAGCCCAAGCTAAGAAAATGAATTTTAATAGGGACAAATGTAAGGTGCAATGGGACTTGCTTCCAGGTAAGTGGGGTTAGGACTGCAGGTTTAGCCACTTCTCTTTTACATTGTTCCATAAGAGCTAGTAGTGCGAATCTCACCTGAGATGCATTGTACGCACACTCCCCTCCTTCAAGAAATGTTTGCCCTTCTATAAGACATCACAGCCTCTTGATGATACTACATCAGTCATCAATTTTTTAAAGTTTGCTTAAAGACTGCATGGTGTGTACGCTTTTCTCAGTGACGCCCGTGCCCTCTGCAAAAAGCCAGTTGGCACCAGACCATGCAGGAGCGGCTGGCACAGAAGCACTTCGGACAATCAAAAGACTGTGGCATCCAAAACTAGACACCCCCACCTAACAAAGCTCAGTTCCTGATCCTTACTAAGCTTTGTATGAATCTGCATACAGTGTCATCATAAGTAGTAGCAGAACTTTGATTTTTTGCTAAGGAGGGGAAATGAGTGAGCAAAAACACAAATTCAAGAAACAGAAGAACAAGTATATGAGAAGAGTCCTGCTGGATTCATCTAGTTCAGCATCTGCTTTCCACAATGGCTAGCCAGATGCCTCCAAGAAGCCCCCCAAAGGCACCAACTCTTAGCCTACTCCCAATCATGAGAGCATTTGGGTCAAAATTAAGGGAGAGAAGAATAACAGGGACCTCATTGTGGGAGTTTACTATAGATCCCCAGGCCAAACGGAGGACATAGATGAGGCCTTCCTGGAACAGATGGCCAAGCATGCAAAAGGAAGGGAGATAGTAGTAATGGGGGACTTCAATTACCCGGATATTTGTTGGATGTCAAACTCAGCCAAGAGCATAAGGTCAAACAGATTCCTCACTGGCCTTGCAGACAACTTCATTGTCCAGAAAGTGGGAGAAGCAACAAGAGGAACAGCCATTTTAGATCTGGTCCTAACCAATGTTGATGACCTGGTTAGTGGGGTAGAAGTGGAAGGATCATTAGGCGCGAGTGATCATGCTCTTCTGAAGTTTACTATACAGCGGAAAGGAGCAGCCAAGCATACTAGGACTCAATTTCTTGACTTTAAGAAAGCCGACTTCATAAAACTTAGGGAAGTGCTGGGTGAGATCCCATGGACAGTAATACTAAAAGGAAAGGGAGTTCATGATGGCTGGGAGTTTGTTAAGAGGGAGATAGTAAAAGCACAACTTCAGGCAATACCAATGAGACGGAAACATGGAAGGTGCCTAAAGAAGCCAGGGTGGCTATCTAAAGAACTTTTAACTGAGTTAAGATTAAAAAAGGATGTGTACAAAAAATGGAAAAGGGGGGAAACCACCAAAGAGGAATTCAAACAAATAGCCAGCACGTGTAGACACAAAGAAGGACACTGACAAACTGGAACGTGTCCAGAGGAGGGCAACCAAAATGGTCAAAGGCCTGGAAACGATGCCTTATGAAGAACGGCTAAGGGAGCTGGGCATGTTTAGCCTGGAGAAGAGGAGGTTAAGGGGTGATATGATAGCCATGTTCAAATATATAAAAGGATGTCACATAGAGGAGGGAAAAAGGTTGTTTTCTGCTGCTCCAGAGAAGCGGACACGGAGCAATGGTTCCAAACTACAAGAAAAAAGATTCCACCTAAACATTAGGAAGAACTTCCTGACAGTAAGAGCTGTTTGACAGTGGAATTTGCTGCCAAGGAGTGTGGTGGAGTCTCCTTCTTTGGAGGTCTTTAAGCAGAGGCTTGACAACCATATGTTAGGAGTGCTCTGATGGTGTTTCCTGCTTGGCAGGGGGTTGGACTCGATGGCCCTTGTGGTTTCTTCCAACTCTATGATTCTATGAAAGTCAGAAAAGCTAAAGCACAGAATGAACTCAGGCTTGCTAGAGAGGTTAAAAGCAACAAAAAAGGCTTTTATGGGTATGTTTGTAGCAAAAGGAAGAACAAAGAAACATTGGGGTCACTCAGAGGAGAATATGGTGAAATGCAAACGGGACACAGAAAGGGCTGAACTCCTCAATGCCTTCTTTGCCTCAGTCTTCTCCGATAAAGAAAACAATGCCCGACCTGAAGAATTTGGAGCAAATGATTCAGCAGAGGAAACACAGCCCAGAATAACTAAGGAGATAGTACAAGAATACTTGGCTAGTTTAGATGTATTCAAGTCTCCAGGGCCAGATGAACTGCATCCAAGAGTATTAAAAGAACCGGCAGATGTGATCTCAGAACCACTGGCAGTCATCTTCGAGAATTCCTGGAGAACAGGCGAAGTCCCAGCAGACTGGAGGAGGGCAAATGTTGTCCCTATTTTCAAAAAGGGGGAAAGAGAGGACCCAAATAATTACCGCCCAGTCAGTCTGACATCAATACCAGGGAAGATTCTGGAGCAGATCATTAAGCAAACAGTCTGTGAGCACCTAGAAAGGAATGCTGTGATCACCAATAGTCAGCATGGATTTCTGAAAAATAAGTCATGTCAGACTAACCTGATCTCGTTTTTTGACAGAATTACAAGCCTGGTAGATGAAGGGAATGCAGTGGATGTAGCCTACCTTGATTTCAGCAAGGCATTTGACAAGGTGCCCCATGATATTCTTGTAAAGAAGCTGGTAAAATGCGGTCTTGACTATGCTACCACTCAGTGGATTTGTAACTGGCTGACTGACCGAACCCAAAGGGTGCTCATCAATGGTTCCTCTTCATCCAGGAGAAGAGTGACTAGTGGGGTGCCACAGGGTTCTTTAAGCAGTCTCTTCCAACTCTATGATTCTATGATTCTATGATTAATCTTCGGTATGTACTATCTCTGAATCTGGAATCTTTGCTTAGCTGTCACAGCTAATAGCTTTTAACAGACTCATCATACATTAATTCTTATTTTCAAAAATTGTGAGTTTGGTTGCAGCCAGTGCTTTTTTTCCTGGGGGTACGCAGACCCCTAAACATTTTGTTTAGAAAAAAAAGCACTGGTTACAGCAACAGTAGTATACATTATACAGTACTACATGCAGCACAATGAGAGATCAAAAGTTCAGTTAAACATCAGCTCAGGTTAATTATCATTGGGTGCACTATGCTGAAATATTTTCTTCTTCCATAACTGGGAAGGGGTGTTTTATAAAATCTTCAATCATGTTTGCTCCCTTCACTTCCAGAAGGATGAAATTATGGACAGAAGCATCTAGAGCAGAGTTTCAGCGCAGAAAGCTACTGACATAATACTAACAAAGTTTGGTCTATCTAACTGACCAGTGTGCCTTTTTCTGCTTGTGCTCCGCTTTGTTTAGGATATCCTTGAGCTTTCTCCTGCTGATAAACTTTGGCTTCCTCTCAGGAAATTCCATAACTTGCTCCAGTTACTATCTTTTCCTTACTTCCTCTTTATCCCCTCCCTTCTCCGCAAACCAACCACTCTGTTTCAAAAGCAAAGAATAAGATGATGTCACATAAGTGTGGTGCTCATATTTGAAATGTTTTAAATTACTGTTTTAAATCATTGTTAAGATTGGGGAGACCTTGGGAGGACTTTGCCCTAAAAGTCAGTCCATAAAAAGTTGAAATAAGTACTGATTAATCTGATTTCTTCATCATATTTTTGCTGCCCATCTGATATTATGTAAGTAGCACTTTTAAAGTTTTCCCTCTGCACTTCCCCTTTTCAAAATATTTAAATTACCTAGGGTAAAAGGGTTTTAAGCTAGTTTTGTGATTTATGCATTACCTGATAAAGAACGGATACCAACTGTTTGCTTGAAACAATTAAAACTAAGACTATAGTTTGTTGCAATGGAGCAGAACACTCAGGACCTCAATCCAAAAGCCTGATCAAGCAGCTCATGTGCTTTGGCCATGTATCTCCTCAGCGACAAAGGGGTATTTGTGAAGTTATGGAAGGTGTGAGGAAGCTTTGGCACTCCCAATGTTGCCCAGCTCATGCTCCCTCCAGCCGGCATGGCCAAGGGACAGGGACAATGGGAGCTGCACTTCAGCAAAATCTGGAGGACCAAAAGTCCCCCCCCCCACCTGGGTTACAAGATTCACTTTGGCTGGTCCCCTCCTACACATGAAAGGAAGGTCAGTGGCTCTGTCTGAAGACAGACTTCTAATCCTGTACCCACTTCCCTAGGAGTAAGTTTCCTTGACCTCAGTAGGGCTTACATACATCTGAGAAGACATACCTATGAGTGTGCTGGATTGTGAAATAATAAGTGCCCAGAACTTTATGGGAGCAAAGCCTGGTAGTTACTGTGCGGAATGTTTCTTCATGAAGTGGGACATATCCATGCTATTCCTTGATAAAGGTAAAGGTAAAGGTACCCCTGCCCGTACGGGCCAGTCTTGCCAGACTCTAGGGTTGTGCGCTCATCTCACTCTATAGGCCGGGAGCCAGCGCTGTCCGCAGACACTTCTGGGTCACGTGGCCAGCGTGACAAGCTGCATCTGGCGAGCCAGCGCAGCACACGGAACGCCGTTTACCTTCCCGCTGGTAAGCGGTCCCTATTTATCTACTTAGAATCATAGAATCATAGAGTTGGAAGAGACCACAAGGGCCATCGAGTCCAACCCCCTGCCAAGCAGGAAACACCATCAGAGCACTCCTGACATATGGTTGTCAAGCCTCTGCTTAAAGACCTCCAAAGAAGGAGACTCCACCACACTCCTTGGCAGCAAATTCCACTGTCAAACAGCTCTTACTGTCAGGAAGTTCTTCCTAATGTTTAGGTGGAATCTTTTTTCTTGTAGTTGGGAACCATTGCTCCGTGTCCGCTTCTCTGGAGCAGCAGAAAACAACCTTTTTCCCTCCTCTATGTGACATCCTTTTATATATTTGAACATGGCTATCATATCACCCCTTAACCTCCTCTTCTCCAGGCTAAACATGCCCAGCTCCCTTAGCCGTTCTTCATAAGGCATCGTTTCCAGGCCTTTGACCATTTTGGTTGCCCTCCTCTGGACACGTTCCAGTTTGTCAGTGTCCTTCTTGAACTGTGGTGCCCAGAACTGGACATAGTACTCCAGGTGAGGTCTGACCAGAGCAGAATACAGTGGCACTATTACTTCCCTTGATCTAGATGCTATACTCCTATTGATGCAGCCCAGAATTGCATTGGCTTTTTTAGCTGCCGCGTCACACTGTTGGCTCATGTCAAGTTTGTGGTCAACCAAGACTCCTAGATCCTTTTGACATGTACTGCTCTCAAGCCAGGTGTCCCCCATCTTGTATTTGTGCCTCTCATTTTTTTTGCCCAAGTGCAATACTTTACATTTCTCCCTATTAAAATTCATCTTGTTTGTTTTGGCCCAGTTCTCTAATCTGTCAAGGTCGTTTTGGAGTGTGATCCTGTCCTCTTGGGTGTTAGCCACCCCTCCCAGTTTGGTGTCATCTGCAAATTTGATCAGGATGCCCTTGAGTCCATCATCCAAGTCGTTGATAAAGATGTTGAATAAGACCGGACCCAAGACAGAACCCTGTGGCACCCCACTAGTCACTCTTCTCCTGGATGAAGAGGAACCATTGATGAGCACCCTTTGGGTTCGGTCAGTCAGCCAGTTACAAATCCACTGAGTGGTAGCATAGTCAAGACCGCATTTTACCAGCTTCTTTACAAGAATATCATGGGGCACCTTGTCAAATGCCTTGCTGAAATCAAGGTAGGCTACATCCACTGCATTCCCTTCATCTACCAGGCTTGTAATTCTGTCAAAAAACGAGATCAGGTTAGTCTGACATGACTTATTTTTCAGAAATCCATGCTGACTATTGGTGATCACAGTATTCCTTTCTAGGTGCTCACAGACTGTTTGCTTAATGATCTGCTCCAGAATCTTCCCTGGTATTGATGTCAGACTGACTGGGCGGTAATTATTTGGGTCCTCTCTTTTCCCCTTTTTGAAAATAGGGACAACATTTGCCCTCCTCCAGTCTGCCGGGACTTCGCCTGTTCTCCAGGAATTCTCGAAGATGACTGCCAGTGGTTCTGAGATCACACCTGCCAGTTCTTTTGGATGCAGTTCATCTGGCCCTGGAGACTTGAATACATCTAAACTAGCCAAGTATTCTTGTACTATCTCCTTAGTTATTCTGGGCTGTGTTTCCTCTGCTGAATCATTTGCTCCAAATTCTTCAGGTCGGGCATTGTTTTCTTTATTGGAGAAGACTGAGGCAAAGAAGGCATTGAGGAGTTCAGCCCTTTCTGTGTCCCCTGTTTGCATTACACCATCTTCTCCTCTGAGTGACCCCAATGTTTCTTTGTTCTTCCTTTTGCTACGAACATACCCATAAAAGCCTTTTTTGTTGCTTTTAACCTCTCTAGCAAGCCTGAGTTCATTCTGTGCTTTAGCTTTTCTGACTTTGTGTCTACACGTGCTGGCTATTTGTTTGAATTCCTCTTTGGTGGTTTCCCCCCTTTTCCATTTTTTGTACACATCCTTTTTTAATCTTAACTCAGTTAAAAGTTCTTTAGATAGCCACCCTGGCTTCTCTAGGCACCTTCCATGTTTCCGTCTCACTGGTATTGCCTGAAGTTGTGCTTTTACTATCTCCCTCTTAACAAACTCCCAGCCATCATGAACTCCCTTTCCTTTTAATATCACTGTCCATGGGATCTCACCCAGCACTTCCCTAAGTTTTATGAAGTCGGCTTTCCTAAAGTCAAGAAATTGAGTCCTAGTATGCTTGGCTGCTCCTTTCCGCTGTATAGTAAACTTCAGAAGAGCATGATCACTCGCGCCTAATGATCCTTCCACTTCTACCCCACTAACCAGGTCATCAACATTGGTTAGGACCAGATCTAAAATGGCTGTTCCTCTTGTTGCTTCTCCCACTTTCTGGACAATGAAGTTGTCTGCAAGGCCAGTGACGAATCTGTTTGACCTTATGCTCTTGGCTGAGTTTGACATCCAGCAAATATCCGGGTAATTGAAGTCCCCCATTACTACTATCTCCCTTCCTTTTGCATGCTTGGCCATCTGTTCCAGGAAGGCCTCATCTATGTCCTCCGTTTGGCTTGGGGATCTATAGTAAACTCCCACAATGAGGTCCCTGTTATTCTTCTCTCCCTTAATTTTGACCCAAATGCTCTCACTTTGGCTTTGAGGTTCTAAATCTTGGATCTCTTCACAGGTATACACATCCCTGACATATAACGCCACTCCTCCTCCTTTCTTGTCTGGTCTGTTTCTCTGAAATAGATTGTAACCCTCCATTATTACATTCCAGTCGTGGGACTTATCCCACCAGGTTTCAGTGATGCCTATTATGTCATATTTAGTTTGCTGTACCAAGAGCTCAAGCTCATCTTGTTTATTTCCCATGCTTTGCGCATTAGTGTACAGACATTGAATTCCATTAATCATTCCCCCGTGTCTCTTATTTAAGGATTTTTTCCTCCCACCACTAGGTCTGCGTGCTGTTTGCTCCATTTGGTCTATGACATTTGGATGATCATCTTCATCAATTGATAGACTCCTACCTTCAGGAGCACTGTCTTCCTCCCCCACATTAGTCAGTTTAAAGCCCTCCTGATGAGGTTTCTGATATTTTTGGCAAAAACATTCCTCCCAACCATTGTGAGGTGCAGCCCATCTCTTGCCAGAAGTCCATCTTCAAGAAACTGCAGTCCGTGATCTAAGAATCCAAACCGTTCCTGTTTACACCATTTGCGAAGCCAGCTGTTCACTTCCACTATTTTTCTCTCTCTCCCTGGGCCACGTCGTTTAACTGGGAGGACAGATGAGATGACAATTTGTGCATTTAATTGCTTCAATTTCCTGCCCAGAGCCTCATAGTCTCTTTTGATCTTCTGGAGGCTATTGCTTGCAGTGTCATTGGTTCCCACATGAACCAAGAGGAAGGGGTATTTGTCAGTGGGTTTTATGATTCCTTGCAGTTGTTCAGTTACATCTTGGATCTTAGCCCCGGGGAGACAGCACACTTCCCGAGACATCTTGTCAGGCCCACAGATCACTGCTTCTGTTCCCCTCAGTAGGGAATCCCCTATCACCACTACACGCCTCCTCTTAGGTTTGGTCGGGGTTCTTCCGTGATCTGTCCGTTCCAAGGTCGCCTGCACATTCCCTGAGGACTGACTTTGCTGCTCGTCTTCATATACCTGATCGACTGTAACGAGGGAGAGATCCTCAAATGGAGTCTGCTCTTCGTCTTCCATTCTAGGGGAGAGGACCTCAAAGCGATTGTGTATTTCTAAACAATCAGAGCGAACCCTGGGCCTCCTACTTCTTTGAGTCACGTTTCTCCATATATCTGGCTCCTGTGTTGGTGAACTAGCCTCCTTCTCAGGGGAGTCCCCTGTCTCCTCCTTGGTGGAGACGGTGTGCTCTGTTGCTTCCAAGAAGAGCTCCAGCTCTCTAATTCTTTGGAGCGTAGCTACACGTTCCTCCAGTTGCTGGACTTTGTCTTTTAAGAGGGCAATCAACATGCAATTGCTGCAGGTAAAGCTGCCTGCAACCTTTGGCAAGATGGCAAACATTGCGCAGGAACCGCAGGCGACTGCAGCTGTTCCCTCACTCTCCATCTTGTGAACGTGTTGTTGGGGCTGGCTACAGCGGTCCTCCATCATAAGAAGCGTGCAGACAGGACAAGTAACTCCCCCCCCCAAAAACCTAGGTATCCCCCAACAAACGTTTGAGACTAGCTCCCCTAAATCTAAAGATAGATCAAATTGCGTGCGCCGCTAGGCGCGCGCCACTGCCCTACAAGCTCTGATAAGCTCCTCCCACAGCTAATCACCTACCTCAACAGAAACCCTGCCCCCTCTGACCTTTGCACAGGGAGAGCAGCTAATCAGCCACAAGAAACACACACAGCAGAAACCCTTTTTGCTCCTTCTTCAGCCGCTGCCCTACAAGCCCGGCGGTGCTTTCGAACTGCTAGGTTGGCAAGCCCTGGGACCGAATGACGGGAGCGCACCCCGCTGCGGGGATTCGAACCGCCGAACATGCGATCGGCAAGTCCTTGGTGCTGAGGTTTTACCCACAGCTCCACCCACGTCCCATTTCCTTGATATAAATATTGAAATAAACCCACTATGTGAGCTATTGTGGCATATTTAAGGTTAATGTCAAAAACATTTTATTCTCCGCAATGTGATATTTTACATAGAAAGGCACACATTGGGTCTTTGTGTTACCATGTCATGAATTCAGTTTTAAGAGTTTATGTGAAGCTAAACAAATTCCACATTAAACTCCACTTTAAACCAGATTATTTTAAAGTAAATAAAATATACTTACTACCTCTGCATTTTCTTTTTTAAAAAAATAGTGATTTTTATCCACTCTGACAGCTTTTTTTTACCTTTGGGCATTGCAAATTTATGTGCCCAGGTTATATACTAAAGAAGCTCAAGTGGAATGTGGAAGATCCATTTTCCATCATTCTTGCATGTGTGCAGGAGCACACATGCACACTCTGAGTATGCACCCATTACATGCAGGCACAGCATCCTCAAGGGAGGCTGTAATGAAAGCGTGAATAGTAAATGCCAGAAATTTATCCCACACTCCTCCAGAGCCAATTAACACAATAAAGCAATCTAATGTTGTAGATGTTGAGCTTCCGTCAGAGCCACGAGACAAGCCTGTTAGCGTTTTCTGTCTTGAATAGGGAGTTTGTTAAGCGTCACATTAGGCTTGATTTGACGGCAGCTAGGCAATAAGAATAAACAGCACTATTGATTTTAGAAAGCATTGATTCCTTGGTCTTGCTTTCAATGGTCTTGCAGTGTGCTACACATTTGCCTGCCAGACCTACATAATTAATGTGAACCATTTAAAAGCAAGCACAAGAGATTTCATGACACCTTTGTTAAAAGTTACACATGAGTCTCCTTCAAAACCAAGGTTAGTAAGTTAAACAAACATTAATAAGCACGTGCTAACAGATGCTGTTTATGGGGTGCAATAAAATCTAGAGCAGAACAAAGTATTCAAGTGACTGCTGGTGAGTGCAGGATTCTATAGATACCCACATCGTTTCCCACTTACCCCGTGAGGGTTTACAAGGCAGAGCTGTTTGTTTTGGAGCAAAACCACTTACACTTAGCTATGGGTTAGACTCGTAATTCCCTTTCCTGCTTATCCCATCCTCTTTTCTTGCTTAGCAAAATAAGACTGACCTAGGCCTGAAACAAGTAAACTACATTACTTACTTACTTACTTACTTACTTACACACAAACACACTTGACTAATTTTAAATAATTTTAAAAATAAATAATGCCTGTCATGGGCCAGGAGTCGACTTCACCTGCTGAGCAGCAGCCTGAAGGAGCAGACGGTAAAGTGACTCGCTGCTGATCAGCCTTCTTGTTCCTGATGAGAACCAGCTGGCTCCAGGTTTCTTAAGCAGGGTTTCTGGCTCTCGTTGTTCCTGGCCAGACCTTGCTGCTTCTTGTGACCTTGGACCCTCAACTTTCTTGACCCTCGGATCATCTGACTACATGAACTGAGATACTCCTGACCTTAGGACTAGGCTGGGCCTGGCATAGGGACTCTGCCTCCAGGCAAGGACCCCCCTGAGAATTGGCTGCTTAGCTGGCTTCTCCCTCCACTGGCTGGCAGCACAGGACTGCAGCAATGCCTTTCCCCCTATACACAAACAATTCTCATTTTAAATGCCAATGGGCAGCTTGCTTTTGGGCAGTTTGCTTTTATCATCACGGTTTGGAAGCCTGTCACTCAGGTTGTGTCTGGTGCAGCCAGAAAGGGGGTCAAAGGGAGTACTGATTTTCAGACAGTTTCAGCTGGGCCAGTATAATTTTATTGAAATGATGGTCCTCCCAAGTTCAGGAGCAAGCTTTCTTTTTAAATATGTAACACCCATAAATTGTGTTTGCCTGTGATTTGACTCCTGCAGTTTGGCAGACATAAATGGGTGCTTCTCAGGGTTGAAGATGGGCAGGCTAGTCCCATGTGCCCTAGGAAGAGCAAGGAACATGTCTGGGGTCTGCTTTGTGTCCTATGCGTTACTTTGCATAGAGACTGGCCTGTTTGTTTTACAGAATGGAAGTAATTGTGGGTAAGTGGGAAGTGGCAGAGTTTGGTGGTTAGATGCCCGGTAGCACCAAAAGGATGGCGTTTCATCTTTGTATTATTTTTGTAAGGGCCTCAAAATCCATGTTAGCTGGGATGGTATTCTCTGGGAGGTAGCCAATGGATTGTCCTTTCCTCAGGAAGTCAGTAGTATCCACAAGTAACTTGGAGTATTGGTGGCATACGGGTCATCAATCCAGTTAACGTTCTTGATAATGCTTGCCTTTGGGGAATATTCAGGGGCGAAAGAAGGAGAACCAGCACCTGTTGCAGGCTGTTGGGGGTGGGGCAAACCGGCCGGCGTGGCATGTGCTTGCGTCATATGTATGCTGCATGCGCAAAACTGCTACGTACAGCGCATGCGTGTGCGCTGCTATATACGGTACATGCATGGTGCTGTATGTAGTTGGGCGGCTTGCCGACGGAACCGCTTGAGCGCCGTACGGATGGCGGTGGGATCCTCTGCTCATGGCTGTAGCAACGGTGGAGGGATCCTCCACTCACAGCTGCAGTGGCAGTGGAGGGATCCCGCTGCCGTCGGTACGACGCTCGAGTGGCGCTGTGCATGTGCTGCTATGTACGACGCATGGGCGTGCACTGTACGTACAGTGCATGTGCACCATACATAGTCCAGTTTGCCAACGGTGCCGTACGGTGTCATACGGATGATGGCGGGATCCCTCCAGAGGATCCTCCGCACGCGGCTGCAGCGGTGTGATGGCAGCGGGGCAAGCCCCCCGCGGGGAGCCTTGTCACCCCCCTCAGAGATGGCACCTAGGACGGCCCGCCTCCCACCCCCCCTTCCTCCGCCACTGGGAATCTTGCATCAGTTTTCCTATGTTCCTTTCACGCTGCAGTGCCTGCTATGCTCTGGCACTGTGGCTTTTTGACCACTCTATGAACAGGTCATGCTAACCTTCATTCATACCAGTGGGCCTGGTGTGACACAACAAATGCAATTGGTCAGCTTCCCGTCCCCCCTTCTTCCACACACACAGCCTCCTGTTCCCCCATGAAAACAGCAGGCCCCAAATTTTATCACTTTACTCCCGCGGTTTTGAGGGTTAAGGGGGCTGTAAATTGATTTTTTTGTGGAATCGAATAACACAGAGATGAGTGTTGTATTCCATTAGTTTTCCTGAAGTGGCTTTTATGTCATGTGAAAGTTCAAATATAATGCAGAAATTAAAAGTTAGGGAAATGCTGAGGAAATGGAATAAACTGCTGTGTGAATGCTGCCTTTTGTGTGTGTGTGTGTGTGTGTGTGTGTGTGTGTGTGTGCATGCAAAAGAGAGAATAAATATAATGGACAGAGTAAGGACTTGGCAAATACATAAACTCTTCAGACAAAGGCTAGTGTCTGCAAAGCTCACTTACACTCCAGGAGGCAAGAGTCTATTCCTGGCAAAGTTTCCCACCTATCTTGAGTGCTCAACAGTGAATTAACTCTTGCATGCCCTGTTGAATCCAGCCTCCAACCTCCAGCCTCCCCATTCTCTGCTCCCTTTGCCTGGGCAGGGATGGAAAGCCAGCAGCTCTCCTGATCTTGTTGGGCTACAGCTCCCATCATCCTTGTCCATTGGCTGAGACTGATAGGCGTTGGAGTTCAACAACACCTGAGGGCAACAGGCTGCTCATCCCTGGCCGAGGAGGAATCCTGCTGCAGGTCTTCATAGAAGCTTGTTATTAAAGCAGTTGTTTACCATCATCTGTTTGTGGTCCAAATCAAATACTTATTTAGTGTACCTATTATTACATTTCTGTCCCACATTTCCCCGAAGGAGCTCAATGTGGCAGACATTTCCTCTCCCTCGTCTTACAACAGTCCTGTGAGGTAGGTTTGGCTGAGTGACAGTGACTGATTCAAAGTTACCCAGAAAGCTTCATGGCTGAGTCAGGATTTGAACTCTGGTCTCTCAGGTGTTAGTCCAAGTCCAGCACCCTAAGCACTACGTGACACTGGCTCTTTATTTATGGTTCAGCACACAGCCCCCAAAATTTGCTATTAACTCTTCCCTGCTCGTGCATTGATTTATTTAAATGAATGTACATTTCTACAGTGCCTAAGCTAAACAACAGATGGGTGTAAAAATTAATAGCTCAAAATTGAAATGCAAGCAACATCCATTCCCCAAAGATGCTGCAAAACTTCATTATTTCTTATGTCAGGCACAACAATTGTGAACCACATGTAACCCATTGCCCCTTAAAGGAAATATTCAAGCATCATTAGAGTTCTGCACAATGATACAAGACAAACTGGATAGAGGGAGCAAAATGTAGAAATTAATCCATTTTAAGGGGTAAACTATTTAGCCCAGCCAGCAGCAGAATGGAAAGAATTCCTCAGAAAGGAACTGGTCTGAAGCTTGGTATCTGACTGGGCTCCTGCTAGTTTGTTTGCAGGCCAAGCTACAAGAAGCTACAGTACCAGATATCTCTAGCAATCCCAAGAACAGCCACACTGAGAACTGAAGGCAAGAGAAAGACCTTGGTAGCAGCAACCACAGGTTTACTCCGAGCGTTCTCTGTGAAGAAGGTAACATGGCAGTACAATCACTTGTATGCAAAGCACTCCCTTGATGTTGCTGAATATATTAACATAACCAAGTATTAGGCTATTGCTACATGCTCTGTGATACATGATTCAGCTGCAAACAATTCACATTATTATTATTATTATTATTATTATTATTATTTAAAATTTGTATACTGCCCTTCATCCAAAGATCTCAGAGTGCTTCACAGCATAAAAATACAACATAAAAGCATAAAATACATAATGAAAACAAGAACCAAAACTACACAAACCAAGAATACCACAAACACATTTCACATAGAATGTTCATCAGCCAAAGGCCTGGCTGAAGAGGATTGTTTTCACCCAACACCTAAAGGCATAGGGAAGGGGCCGGGCAAGCCCCACACAGAGAGTATTCCACAAACTTCATAAATGTGTGTAAGATGTCACTTTATTGAGCACCCCACTCTCTTGTACTTTTAAAAAAACAGAAACAAAACAGAATAAAATAAAATAAAATAAGAACAGCTTATTTGTCTTACCTTCCTAAGGGAACTTGAATAATATGTGTGCCTGCGAGAGGGGAGAAAGGCTGTGCACACACCATATATTTAAAGCACATCTTCCTCCATATAAGCCTGGGAACTGTAGTTTGTTAAATGTGTTGAGAATTGTAGCTCTGTGAGGGGCAAACACTTCCCAACACTTCTTGGGAGGGGAGAGAGAAGGTGCTTTCAAAGTATGGTGTGTACACAGTCAGAGATTAGTTCCACCATCCCCACAACTCCAGGAAGAAATGTTGAGATTGCACAGTTAATGAAATCCTAATTCCTCCTGCTTTCAGAACCATATTTTGGCTCATCCTGGGAACTGAGCTGCACAGTTATGAAGCCTTAGATATTAATTTATCTTTTTGTTTTAATAACAGATGAAACATAATATTTCATTTTATTTTGCAAGACCCCTGAAGCAAAGAGACATTGCAAGCTGCCTCCCTGGCCTCTCAATGGCCTCTATGCTGAGAGTCAGCTGCAGACCTCACAGTTAAAGCTTCCTAAATCATTGCATTCCCAACAGTATCCTGATGAGTTTGTTACTGCCAATTAACTGCCAAGATTCTGTCAACAGTTTTAATGTGCTAAGACCCTTTGGGGACTTCACATTTTAGCTAATGGCTAAAAGGGGAACAGTGAAGGAAGGGAAGCTGCAATCTTGGACGAAAATTGCCAGTTGCAATAACAGCGACCAAACTTGTTGACAGCCAGGAAGCTTCCAAAGAATGAGTGTGATGGTGAAGTTAGGCTGAAACTCTTCTTTTCAAAGAGAGAGTGTGCAACAAACACAATGGATTCTTGTAAATGAAGAGGCTTTTTGTAAACAGCGTCAAAGCACAAAGTGTATCACGATGTTGCAGCAACAATGAAAGGGCAAGAATACTCTGGCAGTTCCTGTTTTCTTCCTCTGTTTAACCACTATGTATCTTAATGTGAAATTGCTCTGAAACAACAGCCAGTGCATCTTTCAACGCAGGCTGTGACAGATCAAGATGCTTTTAATTTGCTTCTTTGATTGGCCAGATGAGTATCATCAGACAGAGACTATTCAAAGAGAAATGTGTTCCTGTGCAAGCAGAATCGTTTAAGGGAAATTACAAACCTGCTGTTTGGGGTGGGCAGGGGGGCAGACAGCGCAGGCAGGCAGGCAATGGCCTTGATGTCCTGCCTGTGGGCTCATCTGGGTGGCGTCTGGTTGGACTCTGTAGGAAACAGGATGGACTGCACCAGGGAGCCTGAGGGCCACTTTCCCTCCTGAGAAACCTTCATTGGGCCGCACACCACAGGGAAGTGAGGCCAAAGGTCTCAGTGGGTGCGCAGCCCGTCCCTCTCTGTCGTCCATGAACCTTCAAGGGGGGGGTGCAAAGCCAGGCTGGTGAAGGGTGTGGCCTGAAGTGAGTCACAAGGGCCTGACTGTGAGCCCTGAAGGGCCACACTGGGCCCCTGGGTCTGACATTCCCCATCCCTAGGGTGCTTCTGATGTTAAGAGCAAACATGTAGCTCTTTCTTTTAAAAGCCACTTCAGAAGGGGTGATTGAGGCCCCAAATAAATATGTGGGTATTCATTTTTGTTTTGATAAAGTGAATAGCTGGTGCAGAGAAGCCAGAGCCAGATCAGGGCCAGTCTCTTGCCCCCCCCCCCACCTCACTATTTCAAAACAGCCAAACCTAATTGTGCAAGGGCCAATAAAATAAAGTCACATCTAGTTTGGCCTTGAGGGTGGAACAGCAACAGGCCCGTTCCCAACTGGCCACCCCAACTACCTCTTCCCTGGCCAGGCTTCCCCAAGATATGTTTGCAATGGCCAGACGGTTGCTGAGGAGAGCAGCATCTCCCCCCCCCCCCAAGGAAATTACCAGGGGGAAATGGAAGGAGAGACAACAGGATGTGGCTGTTTCAAGAGAAAGGAAGCTGCTTTGTGGGCTCAATAGCTGTGCAAGCAAACAGGGCAGGAAGTACTAAGCATTTGGTTTAAAAAGGGAAATTTCAAAATCTGTTTACAGTAACTACTCAGAGGCGATGGGCAACCCCTCTAGCTTGCCTGGAGCCTGGTGGTCGTCTTTCTGTTTTTGTATAAGTAAAGGACACATTATGAACACACAGAGAAAAATACATCTGAACAACTATGTAATATTATAGAGAACATCATATATTAATTTAGCTTATGTGAGTAATATTTAAAATCATTAAGAAGAAATAAGAACAATACATATTATAGTAGTCTTATTAATAATCAATAACCCTAACCAAGGCACTTGTCGCCGGAGACCCCCCCCTTTTCCATTCACACTCACGTGTAATACACAAGCACCACACTCACACCTGCACACGTCCCTCTCCCTGACCCCGGAGATGTCCCTTTAGAGGGTCATCTCCTAAAAAGCCTTCCGTAAATAAGGAAGCGCTAACCTGACATCTTTTCGTTTTAGCGCTCCGCATCGCCCTATCTTTAACATGAGTAGACTGGGCGACCAAACCCTGGGTCAGCCGCCTGCCGCTTCAACCAAGCCGCATTAGCGAACAGCGCCCCTGGCGGCGGCTGCGCTGGTACTGCAGCCGGCATTTGCTGCTTCCCCTGTTTGACAGCTCGCTGATACAACGTTTCCGAATTCAATCGACCATGACTAATCCAATCAAGGCCTTGCAACATTGTTTCCGAAACTTGGGGTTGGTTTGAACTTCAAAGTCCTTTTCGTTGTATATTCACCAAAAATCAGCCGTACATTGGATTTTCACCGGACTGCTTTTATTCTGCTCTAAATTACAAGGACTATCAAAGGGGGGTGACCTGGCTCCGACCAGCCATAATCCCCCTACCGAACAAGCACGTACACAGCGTCTCCTCCCAACTGATCTGTTTACCCTGAAGGTTTGCTTGATGGGCGCAGACACCAGACGGCCAAGGACACAATGGACTGCATACGATGGTGTATTCTGCCCCGTCCAAGACAAAGGGACTGTGTCCGGATTCCCTCAGGGGGCAGGAAACTGCACCTTTTCCCTATGACTTTCAAATTGACTTACAGGGGAGGGGGAGAGGGACACTGACCAGGTGTTGAGATACTCGGGTTACCTGCCCAGTCCCTCCCCTGACTCCTCCTGTTTTCTGACATAATCATGATGTAAATATGATGTAATTTGAGGGTGTAGTTTAGGGGATTAGTAACTAATAAAAGTTAGGGTCTCCCTTTGTTCGGAGCTTCCATCTTGCTTCACCTTGTGGGCGGTGGGAGTCCTGTCGCGACAGTCTTTTCTTTCTTTTTTTTAAATTTTTTTATTTTAAAAAAATATTTATTTATACAACAAGAAAAAACAAGAAAACACACACACACAAAAAACACAAGTACCAAATTACACACAAATTACAAAAATAACCATAGACACATAATTTTCTTGGCAAACAATAAAACATCTATTGGTCTTAACACTAAAGACCCAACTTCCCGTCTATTCCATATTTCAAGTTCAAATTACTTATTGCCAATACACATTTTTTTCATAATTAAACTTATTCTCAATAAATCTAATTTCTTCTCTCTACCTAGCAACTATTACTGAAGTTCCTCGAATGCTGCAACAGAATTTAAACTACTATATTTATTTTTCAGATATTCTTTGAAAACCTCCCATTTAGAAACAAATTCCTGTTTGGATTTATTCTTTATTTTTTCTGATAAACCATCTAATTCAGCATATTCTGTCAGCTTTTGGATCCAATCTTGTATAGAGGGGATTTCATTACTCTTCCATTTTGCTGCGATCAAAACTCTTGCTGCCGCCGTCGCATATAAAAAGATACCCTTCCTCTTTTGTGGAATATCCAAATCTGTTATTCCCAGGAGGTAGGCCTCTGGTTTTTTATTGAATGAGATCTTTAGCATTTTTTGCAGTTCTACATGTATACTCTCCCAGAATACCTGTATTTTCCTACATGTCCACCACAAATGGTAGAATGTTCCTGAGTCTCCGCATCTCCAACAATTACTTGACACATTTTTATACATTTTTGAGAGTTTCCATGGTGTTAGATACCATCGATGTTGCATTTTTTGAAAGTTCTCTCTAATCGTGTAACAATTTGTGAATTTCCAATTGATCTTCCATAAATTTTCCCATTGGGCCATGGTTATTGAATGGCCAAAATCCTGAGACCACCTCACCATTGCCACTGTTACCTCCTCCTCCTTGACTGTCCAGTCAAGGAGGAGTCGGTAAGTTTTGGAAAGAGTTTTTCTTTTAGAATTTACAAGATCAGATTCGAATCGGGAAGTTTCTACTGAGAACCCCTTTTGTTTGTCAGATTTAAATTTTTCAAATAACTGATGGTATTGGAACCAGTCTGAAATGTGTTCTCTTATTTCCTCAAATTTTTTAAATTTTATTTGGTTATCTTCATTTTTTAGAAGTATTTTATATGTTGGCCAGCTTTCCTGAGTATTTTTCCGTTTTACTGCTATGACTTCTACTGGAGAAGTCCACCATGGGACTTTAGGCTCCATCAGGTTTTTATATTTTTCCCATACAGCAAAGAGTGACTTTCTTATTATATGGTTGGTAAAATTTTTATGAATTTTCGCTTTTCCATATATTAGGTAGGCGTGCCATCCCCAACGGTTGTCAAAACCTTCCAGGTCCAGGAGGTCCGGATCCTGCAACGTGCACCAATCTTTTAACCAGGTGAAACAGGCTGCCTCATAATAAAGTTTTAGGTCGGGTAGGGAAAAGCCTCCTCTCTCTTTTATGTCTATTAAGATCAGGTGTTTAATCCTGGGTTTCTTCCCTTCCCACAAAAATTTGGAAATTTCTCTTTGCCATATCTTGAGACAACCTGCTTCACCGAGTATCGGAATCATTTGAAATAAAAAGATTAATTTTGGAAGCACATTCATCTTTATAATGGAAATCCTACCGAGAAATGTTAATTTTAGTTTACTCCAGGTTGATAAAAAAGAGAGAAGCTTATAGACCTCTGTCCGAGGCATTAAAGGCAAAGGCAGTGGACTATAGGTGGGAGTACCCGGAAGGCATCTTTTTTCTTCAAAGGGAAACGTAGAAAGTGCTTGTCGGCATTAGACGCGGACAAGTTCTGGAGAAAGTACCGGAAAGACCTCGGAAGAAAAAGGCAATTGTTGGGAGAGTCAGAGGATATTGAACAAACGGTTGAGAGTTAGGAGACAGATCTAAGAAGGGAATTTATTAAATTATACTGAGGCCTTGAATGTGTATTTTTTATTATTTTTTTTTAACCTGTTGACGTAGCATAAGAAATAAAGTATGGATTATAAATTTATTACTTGAATGTAAATGGTTTAAATGAAAAATCAAAAAGGAACAAGGTGGAACATATTCTGGTTAAGCAAAAATATGATCTAATCTGTCTGCAAGAAACTCATGTAGCGGAAAAACATAAGAGAGTATTAATAAATAAGAGATTGGGGCTTGAGTTTATTGCATCAAGTAAAGAAAAAAAGAGAGGGGTGGTAATTTATGTAAAACCTCAGCTGGAGCCAAAACTGCTTTATAATGATGAAAAAGGCCGAACAGTGATTATAGAGGTTAAGATCAATAATGAAAAAGTGATAGTTATTGGAATCTATGCACCAAATGAAAGAAAATCTGAATTCTATCAATTCCTGGAAGAAAAAGTCATAGAATATATAGGGAAAAAAATTATACTGTTAGGAGATTTTAATGGAGTAGTCAATCCAAACATGGACAGGACAATAAAAAAGAAAGAAAAGAGGCAGAACAAACTCCCAACTACATTTTTCCAATTAATAGAACTCCTGAATTTGTTCGACGCTTGGAGGTTTAAGAATCCAACAGAGAAAGAATTTACACATTACTCAGAGCCACATAAATCGGCGGGACGAATCGATGCGATCTGGACAACAAAGGATTTATTAAATAATATTACAAAAGCAGAAATCCACCCAAGGACAATTTCTGACCACAGCGCGGTCTGGGTTAACTTTAAAGGAAAAGAAGAAAAGGTTAAAAGGTGGCAACTTAATGAGAGTATGCTAAACGATGAAAAAATTGTACAGAAGGCCAAGCAAATCTTAGAAGAATATTTTAAGTTTAATTTAAATCAAGGAGTAGATCTAGAGACGGTTTGGGACGCGGGTAAAGCCGTCATAAGAGGCTTCTTTATACAACAAAACGCATTCCAAAGGAAAATAAAGGAGAAGAAGAAAATGGAGATCTGGGAGGAAATTAGAAAAAAGGAAAGGATTCTTTTCCAAAAACCAGATGATGAACCAATTAAGCAAAGTATAAAAATTTTACAGACGCAATTCTCCATGATAATAAATGAAGAGATAGAAAGGAAGATAAAATGGTTGAGACATAGAAATTTTGAGTTTGCAAATAAACCTGGTAAACTTCTGGCCTGGCAATTAAAGAAGAAAAAAGAAGATAGAATTATCAATAAAATTAAAATTGAAGACAAATGGATTCAAGAACCTAAGGAAATTAGTAAAAACTTTGCTAGTTTTTTCGGAAAACTATATAATGAAGGTCCAGAGACTCTGGAAAAAATAATTGATTATCTGGGCAAAAATAAACTACCAATAATACCTAAGGAAAAAGCTGAAATCTTGAACTCACCAATAACAGCTATGGAGGTGCAACAAGCTATACAGAGCTCAAAATTAGGAAAGACACCGGGACCAGATGGTCTTCCAGCTAATTACTATAAAAAGTTAGAACAAGCATTATTTCTTCCCATGAAAGACCTAATGAATAAGATTCTGGCAAATGGAAAACTTCCGAAAACCTGGAAGGACAGCTTTATTACTCTTATCCATAAACAAGGAACAGAAGCCTCAAACATGGCCAATTACAGACCCATTGCACTGCTAAATAACGATTACAAGATATTTGCAGACATTCTTGCAAATAGATTAAAAATGGTGCTGAAAGAGATAATTCATAAAGATCAAACCGGATTTCTTCCCGGACGATTTATGCAATCCAATATTAGATGTGTGATCAATGTATTAGAATATTTGGATATTAAAATTGATAAACCAGCAGCTATTATGTTGGTAGACGCTAAAAAAGCTTTTGATAACGTGTCCTGGAAGTTTATGAAAAAATTAATGGAAGAAATCGGACTGGGAGAAAATATTTGTAAAGGAATAAATGCCATCTACTCAGAACAATATGCAAAAATGATCATCAACGGAAGAATTACTGAGGAGTGCAAAATAAACAAGGGAACCAGACAGGGCTGCCCACTGTCTCCACTGATATTTATCTTGGTGATGGAAGTATTGAACAATCAGATAAGAAGGGATCAGCTTGTTAAAGGCATCACTCTGGGAAACAAAACATATAAAATTAAAGCTTTCGCGGACGATCTACTCGTTATGACTGAAAACCCTAAAGAAAGTCTGAAAAGAGTGCTGGAACTGATTAAAGAATTTAGAGAAGTGGCAGGCTTTAAGCTGAATGTAACAAAAACAAAAATGCTTGCTAAAAATGTAACCACAGAAGAAAAGGACGACTTAGAAAAAATATTGGGCTTGAAAATCTCTTCAAAAGCGAAATACTTGGGTATTTGGATCACCCCCAAGAACATAAACTTATTTCAGGATAATTATACCAAAACTTGGCTAGAGATTAGAAAAAACTTGGTAACCTGGACAGTCTTTTCCTTTGAATAAAGACCGAGCCTACTGGCTGCTGTTTTGCTCTGAATTGCTCTGGTCGGTGTCTTCATTTGTCCAAGAGAGCCCTCGGATTTTCCGGTAACACACTAAAGGATTAGTGACTCCAATTTCCACATTAGTCACACAGCCCTAAACTCAGTTCATCCAAGTGCTTTTTCACTCACACTCTTGCACATATACAGAAAAATTGTTTGTTATATGTTACTGTCTTTTCAGAAGTATGGCTTCATGGTTCATTACTGAATTATAATAGCTGTGCCACTTTTGGATTCTGTGTGTGCGCACGCACATTTGTGTACAGAATGCATACAACTGTGTACATACACAAACACACAATGGATTACACAGAATGGGTCCACAATACTTTCAGGCAGGAGTTAGATGTTGCATCACACTTTATTCTGAACTAGGCTATAGACAAGTTTCTGTCAGCCAGCTAAATTTTAGTTTTGTTTGTCATGCTACATGATTTTATCCTGGATCCTTCCAAAGAATTTTGGAACAAAATGCACTGTCCCTAGTTAAACACAGATGCATAACTCTTGGAGATGTTTTCACAATGCAACAATACTGTAACAATCTGTTCATGATGTTCCATATCACCATGACCAGCAAGCCACAGTGGCCCTGCCATTCTTCCCAAGCCCTTGGTATTGTTTAGGATTGCATTGTTCAGGTTAGGCTTCTTGGGTCATTTTTTAGTGAATGGGTCTGATATTAAATCTATTGATGTATATCAATGGAGGGGGAGGAACTGCTTGTCATTTGTCTCTGCTGGGAGGCTCAGTGCTGATACGCACAGCTTGGTCCTATAGGCAGAACACCTCCTGCTACAAGCATCATTTGTTGCAGCTGATCTTGGCATGTACCCAACAGAGGCTGCTGTCTGAACAAAAAATCTCCAGAGGACAAAGGGAACCAGGCGAAAGGAGTACCCATCATTCTAACTGATTAAGGTGAAGCCTTTCTCGCAAAAGGTCACTTTAATCATTAAAGCTAATGTATGCCACTAATTTGAAACTCTAATGAAGGAAGGTCTCAAAGTAACCTCTGGTTCAACCAAATTAACACTATTTGCAGAAGTTCAGTGTGAAGAAATACAAAGAGTTGTTGCTATGGATACCAGCGAAAAGTCTGGGTTGGAGGGTGGATTAAAACAGGCACCACAAATGACTTTGAATAAGAAGAGATTTTCCATTTCTGTAGCTTTTACTCTGGAGAATTAATTTACAGATGTAATTTCCATTTCAAAATATTCAGCAGATGTGGCTCATAAAAGGGAACCTGTGCAGTGGATGCTTAATAAATGCTTAGAATCACCTGTCTCTGTATGATGGGTGAACAATGCCACTGTTTCACATCTTATTGTTGCGGGGAAACTTATGTAACCCGAAGAAAGTGAAGGCGTGGTAAGATTCTGGTGCCAGGCCCACGGCTTAGGAATGAAGTTGTTGTTGTTGTTGTTGTTGAAGCTTTGATGAGTCATGTTTTTAGATTATTTTATTTACTTATTTGGGGTACTTCCCCTCCCCCACCCAACAGCCTTTGATTTTGAAATCCCCCGAGGTGACGTACAACACCAAAAAACACATAAAACTCGGATCTGTGCTGATTCCTTCAGTCACCAACATAAATGGGTCAAAAGTCTATTATCTGGGTCATGTCTATTGCTATCTGGCAAACCTGTTTTCAGCTGATGAGCACCACTCAATGCCTGGTACACAATGAGGGCACACACACTTGTATATATAACTCCCCCCCCCCCAAAAAAAATCCTGGATACAGTACCTAAATACCCTCCAAGTGTCCTGTTTTTCCAGGGACAGTACTGGAATTCCCAAAGCCATCCTGGCGTCTGATTTGATCCTGGACTGTTGCTGTTTCCCCCACCAGAGCCAAGTTTGGGGTGAAGGAGGAGCCGGCACTTGTTCCGAGTGCGAGGGAGCATCCTGCTGCCTCTCTGTGGTTGTCGCTTCTGGTCTCCTCCCTCGGGCAGATTTTAGCAACTGCTGGTGAGCAGGAGAGAAGGAGATGCTGCCACAGCTGAGGCCCAAACCCTGGCAGGAGCCAACCCCTGTCCACACCCAAAATGGGGTGTTTCTACATCAGAAACAAGAGGCTAATAAAATCCTCATCGGGATCTGCTGCCCCTGTGGAACCTGCCACCCGAGGCAGTTGCCTCATGTGTGAGCCGGCCCTGCAGTCAGGCAGTTAGGACTATGCCTGTGTCACCTTATCAGATAATTGACTGCCAAGAGCACCAGCAGGCTAGTGAGAAAGCTGGATTTAGTCCCAGCTGCTCCTTTTTGTTGTTTGGTGCCCACAACATGTACACACATGTGCAGAGAAGTTTGGTTATGAAAAGGCACAGACTATTTAGGCTTTTATATATGCGCACAAAATACCAGAACAACAAATTATGCCCAGAACCTCACCCAGCTGCCCAGCTGACAACCTTCACCATGCAGTTTTTCTTCTTTCTTTTCCACAGTTTGCATGAGAAGAATACAAAAAAAGAAGAAAAGTTAGGTGAGTGTCCAAAAGTTGGGAGGAACAAATATTTTTAATTTGCAAACAATTTTTATTTTTAATTTCCCAAACAACACAACAAGGCAACACATTTTTTTTTTAATTCTTCTGTTATGGTAACAGAAATGAATGGTCTACCCTAGACTGTATTGACACAAATGAAGTGTGTGTGGAAATGCATGCAAGGTTTTTAGTAACTAGCATCTTCACCATGTATGTTTCTATTTGCAGAATGTAGTCTTAGCACAGTGTTCTCGAAGCTACTAGCATGAGTCTGACCAAACTGTGGGAGGCAGTGGAAGACAGGAGTGCCTGGCGTGCTCTGGTCCAGGGGGTCACGAAGAGTCGGACACGACTAAATGACTAAACAACAACAAAAGTCTTAGCACTTAGCCTTAGTAGGCTGTTGATTAACATGGCGAACAAAAAACTACAGTATAGGAATGCAGAAGTATTAGTGGGACCTGCAACAAAATGCTGCAGTGTAGAGGGCTCCTATTCAGGATCCCAGTCACGGAACCATGCCTTTCCCAGGATACTCCATTCCGTTCCTCTCCCCTCCCCTCTCCGCCTCCAATCAGTCTCAACTCCATGCCTGTTAAATATGCTCAGCCATCATTTAGCTGTTTTAGCTTCGTTTAAATCGTGCAGGTCCCCCCCCCCAACACCCCTTAAAGATTTTCTTCATGCTTCCTCAGAGCTTGGCCAAACACACATACGCTTTGCTTGTGTTTTATGCTTTTCAGAGAGTTGCATCCACAATACTCTTCCTTGCTTAGAGCTCCTTATTTCAGCAGAGGGCGATGTAGCCATAAAACTGTCTGAAATCTGATTTCAGTGCTTAGGTTAGGTTCTTCACCCTCCACTGCCCTGATGTATTCGCCTTCTGTGTACTGGGTAAGTTTAACAGGGAAAGGTTAATAATATGATAGAGGCTAACAGAATTGAAAATGGAGGAAAAGTGGATCTCCCTCCCTCCCTCTGTCCCCCCAAACATGGATGAATCCGCGAAATGCAGTGGCCTCAGCAACAGGTTCACAAGCAGTTTGAAAAGCGATAAATACCAAGGGAAAGAAGGGGAGAGGGGTTTCTGTGCAAGTTCCTTTTTCCTGTTAACCAAGATATGAGCTACCATCAGTCATGTTTGCTTTTCACGTGTGCATCTCTCCCGTTCCACAGATTTCAAGGACACTCTTTTACCAGCACACTAGAGTTGTTTTTCCAGGAACTGTATTTAACAAAAGTTGCATCAGTGCAAGGAAACCATGACACGCTGCCAACAAAGAGTCTTGTGTCACTTTAAAGACTAACACATTTTATTATATCAGACGTTTTTGTGGGCTACATCCACTACACCAGATGCGTAACGTGGGACATGGTGGTAGGGGGCAGCGTGGTCTTATGAATTATAAGCAGTTAGGCCAGAGGGAATGGAAATGCAAAAGTACAGGCAGTATCAGTTGAGTTAGTGGTAGAATGTATGGCAAACTGGCAAGGGGGTGCTTTAAAATTAACCCAGCACGTCAGGCTGGTTATTTTATCACTTATCGCTGCTGTTGTAAAGCCCACGTCTGTTCACAACATGTAATGAAATAAAATTCCCAGTTCATATTACTATTGTTATTATATTCAATCTTTTTTCCAAAGAACTTTGGCCCTATCCATTTCATTCTCACAACATCCTTGTGAGGGATGTTAGGCTGAGAGACAGCAGCTGGCTGGCATTTGAACCCTGGTCTCCCAGATCCTAGTCCAGCACTCTAACCTCTACTCCACATTGGCTAGGATTAAATAGCACTGTTTCATACCCGATTAACCTTATTTTTGATGTTTTATAGTATTTTAATATTTTTTGGGAAGCCACCCAGAGTGGCTGGGGAAGCCCAGCCAGATGGGCGGGGTATAAATAATAAAATTATTATTATTAAATTATTATTCACTAGTTAAACAAATGGATGGGAACTTTATTGAAAAAGTCCTGCCTGCTGAATGAGCAGGTACTCCATCTGCTGGGTGGCAGCAATTATTGCTGTGAGTTGTCTGTTCCCTATCCCACCCAATCAGTTGTGTAAGGCTTCTGCATTCTCAAGTGGTGCTTTAAAGCTGCTGTTGGCAGCATTAGTTATGGCAATTCAGCATGTTTTAAGGCTGCAGTTTGAATAATAAAGATTTCCTGAGTAGAGATGAACAGTCACATTATTTTTTGAGCTACCTTTTAGACCAGGCATAGTCAAACATGTGTTTTTAAAAACTAATTAACCCAGGCTAATTCCCTTGGAGTTGTTGGTCTGTGGGGTAATGAACCATTAGCACAGACTTCCTCACCCTTGGCCCTCCAGATGTTTTGGGACACAACTCCCATGATCCCTAGCTAACAGGACCAGTGGTCAGGGATGATGGGAATTGTAGTCCCAAAACATCTGGGGGGCCCAGTTTGCCTATGCCTGGTCTAAAAGGTAGCTCAAATCATGAGGGCTGGATGAAAATGCTCTCCGTCCCCCACCCAGCATTCAACATTCTATATGTGGGTGGTGAAATAATCTCAGGGTGGGATGGAATTCTTCAATAGCGCTGGGACAGCTGAAAACAAAAGTTGTCCCACAAAAACAAGGGGGAAACCCCTTTTTGATAAATTTGGACTCGTTTAACCCTGAGTGAATCTCTACTGTTGGCTCATACAGTGGTACCTCGGTTTACAGACGCTTCAGGTTACAGACTCCGCTAACCCAGAAATAGTGCGTCAGGTTAAGAACTTTGCTTCAGGATAAGAACAGAAATCATGCGGCAGTGGCGTGGCGGCAGCGGGAGGCCCCATTAGCTAAAGTGGTGCTTCAGGTTAAGAACAGTTTCAGGTTAAGAACGGACCTCCGGAACGAATTAAGTAATTAACCCGAGGTACCACTGTACTAGTGGGTGGTTAAGAGAGAACTGGAAGGAAGCTCATTGTCTTCACCTATGAAACAGCCCTATTTAATCCTTTACCTGGCTTACTAGCAGTACATGTGAAAATGACCTAGGGTCTTGGTGGACCTCAAGCTTAACATGAGTGAACAGTTTGATGCAGCAGCAGCAGCAAAATAAAAAATCAAAATAAAAAAAAAGAAGAAGAAGAAGAAGAAAAAGCTCATGCTGTTCCAGTCTGCAGTCTAGTGTTCAGATCAAGGAAGCTCATAGTACTATTCTATTGTGCCTTGATCAGACCACACCTGGAATACTGTGTCCAATTTTGGGCACCACAATTTAAGAAGGATATTGACAAGCTGGAAGGCGTGCAGAGGAGGGCGACCAAGATGGTCAAGGGTCTGGAAACTAAGCCTTATGAGTAGTGCTTGAAGGAGATGGGTATGTTTAGCCTGGAAAAGAGGAGACTGGGAGGAGACATGAGAGCCATCTTCCACTATCTCAAAGGCTATCACATGGAAGATGGAACAAGCTTGTTTTCTCCTGCTCTGGATGATAGGATTTGAGCCATTAGCTTCAAGTTACAAGAAAGAAGATTCTGACTAAACATCAGGAGAAATTTTCTGACAGTAAGAGCAGTTTGGCAGTGGAACAAAATCCCTGGGGAGGCGGTGGACTCTCCTTCCTTGGAGCTTTTGAAGCAGAGGCTGGATGGCCATCTGTCATGGATGCTTTAGCTGAGATTCCTGCATTGCAGGGGGTTGGACTAGATGACCCTTGGGGTCCCTTCCAACTCTGCAATTCTATGAAATTAAAATAATATTACAAATACTTACACCTGGATTCACAATTGTGGCACTTTATTTACAGTCAGAGGAGCTAGGGGTACATTTAACGGAATATCAAAATTATAAAAAATAAATAAATCAGAAGATTATTTTATGAGAAATTTGGACACAGTCCTTGAAACACTGTATTAGCTGTTTAATGAATAAGGAAGTGGAATAAGAAAGGTTTAATCCTAAAGAATTAACATTTTTTTGCCACAAGGTGGCAGCCGTGATTTAAGCTTGGACTACAATAATTAGAAAAAGTTTATGGATGTTCAGTAAGTGAAGTAGAAAATGGATGCCAAATAATATTTCTTCCATGGGGCATTGTTAGAATTTTTAACGCCCAATGTGTGTGGCTGGAGGTGAGACTGCTCCTGGTCAAAATATACACAGTGCTTTTGCAGGAAACCTAACAATTCTGTGTCTGCCAATGGAAAGTCAGGCTATGTTGTATATTAACACAGCTTGCTCACTGCTGGCAGCTCTGTGAGATTATTAACTTCTCCAGCACACTGGAAACAAAAGCAATCCTGCTGAATAGATTTAATTACTTATAATAAAATGCCCTAATTATGCAGCTGATGCTTACGAAAGGGTAAAAACAACAACAACAAATCAGGGGAGAGGTTATTTGTCACCATGTGAAACTTTGGGGCTTTTAGTCAACAATCTAAGAGGGTCTGCCTTTCATTAAATCAAAAGGTATATGTGCTTATATGTGTATAAGAAACAGGAAAATGCATTAGATGGCACTATATATTATACTGACTTCTTTACAAGGCGGAAAGATTTTCTCCAACATTTTCAGCTGTTATTTTATGTCAGAGAAATCAGTTTCCCCACTCACCCCAGCCAAACACTCTATATAATGTGGAAGAAATGTTCAGGTACTGCAGTAACAAAATCCTTCCATTTTGCCAGATTGGACTGAGAGAACAAACAACTAAAGTATAGACATTGTGAATTGAACCGCTAAGAGCAGAGGCAGCTCCTCCACCTGCATTGTTGGCTGTTACTTGGTCACACTAGAACATATGTAAGCAACCTTAGGCCCGGGGGCCGGATCCGGCCCAGTCACCTTCTAAATCTGGCCTGTGGACGGTCCAGGAATCAGCATGTTTTTACTTGAGTAGAATGTGCCCTTTTATTTAAAATGCATCTCTGGGGGCATAGGAATTACTGTATTTTTTGCTCTATAGGACGCACCGGACCATAGGAGGGGGAGAACAGGGGGAAAAAATTCTCCCCCTCTCTGCTCAGCGCCCCTTCAGCGAAGCGGCAGGAGAAACGGAGCCCCTTCCATTTCTCCTCCCGCTTCACTGAAGGGGCGCTGCGCAGCTCACCCTCTCTGCTGAAGCCAGGAGAGTCTTGCTCTCCTGGCTTCAGCGAAAGCAACGCAAAGCCTCTGGAGTGCAGCAGGACCTCCCGCTGCGCTCCGGAGGCTTCAGGCGGCTATCCCTGAAGCCTGGAGAGCAAGAGGGGTCGGTGCGCACCAACCCCTCTTGCTCTCCAGGCTTCAGCGAAAGCAACACGAAGCCTTCGGAGCGCGGAGGGAGCGTTCCCTCTGCACTTTGGAGGCTTCGCGTTGCTATCGCTGAAGCCAAGGAGCCTGCATTCGCTCCATAGGACGCACACACATTCCCCCTTAATTTTTGGAGGGGAAAAAGTGCGTCCTATAGGGCGAAAAATACGGTAGTTCATCCCCCTCCCCAATATAGTCCAGCCCCGCAGAAGGTCTGAGGGACAGTGGACCGTCCTCCTGCTGAAAAAGTTTGCTGACCCCTGCACTAGAAGGTGCCAGGAGCCAGCTGTTATACTTTGCATCTGTGTTACCCCTCAGACCTCCCATGGCCTAAGGGTTTGCTGATGGATCAGAGCCCCCCCCCGCCCCCGCAGACACTTGGGTAGGGAGGAAAAAACAAAGCAATGAGATAGGAGCCTTTTCATGAGAACAAGAAGAAATTCTTTCCTATCTTTTTCTGAGCCACAGAAACATTACTCCTCCTTTCCAGTCTTGACAGAGCCCGTCTCCATTCCCTCAATTTTGTCAGTCAACAGCTCATTTTAAGGGTACAACAATTTAAGGGTACAAAACCGTGCCTGGGTCATAACTGCCGCAAGGAGAAAGTTCAGAGAGATCATAACACTGTCAATCACTGTGACATCAACAGTGGGTCACTAGATTTGCTGAGGTTTATCAATCCAAAAATACTGAACTGTAAATCTGTTTAAATTAAGTTGCCTGTAAAATGGCAGACTACTTTTATTGTTTTCATCCTTACCTTCTCAGACAGAAAAGACGTGTCTGGCAAGAGGGAAAGAATGAACGTTTTACCTCAGGAGTTTTTACCAGGATGATTGTTGCTGCATGGTGGGCAACGGTCCAACAATTATACTGAGATATAATTTTTTAATTAATAGAAGCAGAAGGTACTGTATGAAAATGTCAGATTGTACCTGCAAAATCTGCCTTGCTAGAGTGAGTCAAGACTGAAATCTAGAGGGATCAACTGGTGAGTCTGCTACAGCCAAAACAAGGTAGGTTGAGACCCAAGTGGAACTGGTGGAAGATGTATCCAGTTTCAGCCAATTTCCCCCCAAGCTTCAGCCCTCTGTCTTGAATCGCACACCTTTGCTTCTTCATTTATGTTGAGAGTAAAGCAACAACATTTTAATCAGGCTAAACCAGTGGGAGATGAAAGAAGGGCCACCTGTTTGGCCTCCTTGCCGATTCCTTGTTGCTTAGTAACTCCTTGTTGGTGAAGTAGATCACTTCCTTTCAAGCTTCACTCCCTTCCTGCTTCTCCTCTAAGCCTGGTCCGTGTGAGTCAGCCAATGTTTACTTCTTGGCTCTGTCTTGGCCACATGTGAAACCTAAACTTAGAATGACATTGCATTGAGTTTTCTTTAACCTCATATTTTCTTCATCCCTTCAACCAGCAGTCTTACCAGATTCTTACTTTCTGCACATTGCTGCAATATATTTACCAAACTGGCACCAAAAGGAGCACCTCACAGGAGCCAGGAAAGCCTCTCGGAAGAAGGTATCCAGAACTGGAAAGATCCCTTGCTTATTAGTCACCCACCCCCACCCCCCAGTTTGGCATCCAGAAAATGGCCTCAAAAGGGTCCAAGTACCAATTGAAGCTAAAGAGTGTTGTGGCATCTTAAAGAGCAATAACTTGGTTGTGGGGTATGCTCTTGTGGGTTAAAGCCTACTTTTTCAGATGCATGAAGCATCTATGAAATTAACAGGTACATAAACAAATGTTTTGTTTCGTTTTACTTTTTAATAACTCTCTACCCATGTATCTTGGTATTTGCTGGAATTATGTACAGTACTTCATGCATTTGAAGAAATGGGTTGTAAAGTCAAAGAGAACTTATGGCAGAGTAAATAAGTTAGTCTTGAATGCACCACTGAGCTCCAGATTGTACACTGAATCCAATATGCACTCCTGGTATGATTATTTGCAAGTCTATTCCAAAGTTAACAACGGCAGAGTTTTAAAGCACAGTCAGAAAGAACTGCAGGCACAAGGAACATTAGAGCCCTGCAGGATCAGGCCCAATGGCTACTTAGCCCAGCATCTTGTTCTCACAGGGGTCAGTCAGATGCAGCAGCCCGCTCCCCACATAGGTCCCCACAACAGGGATGTGCACTGCCTCCAACACACGAGGCAGAACAGAGCCCTTGTGACTAGCGGCCGTGGAGATCCTTGTTCTCCATTCATTTGTCTAATCCTTTTTTAAAGCCACCCACGTTGGTGGCAGTGGCATAGGAAGGGGGGGGGTGACAAAATGCTGGCTGAACTCATCTCGACGCTGTCTCTGAATTTGTACTCGAGGCGAAGGAGGCGCCCAGGGCGGGTGGTGGGCTGGGCACAGTCTGTGTGCGTGTGCATGTGCATGTTTGTGTGTGTGTGTTTGCGCACACACGATGACCTCAAGGAACCGAGTGGGGTTGAGTTGCATTGCATTCCTTTCCCTCCTCTGTGACGAGGCGCATGTCCCGCCCTCGCTTGGGGGCTGTGTGTGTCTGTGCTGCTCACTGGGCAAGGTGGGGTCCTTCTGGGGCTGACGCGCACTCCTGAGAAGGGCCTGGAGGCGAGAGGCTGTGGTTGCCTGCTTTCGCCTCTCATTTAAGGGCCAGGGCCACACGTTACATGTGGGGAAACCCGCATGGGGTTCCTCTTTGTGTAAAGTCTTCAAGCTGTGCCTGCATGTGCCTGCCTACACTCAGGTATTCATGAGATGCTTCTCCGGAGTAATGGGCTGTGTTTTTGAAGTTGTGAACAAATTAAGAGGGCGACACTTTCCTCCTCTCTCTCTCTCTCTCTCTCTCTCTCTCTCTCTCTCTCCCCTCCCACCTTTCCATATCTCCCCGCTTAACTGTTTCCTGCTTCACTTTAAATCCTTTCTCACGTGGAAAGACACCTTTGGGAAGCCATTTTGCCCTTTCAGCCCTAGAATGATAGTACTGTAGAGCTGGAAGGGACCCTGTGGAGGATCATCTAGTCCAACCCTCTGCAATGCAGGAATATGCAGCTGTCCCATCCTTTTTACATTTGCTCTCAGCCCTTGTTTGCCCTCCTTCCTCCTGCTATGTCAATTTACATGTCTCTCTCCCTCTCCCCCCCCCACATGCACATGGTTGCCTCAGATGCTAGTCCTACTCAGAGTAGACTCACTGAAATGAATTAAAAATCCAAACATTAATTTCAAGGGTTTGCCCTAAGTAGGATTTAGTTGGATGTAGCCTGTTATTTTGACCAAAGTATCTTACCCAAAAATATCTGCACAAACCAGTTTACTGTATCTGAGTGCAGTATTCTCAGGGTGGGGGGGGGACTCATTTATTTATCATATATGGGACTAAATCATATGGGACTAAATTGCATTATGCTGTAAGGACCTTTCATAAAATCTTAGAATTGTAAAGTTGGAAGGGATCCCAAGGGCCATCTAGTCCGCCCCCCAGCAATGCAGGAATCTCAGCTAAAGCATCCATGACGGATGGCCATCCAGCCTCCAGTTACAAACCTCCAAGGAAGGGTCCCAAGGGAGTCTGTTGCACTGTTGAAGGGCTCTTGCTGTCAGAAAAGTTCTCCCTGATATTTCGTCAGAATCGCCTTTCATGTAACTTGAAGCCATTGTTTTGTGTCCTACCCTCCAGAGTGGGAGAAAACAAGCCATGTGACAGCCCTTCAAATATTTGAAGATGGCTGTCATATCTCCTCTCAGTCTACTCGTTTCCAGGCTAAACATACCCAGCTCCTGCAAGCATCCCTCATAAGGCTTGCTTTCCAGACCCTTGATCACCTTGGTTGCCCTCCTCCTTCTCCCTCTCTTATAAAAATGGAAGCAATATAATAAATAATAATAAATTAATAATAATAATAATAATAATAATATTATTATTATTATTATTATTATTATTATTATTATTATTATTTATACCCCACCCTCCCCAGCCAGAGCTGGGCTCAGGGTGGCTAACACCAATAAAATTACAATAGAACATAATGGGGGGGGGGGAGGAACAACAACAACAACAAAAACCCAGTTGATTAAAATACGGGTTAAAATACAATTTAAAATGCAGCCTCATTTTAATAATAGCCCATAAATCAAACCATAAGGGGAGGGAAACATAAGGGTCAGACCGAGTCCAAACCAAAGGCCAGGTGGAACAGCTCTGCCTTGCAGGCGCTGCAGAAAGATGTCAAGTCCCTCAGGGCCCTAGTCTCTTGTGACAGAGCATTCCACCAAATCGGGGCCACTACTGAAAAGGCCCTGCCCTAGTTGAGACCAATCTAACCACCTTGCGGTTTGGGACCTCCAAAGTGTTGTTATTTGTGGACCTTAAGGTCCTCCGCAGGGCTTTCCAGGAGAGGCGGTCCCCGTAGGTATGAGGGTCCTAGGCCGCATAGGGCTTTAAAAGTCAAAACCAGCACCTTAAACCTGACCCTGTACTCCACCGGGAGCCAGTGCAGCTGGTAGAGCACTGGATGAATGTGATCCCATGGCAAGGACCCCATAAGGAGCCTCGCCGCAGCATTCTGCACCCACTGGAGATTCTGGCTCAGCTTCAAGGGCAGCCCCACGTAGAGAGAGTTACAATAATCAAGCCTGGAGGTGACTGTCGCATGGATCACTGTGGCCAGATCAGGGCGAGAAAGGTAAGGGACCAACTGCTTAATACAGCGGAGATGGAAAAATGCCACCTTTGCTGTGGCTGCAACCTGCGCCTCCATGGAAAGGGAGGCGTTGAAGGTTACACCCAAGCTCTTGACAGAAGGCGCTAGCACTAACTGAGAGGACCTCTGTCTTTGAAGGATTTAACTTCAACCAGCTCCCATGCAGCCATCCAGCCACAGCTTCCAAGCATCTGGTCAGTGTGTCCAGGGCTGAGTCAGGGCGGCCGTCCATCAACAGATAAAGCTGGGTGTCATCAGCATATTGATGACAACCCAGCCCAAAACTCCAGACAATCTGGGCAAGCGGGCGCATAAAGATATTGAAATCATTGGGGAAAGGATTGCGCCCTGCAGGAGTCCACACACGAAGGAGTATAATGGTTTCCCGTATTCATTATAATGGTTTCCTGTATTCAGTCTCTGGCCAGAGGAATAGAAATAGAACAAAAGCCTTGCTGTGAATCACTTCCATTTTTAAAAACTGAACAGTTCACGTAATTTCAATTCAAGGCAAGTTCTCTGGTGAAAGTCATGTCTTCCCCTTGCTGCAGAAAAGTTTCCAAGCTGCTCTTGAAGACTGCCTTTCAGTGGTGGAAATCAAGAGAAATGAGAACAATGCACTTCTACTTGTCCAAATGAGAACTAGCAAATCTCAGTATTAAAAAAAAAAAAAAAAGACAGCACAGGCATTAGCACCCCAACTTCATAACAAATTTGTTGAAAAGGAACTGCCCAGGTTTTCTATATTGCTTTTAACAAAAGAAGACCTTTTCTGAAGAGGCGTTTTTTAGGGGCATAAAATAGGCAAAAGACCTAGATTGCATGTGGAGTGCATTGAAAAAGACCGACTTAGTTTCAATTGATTGTAGAATAAAATATTGTTGTGTCCATAGCCTGAATATCCAGTTACATCTTCTTTTGCAAATATGTGCTTGTCACATATTCTTTACATTTTTAGGTGTCTGTGAAGAGAGTATTGGGACAATACATGCAACCAACAGGCTCATGTGATGTACCGTAATTTATGACCGCAGGCGGGGGGTGTTCTCTGCACGTTCAGAACTACTAGGATGTGAGAAGACAAGGCTAGAACTCAGTGCTACTTCTGGGTACTCCAGACTACACTTCAGGGGAAATATATAATCTGGATATAGCAAATACACAGCTCCTCCCTCACTGATATTAACCCCGTATCCCAGTGGTTAGTGCAGGTATGGGAAGAAGCCAGATTTCTTGGATCTTAGAGCAGCTTCTTATTATTATTTGTAGCCAAGTAAAACTGCCTTCCATAAACATGGTTTTAACAATGAGTCTGTAAGTGACTGTGGAGGCCAATTCTGGATCCACACGTCTTTCCACAGTGGGGACATTGGTTTCCGTGTGGGAGTTGATCACGGTGTGGATTTGCCAGGCGTGCCTTCCTCCTACCACATTTCTCCCTTGCGTCCTGAGTTCAAGCGTCTTCAAAGCCCATGACACCTTTGGTAAAGGCTGTTCTCCAACTGGAGCACTCGCAGTCCAGTGTTTCCCAGTTGTCAGTGTTTATACTACATTTTTAAAGATTTGCCTTGAGACAGTCTTTAAACCTCTTTTGTTGACCACCAGATTACGCTTTCCATTTTTAAGTCTGGAATAGAGTAGTTGCTTTGGAAGACGATAATCAAGCATCTGCACAACATGACCACTCCAAAGAGTTGATGTTGAAGAATCATTGCTTCGACACTGGTGATCTTTGCTTCTTCCAGTACACTGACATTAGTTCGCCTGTCTTTCCAAGTGATGTGTAACATTTTTCGGAGACACTGTTGATGGAATCTTTCAAGGAGTTGGAGATGGCGTTTATAAGTGGTCCGTGTTTCACAAGCATAAGTAAAGTTGGTAGTACAATAGCTTTGTAAACAAGCATTTTGGTTTCCCTGCGAATGTCCCGGTCCTCAAACATCACCTAGAGCATCATCACCAGCTGAATAACCATGGGTCAGATGTGTGGAACCTGTGGCCTCTCTGAGGTCCCTGAACTTCAGCTCTCATTATCCCTGGAGTTTAGGGTTGGCAGTCATCAGTCCCTGCTTTGAGGCTATAGAAGTGAGCATTTATTGTCTTTGAAGTAATTTTTCTTACGGCTCTTTCACCATAAGAACTCGAGGTCAACATTTCATGTTATTTTCCCTTCAGGTTTAATACTGAAAGCATTTACCATTCTTAGGCTCATGCCTTTTTGAATCTTAGATTTCTGCTTGGGGTTTTAGATTTTTTGCAATGATAGTTATTGATTTTTGGTAAAGCAGATAGATTTTCTTCTTTCACGAGGCTAAAAGGCAATTGTAAAAGTTGCTACTCCTAGAATGGTAAACCTTTTAAAGATTCTGCAGTCAGAGACAGCTAGAAGTTAGCAAATATGCGAAAGTTCAGGATTGTGATGGCAGAGTCACCCTTCCTTACCTTAACAGCTTCAGGGCAAAGTTCTTTTGTATTCTCCCAGCTGTGTTCCTGGTGTGCTTGTCTCCTTAATGATCTCAGTATTAAAGAATATTCATTTGTGATTAAAAGATATTCAAGGCAACAGAGAAAGGTTGCTACGGCAGATGTACTCAAAAAATTCTCTTAACACATCTGTGGGGCCAAGATATTAACACACCTGGAAAGATAAAAATGAAATGAGGTGGTATTTTGATAAGAGGCAGAAATGCATTTATAGTAGCACAGATGCATTTTGACATGGAGTTGCTGGAAGTAATGGCATTTTTTTTTAAAAAATGAAGAATATATGATTATTCGGGCTGATTCTCTTGATTTAACAGAACTGAAAATAAACATACATCACTCGTTGGATGCACTGGATATTTCATAACCACCAGGAAGGGACTCAAATGTGGTTTAGTCTTGAGGTGCAAACAAATTTAGTTTGCTATGAATAAATGGCTCACTGCAATGCCATTTGGGGGAAAAACATTATTTCTTACTATCTTGTTATTTGAGCTTTGTATGTGCAGTACACAATACAAAGCTAGATAGGTCTACTCAGAAGTAAGTCCCATTAAAACATCCAGACACTTTTTAGGCAAGCCTGTCTAGACATGGAGAGGTTGATGCTTTTGTTTACTTTGTCCTGGGCAAGTGGATATAGACTTGGAGCTATATCAGCCCTAAATAACTTCTTGTTGGCGTCTGTCTGTCATGGGAGACAATGGGAGAGTGTGCTTTCAGGGGTGAAGTCAAACTGTTGGCGAGTTACAGTGCCTGCTGTGGCTGGAGAGGCAGATGTTGTGTTGCAGCTGGGCCAGAGGAAGGCTTCCAGTTGTGCTGTTGCAGGTGCACCGTGGCGATTCTTCTCTCTCCTCCTGCAGCTCCTCTGGTCGCTCTGTGGATACTCAGCCGTCTGTCTGTCTGTTTCCAGGCACTGTGGTTGTCTGCAAGGGATTCCCACATATCAGGGTTAATGTTGCCAGCCTTTGTAGACATGTTTGTATTACAGAGTTGGTCTGCCAACGGGCCTGGTGCCTGGAGCCAGGTCCCCGTAGAGTACATCCTTGGGGATTCCGCCACCTTCTATTCTGTGGACATGACCAAGGCAGCAGAGACGTAGCTGAGACAGAAATGTGAATATGCTGGGAATGTGGGCTTGGGACAGCACATCTTTGCATGAGACTCTGTCCTGTCATGTGATGCCCCAAATCTGACACAGTGCACGTAGAAGGCATTGAGGCATTGTTTCTGATGGGTGTAAGTTGCCCATGACTCACTTCCATAAAGCAGCAGGTTCAACACACCTGGTCTACAAGCTTGGTAGACCTTCATCTTGGTATTGGGCATTAGCATCATATTCTCCCAAACCCTTTTGGAGAGACGAGCCATTGGCATAACTGCCTTGCCAATGTGCTTGTCCAGCTCAGCACTGATGGAGAAAGTGCTGGTTATGGTGTTGCCAAGGTAGACAAAATCTTCTACCACCTCAAACATGTGGTCACCAATGTTGATGCATAGAGGCTGATGGTAGTGTTGAACTACCTGTAGGCTTGGGCAAAACAGTTGGTGAGTCTATATGGAGCTTCCTCAGAGTGTACCGTTAAGGCTGCGTCATCTGCAAGCAACATCTTTCTGATAAGGACCTGTCACACTTTTGTCTTGGTGATGTGGCAGGTTGAACAGACCCCCATTGCTTCTTGAATGGATGTACACACTGTCTTCAGTCGAGCTCAAGGCACATGAGAGCAACAGGGAGAAGAATATACAGTCATACCTTGGAAGTTGAACGGAATCCGTTCTGTCTGGATTTTCACTGTTTAAATACGGCAACCCTACATTACACAGCTCCCCGCAAATGCCGAAGACACACATCTTGACCCTGGATTTTGACACCTAAAGTGTTTATTTTAAGGACCAACTTTATTTTTGTTATTGTAAGTTGTTTAAAAGTGTTTTACTATTGTGTTGCAAAGATGTAACCTGCCCTGGGACTTTAGGGTGAAGGGTGGGTTATTAGCAACAACAACAACAACAAATCTATACCCACCTACTTGGGATGAAGCAAACCCAAGGGGACTTAAATGGGACTTACTTCTGACTAGACATGTCTATTATTGCACTCTTAGTTACTTTTATTATATTATTCATTTCATTTATTTGTTTCGTGTAACAGTATTTATGGTTTTCAACTTACCACCATATTACATAGAGATCGCATACCATATGCAATAGGCAAAATGTACCCATGTAAAAATAAGACACAACATATGCACTATATGAAACTCTATAAAATTATTATCTAAATTAGGAACATGTATGATATACATATGATTAGCATGCAACTACATTCAGCATATCTGATGAATCATTGCTGAGAAACATTTTCTGCCTTGTTTGATCAGGTCTTTATTTATTTTGCTAGTGTTCAGTAACAGCAACTTCTCAAGAGGCTCCAGCTGCTGCTACTGACATCACGGTCCCTTTCCTGGACAGGGCAGTGGCCAGGACTGCTTAGATGCACTGGAGGGAGTGCTGGATGGACTCTGCCTCTGGGTGTCTGCAATCCTGACCTTGCCACACAGACACAGCTTGCTAAGCTGCAGCAATGCTGGTGACAGGAGGGCAGATCTCTGCCTCCACCCCACGAGCCACTGTTACTTATTTGTGTATTTATTGGTAGTAGTGCGTCATGTAAGGAAGATTTCAATAACGCAATGTGTTGCACGAATGATTCTTCAGCACTGGTCCAGGGACTGCTAGTTTGCCAAAATGAAAATAAAAACAATAGATATGGTTTCCTAAAGGGCATTGACTGATTGTCCCAGCACTCACAATCCATAAGGCCTGTGCTTATGTCCAGGTTGACCTCTGTGTGTCCAAATAGCCAAAAGATGGAGCAGTTGCAAAGGCAGCATTGTTCAGAGGAGAATTTAGGGCAGTGCAACCGGTTCCGCCGCCCTGGTGCTGCAGCTCTGATACAATGAATTGAGCAGAATGGAAGGCAAGAAGGGAGGGCGCTGAATTTTGACCTTGCACAGAGTGCAACTGAAATTTGAAAGACCCAAATCCACCCCTGCATTGTTGGCCCATTATTAGGATAAGACTTGTTGTCGGGTGTTTGTTCCTGAAATCCTGTGCAGCTTCGTAATTTATATGCCTGGTCATTGTTGCTTGCCCTTCAGCTTTCATATGACATCATATGATGTCAGCCTTCCACATTGTTTGAATAGCTATTTCATTTCTAATTTGTGATTATTTGAAAAGTTTGGGTTGCCTCCTGTCTCTTAAATCTTGCAGGAATTGAATTCCTGTAGACAGAGATAAAACTGCATTTCCTTCAGAGGCACAATAATCCCTGTTCTGATAATGCCCTCATCTGTCTTTTTTTAACACATCATACTAATTAACCTACTTCAGCATGGAGGACCATGTTCCCTAACACTCACCAACTAATTTAAAGCCTTTCCTTGGCACAGTTCTCCATTATTTTCCTTTGACAAGGGCTTAAGCACATCACATGTCAGTAAACCAGTCTTAGCTGAAGCAAGCTCATAATGCACGCCAAGATGTTCCATGAGGGCTGTGGCAGATGCTTTCAAGAGAAAAATATTTTATGCCAAATGCAAAGCTGTCAGTAGAAATATGGCTCTTTAATGCAAAGCATTTCAGTCTGGATGATTTAAGGGAAAACCTGAAAAGCTTTCAAGGCTATGCACAAATTAGCTCTGTGCAAATGAAACTGAGTATGTTATATTATGCTACAGCAATTAGCACCTTGTTGTGACTGCACAAAACTGTTTGTGTGCTTTCTTGGTGTTGTTTTCAGTCTACAGTAAGTAGTACATTTACAGGGGAACTTCTGTTTCACACGAAAGCAATTTAGAGAGTCTGGGGAAAATGGGTTGGTTTTTTATTAGACAACCAGCTTGAAAATATTTCCTAACTGACTTATTATTCTAGGAGGAAAGGAAACTGTTAAATGTTTAGTATAAAAAAATTAAAGGCCTAGAAAGTCATCCAATGAAACTGAATGACAGTATGTTCAAGACAGAAAAAAGTATTTTTTATTTACTTGTTTTTTAAAAAATCAATTAAGAAACAAAATACGTAATTGCAGTGAACAGCATAAAATCAACAAAAACTAATACAAAATATGTTGCACATCAGTAGATCAGATTAATACATTAACAAAGCTGGATCATCACTCAGGGAAAGCCTGAGCTGAGTTTTAAGCAGGCAAAAATGACAATTGTGTTGTTCACTGAAAACATATTCCAAAAGGCAAGTGCCACCTCATAAAAGGCCAGGTCATAGTGGACATAAGATGAATCTCAGGAGCATAATATATTGCTAAGAGTGTCTCTCAAGGATCAAAGTGACTGGGCAGAGGTATTCAAGGCAAGGCGTTCTCAGAGATCACCTGGGTAGGAAATGCTCAGGGCTCTGTCTTCCAATAGCTTGACCTTAAACATGGCCAAGTGGCAGATCAACAGCCACTGCAGCTCTTTCAGCACCAGTATGGTGAATAATGGACATGATCTATTGCTACAACATGGGATGTACAAGGTACTTTGAACAGCACTTCATGAGCTCTTTAAGAGATTTGGTACTTTAAAGAAAGCTGTTGCTGCAGCTGAAGGGGCCAAAGGCTCAAGTTCATATTGGGAATCAGAGTGGGGGATTGTCTGGCAGTGTTTGTTGGGATCAAGATTTAATTTGGGTTATGCTTAATTTTTCTGCTGTTAATGGTATTATATTTTTGTGTCTTTAATGCTAGATCTTTCTCATTATGAATTATATGGGGATCGCTGATATGTTTCATTTGTTGTTTACTTAAACTTAGAGCATGACTTACCTGTGGAAATAAACAGAAGCATGTGCCTAATAAATTCAGGTTGGAAGAGAGAGTGATTCTGATAAATGAGGTGAAGAGAAGGTAAAGATAAGGCGTTTGAGGGAAGGAAAAAAGAAAAAGGAAAAAAGAAAGAGAAGACCTGAAGCTGCAGAGATGAGGAAGGCTGAAGTTCAAATTTGAAATAGCCAACTTTATCTTTGGTTGCAGACATCTAACATTTTTAAATGTTAGGTTGGTGCGGACATGTGCAAACTTTCCAGTTCTCTATAAAGAACTTGATATTATTTGTTTATGGTGCTACTGATTCTTGTTGCTGAAGATTTCTATGAGCAGCAGTCCTCCATCAATCTAAGTTGATTCAATGAAATAAATATATCTGTCATTTGTCACTTTGCAGATAAGGGAGTCAGCTACATTAGTAAAGAAAAAGTGCTTTATGGAGTCCCATCTTTCACCAATGGGATTTCCCTTTATGAAGTTTACAACGCATTTAACTGAATCACTTTTTTTTCATGTGACTAGATCCAGCCATAGATATAGATATATAGGCTCACAGATCTGAAACAGCTGACTCAATCATAGAATCATAGAATCATAGAATCATAGAGTTGGAAGAGACCACAAGGGCCATCGAGTCCAACCCCCTGCCAAGCAGGAAACACCATCAGAGTACTCCTGACATATGGTTGTCAAGCCTCTGCTTAAAGACCTCCAAAGAAGGAGACTCCACCACACTCCTTGGCAGCAAATTCCACTGTCGAACAGCTCTCACTGTCAGGAAGTTCCTCCTAATGTTTAGGTGGAATCTTTTTTCTTGTAGTTTGGAACCATTGCTCCGTGTCCGCTTCTCTGGAGCAGCAGAAAACAACCTTTCTCCCTCCTCTATGTGACACCCTTTTATATATTTGAACATGGCTATCATATCACCCCTTAACCTCCTCTTCTCCAGGCTAAACATGCCCAGCTCCCTTAGCCGTTCCTCATAAGGCATCGTTTCCAGGCCTTTGACCATTTTGGTTGCCCTCCTCTGGACACGTTCCAGTTTGTCAGTGTCCTTCTTGAACTGTGGTGCCCAGAACTGGACACAGTACTCCAGGTGAGGTCTGACCAGAGCAGAATACAGTGGCACTATTACTTCCCTTGATCTAGATGCTATACTCCTATTGATGCAGCCCAGAATTGCATTGGCTTTTTTAGCTGCCGCATCACACTGTTGGCTCATGTCAAGTTTGTGGTCAACCAAGACTCCTAGATCCTTTTCACATGTACTGCTCTCAAGCCAGGTGTCACCCAATCATTCTAGAATATCCTGGGTTAATGACAGGTTGAATAGTGACCCAGGAAAATGGCTCTCTTTTTGCTACCAGCAGTCGTGGAATGTTTCAATGAAAGTAGGGAAAAGGTAACTGGTTTCCTGCTTTTCCTATTGGTTCAGGGTGGAATATAAACGCTTCTTAATCAAGTGTAACTCTATTGCCCTCTAGCGGTTGACTTACCACATATGACACTGTGAATAAGCATAATAAATTGCTTGCCTATATAATAAATAATAATTTATTATTTATACCCCGCTCATCTGTCTGGGTTTCCCCAGCCACTCTGGGCAGCTCCCAACAGAATATTAATAGCATGATAAAACATCAAACATTAAAAACTTCCCTAAACAGGGCTGCCTTCAGATGTCTTCTAAAATTCAGATACAGTCGTTTATTTCCTTGACATCTGATGGAAGGGTGTTCCACACAAGGTGAAAATAATGCACAGATATCTCAGAATTTTTTTCCAGAGCAACTCAGGTTGGTCAAATCATCACACAAGTGCTCTAAACCAGGCAAAGTGTACCTCCCCAGCAGCAGCTCACTTTTATTTTCTGAAAGGTAACTGAGTTATACAAGCTGCTTTTCAGATTTTTCAAGCTAAAGTGTCATCCCAGCTAATTTTGGGGATCCCAAAATGGATACAAGCATATGCTAGGGAGACGTACCCTGGGGCTCCCAAGTTGAGTCAAGTATAAGACAATGTGTGCAGAACTAGGTTTACACATGACTGAATATTGGTTGTGGGCCAGCACTATAAAATACTGGTTGCACTGCCATTTCCATTGCCAACCTTCGAGTCTGCTTCTTTCTTACTTAAGGACTCTTATAAATCCAGAGGGTTTCAACTCAGATCTTTTGGTATTGCCTTGGAACTCTTGTATAATTCAGGTGATCAATATATTTATTGCAATATTCAAACCAGATTAAGGGACATTGAAAAACAAAACATCGAGTCGGGTGTAAATAAAATTTGGTTCCCCAAGTTCTATGATTTAAATCCAACAGATAACAGGGTCACTTATATTTCAAAAATAATGATTCCAGTCCAACACAGGGCCTTTATGTTAGCCCAACTGAACATTTTTCCCTCAGCTTTTGTCAAGGGCAGATATTTCAACATCCCCAGAAATTATAGACATTGCGGATGTTTTTTGAATGTGCCGGACACTGTAGAACATATTCTTTTGTGCTGTCCATTGTACAACCAGCTATGCAAATGCATCCTGTCCCCCATTTTGGGTAGTCTGACATCATGGCACAGTGAAAACATCAGATTCTAATCTGTCTGACATTAACCTGGAAGCAACTGCAAGGGGGCTGAGTTTTTGTCAATACAGTGGTACCTCGGTTTAAGGACAACCCTGTTTACAAACGATTCAGTTTATGAACTCTGCAAAAGTGTCCTGGTTTGTGAACTTTACCTTGGTCTAAGTAACTTCAAGGGGCTGAGTTTTTGTCAATAGTATCTCTTAGATACTATTGCATGGCACGATTTAGCAGGAAGGAATCCCAATGAAAATCCTCATTATATATTTTACATGGCTATTATTTGTGTATATTTTTAAATTTTATATAGAGGTTTTATGATGCCCTATACTTGTAATGCCTAATAAAGGTTTGGCTAAGCAAGTAAGAAAGAAAATAAAAAAAGTAGGCTCAACAGATCTCAGCAAGTAAACATAAAGGAGGATTTGCTTTTATATGCGACTTTTAAAAAACACAGTACTGTAACAGTTTGTCTTTATGTCCATATCTTACCTATTCTTATGTTTACTTACGTTTGCAAATTTAATGCCGTTGAACTTGTTTCTAATGGTTTGCAAATTCTTTTGAAGACAGAATTAAAGGGATACAATATTTTAAAAACTAAAACAAAAATGCACCCTCAAACAATTGTTTAAAGATTTAAGAGAACAGCACCGTCCATTTATAAAACCAAGGAGCAGCTTTAGATGCTAGATGCGGAATCTGAAGCTCTCTCTCTGTGTGTGATATTTATGGGTCCTTTTTATACACTTTCGAACCAGTTTGGAAGATTGGCAACATAAGGGATGTGGGCTGCATGTGGCCTGTAGCCAGGCCGTTCCCCACAGAAAAGATCTCTGTTGTCTCCTCCCTGCCCCCCATGAAGCAACTTACTTTGGCATGAGACTTTACACTGAGTCAGCAAAACACTGCTTGGGTGAACAGACCACTGGTGGGTAAGGTAACGTGTCGCGTTTGGCCCAGAATATTGCTCAAATGGCACCGCTTTTTTAATAGAGAATAAAAAAAAATTCAGCAAGCAGATTATTGGGGGAAAGCCAAATACCTGTAATGAAAGCAGCCACCTATGCAAGCTGTGATTCATCCATTATATTTTGCTTCTTGCTATTCCTGACAAGTTATCTATTGCCCTTTCCCCCAGTCTTGGAGCCATTCCCAACTGCTCTTGTTTGCGTAGTTGAAAACTTAACTCAGTAAGAAGGCTGAAGGTGTAAATCTTTATTATATCAGTAAACTCATATATATCTTAAGACACCCTCAAAACTGGCCTACAATATCTATGTATCAGCTACACACACCTGACTCTGCCCCCCAGCCCTAGCCCTCAGCAACAAAGATGCTGGAATTGGCTCTTCTGGGTGCTGGAAATGGTGATGAGAAACACAGGCTGCCTGGAATTCCAGGTGCCAATAAAACAACAGAGGAAATATGGTAGGCAGAGAAGCAGCTAGGAACAAAGGAAGCTGCCCTAGGCTGGGTCTACACAGACTGGGAGAGGCTCCCCAGGACCCCAGACAGGCGTCTCTTGCAGGCCTACCTGGAAATGCCAGTGACTGTAACTGGGTCCTCCTGCCACTGAACTGCAGCCCTTCCTGGGGGGCTCCATATCGTTTGTCAGTGGAACCATTTACCTAGATGGGTGGTGGGATACTGGGCCCTTTTTATTACAGCTATTAATGCTTTTGGGGTCCCAGTCAGTTTCCATTGCTGCTGCAATGGGAGAAGAGGGGCTGACGGCCACAGAGCATTAGCCCTGCTCTCTTCTGAGACATCACTGTTTAAGGAACTGTATTTAATGTGAATCTATGCTATGATTTGAAAGCATACAGAGACTCTTTTTTTTTTTAGATAGTGGGGGAAAGAGAGCAAATACAAGGCTATCTCCCCTGGACGGCTTGCACACAGTCCCAGATTCAGTCCCCAGATAGGGCTTGGGAGGAGAGCTGTTGCCTGCCAGTGTGGGCAGCACTGAACTAGATGGAACAGAGGTTTGACTCGGGACACAACCAGTTTCCTGTGTTGATAAGTTTTTTAAAAAATTAAGGCATTTATATCCTGCTCTTCATCAGCTGATAACAGAAAGGCTGAAACTATATTTCCTAACTATTCTCCATGAAACTGCTCATTCCCTCTTCATAATAATTTTAGTGGCATATCCAATTTTGATCAGGTGGCTTGTGTACTTTTAAAATAATTGATGCAGAAAGAAGTATGGCTTTTTATATTCTTGAAATATTCATCTGCTATTTTATTCTCAGTCAACTTATGTATAGACCGTACATGTAATTCTTCTAGGTTCAGTAGCTGCTTTCCAAATAAAAGGCAACCTTTAAAATGGAAGGAAGACATTTGGAAGAAAAGGAAGTTGCCAGCGGTAAATTACTCTGGATGGGAGGCGTCACTGTATGGTGAAAATATCATCATATTTGAGCATAAATATGATTTGGGGAGTGACATAATGGCCTGTGTTATTTCTCTAAGAGAAACATATGCCAATCTGTTGCATAGTGTTTTACATAATGTATTTATTATTCACTATAAAAATGAGGTGGCCAATTAATAGACGTTCTAGCACAATGCACCAAAAAATGAGTATCTGAGGGTGCAGTCCTACAGCTGCAACTATAAATGCACATTCTAGAGAGTTTCACCTTTGGACACAGTGGGACTTATTTCTAAGCACTGCTCTGGAACCAAGTCTCCTTCAAATCAATGGGGCTTCTGCAGAATCATGATTAGGTTTGCACTACAAAACAACTATTAGTTTATAATTAAAAGAATAACGTGCTAAATAAAACACACACCCAACAGAGCATAACTGCATACTCTTGCTTACACTAATTAACAAAATGTAATAGTGCAACTTGCCCATAACAAGCATGGCAGTTTCATGACGAAGTTTGAAACTTGGAAGACGAACATTCACAAGGAGAATTAAGAGATTGGCTCTTATCTCATAGTTGTTATTCTAAAACAATTCATGCCTGTACAAATCAGGATTCCCTTTACTGTTTCAGTCACATTGCCTTTCTTTCGTTCTTTATGGAAAATCCACTGGCTACATTTATAGGGACAGGGAACAAGCTAGAAAGGATACATTTTGGAGGGAACAATATCAGGCAATCACAGTCCTGCCTTTTGGAGGCAACCAATAAGACAGAGGATCCAAATACAGCAGCTTAAATGAACCAATAGTAGCTGTACCCTCTGGAACCAAAAGGCAGTTACTTTACCCTAATTCAATTACAGACAATAATAATACAGATATAAAATCCTTTGACTCAATACACAACACCCCTCCCCCCCTAGTGAGCACAGCAGACGTAATCTCTCAGGTACTGTGGGGTCCTACAACTTCTACTTGATCTCCTGACAACAGGTGTTGCCGGTTCTGGATTGGGTGTCACCAGTGGTAGAGGGGCTGCTATAGGGGTTTCGTCAGGAACAGATGGAGTCCCAGACATCTCAGGGTCCCCTACCTGTACCTCGTCATCCTGAGGACTAGTAGACCCTGGTTCATTTGCTGAAGCCCCTGGTGATTGCACCTCTGGGCCATTTTCACTCTGGTCTTGCAGCTCTGCGTCGTTAGCCAGGGATGAATTATCAGACTCCTCCCTGCTGAGCGCCCGGCGCCTCAGCTGATCTATATGTCTCTTCCAAACTTGCCCATTTTCTAAGGTCACATAATAGGACACAGGTCCACTAGCCCGGGTGACCACACCAGCCACCCACCGCGAACCTCGTGAATAGTTCCTCACCCAGACCAGATCTTCAGGGGCGAAATACCTTGTTGTGTCAGTCTCAGCCTGGGGGTTTGCTCTTGAATTACGGTTTGGCATTTTACCCGGGTGGACATAATCCAGCACCGTTACCAATCTTCTACCCAAGAGCAGCTCAGCTGGCGACTTGCCCATCGCAGTACATGGCGTCGCATGCTGCAAAAATAACATTCGCGCGATGCGAGCTGACCAGTTACCCTCCATTAAGTGCGCAATGGATTCTTTGGCTGTTCTTACCATGCGCTCCACCTGCCCATTGGAAGATGGGTGAAAGGGTGCGGATGTGACCCCTCTTATGAAGTTATCAGCCAAGAATGCCTTGAATTCTTGGGATACAAAAGCTGCCCCATTATCTGATACAATGGTCTCAGGTAACCCGTGGGTTGCAAACAGCTGCCTCAAAACCTTGATTACGGCAGCTGATGCCATGCTAGGGACCATCGCCACTTCTAACCATTTGGAATATGCATCGACGATAACCCAAAAGACCTTCCCCTGGAATGGCCCAGCAAAATCTAAGTGCAGCCGGCTCCAGGGAGATCTGGACTGCTCCCACCAGTGAACTGGTGCTCTGGCCACTTCTGGCCGCACCTCTTGGCATGCCTTGCATGTTCGTACCCATTGTTCTATGTTCTGGTCCATTCCAGGCCACCACACATAACATCGGGCTAGCGACTTCATCCTGACCATTCCCGGGTGTCCCATGTGAAGCGTCTCAAGAACCCTGTTTCTCAGTGCTGCTGGGATGATCACCCTATCTCCCCACAGGAGACAACCCTTATGCATGGATAACTCGTGCTGCCTTGTCGCATAAGGCCTGAATTTGTCTTCATACGGACCACCTGGCCACCCCCTCCCCACCCAAGTGAGCACACGGGAGAGAACAGCATCTTTCCTCGTTTTCTCAGCAATATCAGTAGCCGTTACAGGAGCCCCCGGAAGTGTTTCCAGCATCATGATGTGCTCCGCTGGAGCAGGATCCTCATTGCTCCCGCCAGGAAGGGGCAATCGACTCAGCGCATCAGCGTGGCACAACCGTTTCCCCGGCACATGGGTCAAGGTGTACTGGAACCCGTTCAGGAATATAGACCAACGCAACATTCTGGGGAAGAGAATTTGTGGCGTTTGTTTGTTCGGGTTGAACAACCCCAACAGTGGTTTGTGGTCCGTTTCAATGGAGAAATGACGACCGTACACATAATCATGGAACTTTTTGATTCCTGCCACAATTGCAAGCGCCTCTTTGTCAATTTGAGCATAGTTGCGCTCCGTGGGCGACAACGTACGGGAATAGAAAGAGATGGGCTTTTCCGACCCATCCGGTTCCCTATGACTCAGCACCGCCCCCAGGCCGTATTGAGAGGCATCACATGCCAGGACCAGCGGCTTCGATTCATCATAATGAGCAAGGACGCTCTTGCTACTCAGCATTCCTCGCAAGGAGTCAAAAGCCTTCTGCTGCTCCTGCCCCCATCACCACACATTCTTTTTCTGCAACAGTCTATGTAATGGTTCAGCTACCGAAGCTTTCTGGGGTAAGAACGAATGATAAAAGTTAATAAGTCCCAGGAATGACTGCAACTCCGTCTTGTTCTGTGGTCGTGGTGCCTCGATGATGGCCTTAACCTTAGCATCTGTGGGGTGGATGCCTGATGCATCAATTTTAAACCCCAAGAATTCCACAGTTGGCACCCCAAAACTGCATTTTTCCTTTTTTAGTTGCAACCCCGCCTCCTTGAACTTGAGCAACACTGCACGGACACGCGCAACCAGTTCCTGTGGGTCTTTTCCAGCAATCAAAACGTCATCAAAAAATGGCAAGACCCCCGGCAGACCTCTTAACAGGCGTTCCATGAGCCCTTGAAAAATCCCTGGGGCCACACAAACTCCAAATTGTAATCTGTTAACTCTGAACGCCCCTTTATGTGTGACAATAGTCTGTGCTTCCGCTGATTGTGGGGTTACTGGCAGCTGTTGGTAAGCTTGTGCCAGGTCAAGTTTGGCGAACACCTTGCCCCCAGCCAGTTTAGCCAACAGATGTGATACGACTGGAATGGGGTATGAATTTCCCCTGAGTGCCTTATTGATAGTACATTTGTAATCGGCACAGATCCTAACTTCCCCATTTGCTTTAAGGGGCGTGACGATTGGAGTCTCCCACTTAGCGGAGTCCACGGGTGAGAGAACTCCCTGCTTGACCAATTTATCCAGCTCTGCTTCAATCTTGGGTTGCAGTGCAAATGGCACTCGCCTTGGTTTGAGTCGGATTGGGGCCACCCCAGGGTCCAATTCGAAGTCAACTGGGGGCCCTTTATAACAACCCAGTTTTCCATTAAAGAGACCAGCAAATTCTTTGTATAATGCCTCGCTCATCTCGGGGCAGGTTTGGATTGAATTAAGCCCTGATATACTCAGTCCCAGGGCGGGAAACCAGTCAGTGCCCAAGAGACTGGGGCGACTGCCCTTCGCAATCACCAGTTTGAGTACCGCCTGTTTGTCCCGGAACTGTACTCTCACGGCACACATTCCCATGACATGGATGCGGCCCGCTGAGTATGACTGCAAAGTTGCCGGGAAGGGCTCCAGAGGGGGCAACTTACCCCTGGGGAAGAATGTCCTCGCGGTCTGGTCCGACACGATAGTGAATCCAGATCCGGAGTCCACCTCCATGTCGCACAGCTGACCCTCAATCTTCACCTTGACGTGTGCCTTGCCTTGCGCTGGAAACTGCACGACCCTCCCGTTGATCTCCGTTACGTAGTGGCAGTCCTTTAGAACATGGTTTGCTGTGGGCGATCTGTGATGCTCCAGTCTAGGTGCTCCTGTCACTCCCAACGCCGCCGATCTACAGACCCTGGCGATGTGACCTGTCTTTCCGCACGTCCGGCACATAGCATCCCGGAAACGACAACTCTTCCGCTCATGGTTTCCGCCACAACCAGGGCACCTGCCTCGGTGATCTTTGTGCACTGTGCAGGCCTGACGCACTGACTCGACCCCACGGACTGGGCTCTGGCTCGGAGTAGCCTCTAGCTCGTCCATGGCATGCGCAACTTCTATCTGTGGCTTAGGGACCCTGCGACTGGCATCAAGCTCCTCTCTTTCATAATTCTCCGTGGCGGTGGCCTCCTTCAAGGCTGAAGCAAGGGTAACCTCTTCTTTAGCCACGATGCGTCTTCTGGCTTTCTTGCTGCTCAGACCACCGACAAACCGATCCAGGAGAGTCTCTTCCAGATCTTGGAAGTCGCAGTGCTGAGCGAGCTTCCGCAGTTCAGCTAGAAATGCAGATACAGACTCCCCAGCACGCTGCTGCCTCTTATGAAACTCCATCCGCCGGGCCATCTTGGTCTCAGTAGGCGCTAAATGGCTTGTTAGGCAGGCAAGAATATCTTTGAGAGATGTCTCACTTAGCTTCGCTGGGGCAAGCAATGCCTTGGCCAGCTTGAAGGTCTCAGGCCCACAGTAGCTCCGGAATGTGGCCCTTCTTTTGCTGGCATCGGTGATTCCTTGAGCCACTGTGAAGAACTCGAAGCGTTCGACGTAGTCTTCCCATGTGTGGGGCTCTGATGGCTGGAAGGGCTCCAATACCCTTGGACTCTCCATTGTCCTGTGGGCAGGGTCGTCTTCTCAGCTGGCCAGTGAGTCTTGTTCTTAGCTACAATCCGGACTCTGAGGCAGGGCTGCGTTTAACCGCTCCTCAGCATTCCGGATCCCATCCTCGTCGCCAGTTGTTGTGACGTGGGGTTTGTGATTTCAGCTCTTTTGACATAATATGCTGGAGACAGTTCTCTAGTAACACTTCTTTATTAACGCAACAAGACTGAAACTTGAGGAGGGGAGAGCTACATTTATAGGGACAGGGAACTAGCTAGAAAGGATACATTTTGGAGGGAACAATATCAGGCAATCACAGTCCTGCCTTTTGGAGGCAACCAATAAGACAGAGGATCCAAATACAGCAGCTTAAATGAACCAATAGTAGCTGTACCCTCTGGAACCAAAAGGCAGTTACTTTACCCTAATGCAAATACAGACAATAATAATACAGATATAAAATCCTTTGACTCAATACACAACACCTACTGTACATTAAATCATGTCCTGCTAAGTCTACGGTTCCTGTTGTTCAATCCACCCCTTCATCTGTACCAAGCAAGCAGCCTCATAATACAATTTCAGGTCGGGAAGTGAGAATCCTCCCCTGCTCTCACTGTCAATTAGGGTTTTATATTTAATTCTTGGCTTTTTCCCTTGTCAAAAAAGTTTCCCTTGCCATACAAAGTTTGTCAAGTCTTTTTTCCATTGTTTAAAGTAGTGCATGTTTCCAATCACTGGCAGTGACTGGAATAAGAAAGCCATCTTCAGAAGGATATTCATCTTTATTGCCACTATCCTCTCCCCCATATTTTATTCTGAAACTAACAGGCAAACCACCCTGTGAGGAAATTTTGCATGTATGAATAAATACATTTGTGGATTTTTGTTTTTATAAAGACTCGACAGAATATGCTTGCAGGTGTTTACCAAATGCTCTGAAATGGGACGGTGCTTATTCTGTTCTCTCTTAAGACAAGGAAATATTGACAGAGAAAAGCTAAGGGGCTCTCTGAAATCTACTCATGGCTTCAAATGCAAATACAGCAGGAGTTTGTGCATGCTGTTCCACAGGAACTGGTTCTCTTACAAATATGGAATAAATGTGCACATTTGTAGTTGTACTTTTCTCTATAAGCTCATGTTTGCCTAAAGTGTTCCCTTGGAATAAATGCCATCTGTTTCCCCCAATCCTATGCAAAGGTCACATTTTTATCTCTGCATTGTCACTCTTTCTATTGTGCTCCCTCCAGTTATTATCCATACTGACTGGCTAACAATATCCTGTACGTTGGTCGTATTTATTACTCTATACTAAGCAGTGATTTAGAGGTTCCTTCCACTGATCTTTTTGAACTGTTCTCCCATTAGTTGAGAAGAAGGTGTGAGTTCAGATTTTTAAATGATTATTATTAGTATTATTGCAGAAATAAATTCACGGATTCATTTCCATGGGAGATAGGAGACAGGAAGGGAGAGTTATGAACTAAGGAGATGTTTTAGTTCAGTTTCCCAGGGGGTTATGCTCAGATTTGCATTTTTTATCTCTAAGGTTCCACAGACTCCATCCTCATACAATTCCTCGGATGGAGGGGAAAAGAGAAGAGATAAATAATGCATGATGTTATTGACCAAGAAATATTGCGAGAATTCACTTCAAACAGCATACTCTATTACATTGTTAGATTCTCTGAGCTGTTCCATTAGGGCTCATCTAAACATGTAATATTTCCCAATTAAATGTGTTGGTAGAAATTATTCATTTTAATAATTAAATAGTTTCCAGAGCTCCCTGAAGAGCGTTACCATGGAGGATTTGACCCACTGCTGGGAATATTCACAGCATGCAAATGTACAGTGTAGGGTGGCTGCTTAATGTCAGAACTGCATATGCATGAAATCCAGGCCTGAGCATTGGTAGCGCATGTGTGCGAGTCTTTCGATTTCTCTTTCTACAAAGCAGCAGTCAGTATTGGAATAAGACTGTTTTGCAAAGAATTCTGATCTCATAGGTTTTCAGTGGGAATGTTCCCACAACTATGGGCTAGTTCACACATACTTGTGTATCACCTGATCTCTTACTACTTTGCGTCTCACAGCTGCATGTGTGAACTACTGACTCTGTTGAATAGTGTAACACTGGGAGGTGATGGGACATTAAATGAAAGCCTCTGACTCTCTGTAATACCTATTCACACATGTCAATCTTCACTTGATGTGAGAGTCAAAAGAGGAACCTAAAGATGTCAGTATCAGACTTAATGCAACCTTCCTTTTATTCTGAAAAGTCTCAGAGAATAATACAGAGTTATTATAGAATTGATTTCAAAGTTTTACTGTTCTTTGGAAACCATCAGTTCAGATCTCTGAATGTGTTTTTTTTTTAAGGGGAAGGGTATCTTTATTACAATTTACTATTGTAAATTGACTAATTTAAGGAATCTCATTCTAATACAAAATGGTCCAAAACAGGACTTTCTATGCATCCCTGTACAACTAAATATAAAACTCTACTGGGGACTGTAAGATCTGAGCACACAGACATTTCAGTATAACCATCACTACCACTGCCAAGATTTTTGGACGGTCGTGAGCAGCATTGCGATGGTGCATCTTGCTGCATGAACAGAGCCTAGAGATCTCACTTCTCTTGCGTTTTGATAGAATGGCTGCCCCGTGATTGCTGGGCATCTGTTTCTCACACATTCTGCACCCTCTAGAGTTAGTTGAGAAGCTGATGAGGGGGATGAGAAACCACAGACAAATTCTTTCATGTCAGACCTGGATGGAGATCCTTGGCATTAAGCTAGGGATAGTGGATATTTAAATGAAAATTGTGTCAACCGAGTAGCAGAAATATCTCTAAAGTTGCTCAAGTGAACTAATGCTGTTCAGTGCCTCTCTTATTTTTAGTTGCGTATATTTAGCGTTCTACTGTTTCGCTGTTCCTTGACCTGCTGAATCTCTTCCCATCACCTCGTCCTCCTCCACCCACCTCCAGCTGCCTGCCAGTCTGTGACACTCTTGCTCATTTGCCACAGTTGTGTGAGCTGGTCCTGCTGTCCGTGGGAAAACAAGCTCTGCCTCATTTCCTTTCAGCACTGCAATCCCATATGGACGCCGTCAAAACAGAACCTTCTAGAACTACGTTACTATGGTAACTGCACTTCTACCTCTTCCTTAAGCCTTAATTTCTCAGTGATGGTATTTGAATTTTTATTGTAAAACATACAAAATAGGGTAATGTTGCTTATTTAATAAAACAAGCAAAATTTCATGGGTGAGCTAGTTCAATTCTGGAGAGGAAATACATCCAAACAGAACCTTTGAAATAGATCAGTTTGGGGAAGGTATTATAGAGTGGCCTCTTAGACCCCCCCCCAGAGGAAATACATAACCAAAGAGTGGTCAAAAAATAACACTTATTTGAATAAAACTTGCACATGCTAATTTGCACATGTATATATGCAAATCTTGAAATACATAATGAATATAATTTTCATTGTAGTGGAGAAGATTGTGGTCAAGTGACCTGCCTGGGGGTCAGCTCAGTTTGCTGCCCAGCTGCTGAGGTGCTGATGAGCAGCTCCAAGCCCCCTGCTGCTCTCCCTTCTTAAAAGGTAAAGGTAAAGGTATCCCTGCCCGTACGGGCCAGTCGTGTCTGACTCTAGGGTTGTGCGCTCATCTCACTTAAGAGGCCGGGGGCCAGCGCTGTCCGGAGACACTTCCGGGTCACGTGGCCAGCGTGACAAAGCTGCTCTGGCGAGCCAGCACCAGCGCAGCACACGGAAACGCCGTTTACCTTCCCGCTATAAAGCGGTACCTATTTATCTACTTGCACTTTGATGTGCTTTCGAACTGCTAGGTGGGCAGGAGCTGGGACCGAAAGACGGGAGCTCACCCCGCCGCGGGGATTCGAACCGCCGACCATGCGATCGGCAAGCCCTAGGCGCTGAGGTTTTACCCACAGTGCCACCCGCGTCCCTTGCTCTCCCTTCTTACAGTTCCTTAAATGAAGCTCTGCAAATAGAGCGCTCTTCATAAGTAAGACACATTGCCACCTGAAATTATTACCTTATTAGTTTTATATTTTAAAAAGACATGCTAGCAAACATGTTTTGATGTTTCTATTCATAGCAAAGTCAGGGCCTTCAATTTCCTGGGGAAATTTTGCACACAGACCCCAAAATGCTCCCAGGGCAATCTCTCCCCCCCCCCCTACACCACTGGAGTAGGGGCAAGGTACTTCCAATATTGCATTGATTTCCACATGAGTTGTAGCTAATAAGTCCTTTGTAGGCAAAGCCATATAAACATTAGGAAGAACTTCCTGACAGTAAGAGCTGTTCGACAGTGGAATTTGCTGCCAAGGAGTGTGGTGGAGTCTCCTTCTTTGGAAGTCTTTAAGCAGAGGCTTGACAACCATATGTCAGGAGTGCTCTGATGGTGTTTCCTGCTTGGCAGGGGGTTGGACTCGATGGCCCTTGTGGTCTCTTCCAACTCCAGGATTCTATGATTCTATGATTCTACATAGGTAAACTGCTGCCTTAGCTGTCAGGGTTCTATAAAGCACATAAAGAGAGGGAGAATTACCATCTCAGTCCCTGTGGTGCTTCAGACTTTGGATGGTGCAGTATTTCTACCACTAGGAGAACATCAATACTACAGAGCTCTGTCACACCAAGGTGATGTTCCATCTCAGAAAAGTCCAGTCTGGAACAAAAAGACAGAGACAGAGAAGTGATTTTGGATAAGGTTTTTGGAGAGGTGATTTTCCATAAATGGTGTGATCTCTAGCATTTCCACCTCTGCAATTAGCTTCTTTTGGACATGGTCAAGTTATTGCCTCCTGGCTTCAATTTGCTTCTTTAGCAGAATAATAGTGAACTACCATCAAATAGAGAAGCACACACATTCATTTTAGTGAGAGATTCCTTCTTAATAACTGTCTTCTGTTTGAGCATAAATGCTCTTCAGTCATGAATGGGGAACCTGTGGCTCTCCATATGTGGTTGAACTAGCCACCATGACCAGTGATCAGGAATGTAGTGGCTCCCCAACTCTGCTTTCAAATGAATGCTGAGGCATATCTTTTAAGCTGTATTTGCAAATAAAGCAGGAATATCTTGGGTTGGGGGGAGAACTAGGTGCTCATGCATAAATTGCACTTGATCTTAGCCAAAAGGCCGAGAAGCGATGCTCATGCATAAATTGCACCCAAACGCAGGCACTCATGTTGCATTCATAGTGGTGTTGCATTCATAGTTTATATGTACATTCTTATCAGGGCCGGATTAAGGTTTGATGAGACCCTAAGCTACTGAAGGTAATGGGGCCCTTTGTATGTCCAGCTGTCCTTTGTCAACAACAAATTGTTGCTGTATTTGGTGTTGAATATATGCTATATGGTAATTTATGGACCTAATAGGTATCTAAAGACATTTGCACATAACAAAATATGTATGTTATCAAGGTAATTGTTGAACTGAAATACAATTAAGAAGAAGTATATTAATAGTGAAATACAATTAAGAAGAAGTGTATTAATGGTGAAATAATTATTAAGCTCTAACTGTATGTAGGTTTTATTTTATTTGTTTTTTATCTTATATTTTGGAAATGTACATCCAGTTGTTTTCTTCCTTTAATTTTTTGGGGGCCCCCCAAGAGAGTGGGGCCCTAAGCTAGAGCTTGTTTAGCTTATACATAAATCCGGCACTGATTCTTATGGTTCAATCCATAATATGTGCTAGTATGAGCATGATTTACACAGAATCCATAGCTGAATTCACTTTCTATAGGAGCTGGGATTGTGAGGGGGGATCATTAAGGCAGCAATATGCAAAGTTATGCTAGGTAACTTTGAAAATGATTCAGAATCTTCAGAATGCGGCTGCTGTTGACATGTACAAGGCCAACCCCCCCTCCCCATCACATAGCAATAATTCTGTTACAACTACCCTGGCAGCCTGAATGCTTCTGAGCCCATTTCTGGTTTTGACCTTAGAAGCTCTTTATGGCTCAGGACCCCAATATATTCTGGAATGCGTCTCCTCCCTGGCCCCTTAGATCTTAGCCAGAACCCATTTCCAGGTCTCTCTCTGCCTGACACAGACCTGGAAGATGGTGACAAGGCACAGGGCTTTTTCAGTTGGAGTTCTGTGAAACTGCCCTGATGCCTTTACTAACATTTTTCATACTTACCTTTCCCACAGACTTTTGGCAGGCTATTATATTTTGTTATAAGTGTGCTGCCAAAGCTTCCTGTGACTGTTATGAGGTACTGTTGCTTTTAGGGTGTACGTAATATGTTTATATTAATGCTTTTTAATGTGTTGTAAGTCACTTGGGGACCTCCAAGAATCAAGCGACTAACAAGTCTTAATAATACTAAAATCCTCCTCCTCCTTGGATTATAATATTGTTGATGGGATGGAAAGATCAAGTACAACAAAAATAACGTAGTGGATTAATGTTGCAGATTCTATTGTGTTTTTAAAAATTGGGTAAAACTCACTTTTTAATAAAGTATTTCCAAAATGTTGGATAAAACCAGTATTTAATATACTATCACTGTCTACAGTGTTGCCTGTTAGTATTGGTACTGTATTTGTGAGAAAATGTATTTTACAAAGAATAAATTGTCAAGGGGAAAAGAAAACATATGTAATATAACAGCTGCAAAGTGTGTGACTTCAGTCAAGGTCACAGAAATGCTCAATCATTGCCTTGTTAACTTGTTAACTGCCTTTAAAAGTGTGTGTATGTGTGTTAGAGTGTGTGGGAGTTGGGGGTTGTTTGGTTGTTTCATTGTTTTGTTGACTGAGAACATGCAGACTCTGTCTGGAAGAGTTTATGAAGACAGGCAAGCTATGGACTAATGTCAAAACAAAACAAATTCCTTCCAGTAGCACCTTAAAGACCAACTAAGTCAGTTCTTGGTATGAGCTTTCGTGTGCATGTATATGGACTAATGGTTTATGCATTGCTACAAAAGTGTGGCGGGGGGGGGGGGGGAGCAAGAAGACCAAGCCCTCTCTTGGACTCAAGGGAGAGAAACAGAGTGTATTGAACTGAGGGTGTGTGTGTGTGTGTGTGTAAAGATTCATCTTCAAGTCTTGTGAAAATTGTCTACTTTATCAGTACTTTGAGGGTGAAACTGCTGCATCACTCTGAATGACTGAAAAAAGGATAACATTGCCAACATTAAAAATAGCACAAAGCCAATAAAATGAACCACACATGGTGCTGCCACACTCCAGTATTCTCATAGTACAAAACAAATGTTAAATGGATGTGCAGGTATCACATAGATTTTGTACACTGGACTAAAGTAGCAAATATTCACCATGCAAAAGCATTCTTTCTTCAAACACCATCCAGATTGCTTCAAGCACCTCAGCCGCATGTCCTGTCTCATGGGGCTTGAGGCTCACACAGGGCACCATGCCACAGGTCTACTTACAGGTCCTTACTTGGATAGGGTTATTTGTTGCTGAAACCAATTTCCAGATTTGCTCCAGCCTGATCCCCATAGCTATCAACGTTTCCCTTTTTAAAAGGGAAATTCCCTTATTCCGAATAGGATTCCTCGCAAGAAAAGGGAAAAGGGCAAGAAAAGGGAAAAGCTGACAGCTATGCTGATCCCCACAGCTGTCTGTCTTGAATGATTTGCTCCACTCCATCTGTCTGCAGAGACATCACCTGGAGCTGAACACCAGGAGATAAAATCATTGGGCTATAAATAAGTGCAACACACCTTATAATGTCAGTGAAGGCATCTCACTACCACCCAACACAGAGGAAATGGAATGAGGCATAAACATTGTCTGTTCTGCACGCACCATAGAAGCTCCCTGACACCTCACTTGCTAAGGCAAGGACCTGCTGCCTCAAGACTCTTTCCTGTACATTACAGGAAGTGCAAGTGAGTCACACTTTGTCATTTTGCCCACTAGATGAGGGAGGCACTTGCACACCTTTCTTTGGAGCGCCAAAAGAGGGACTAGCCCCACCCCCCTCTCCTTGGTGTGATGCTCTGGAAGAAGAAGCAGAGGAATCAGGATCTGCCCCGGTTCCACTTTCACTGATTCCTGTTCTGTGAGAAAGATCCATTGTTCCCTACGGGTCATAGAAAATATTAATGAACATGACAGACACTAGAGCATGAAATACCATTTCTTAAATCTGCAGACCTGGCACATTTACAAGTGCCACATGCGATGTGCTGCTCACTTGCAAGAAACGTATCTTTTGGTGAGGCAGCACCTGCACTTCAGAAGTCCCAGCCCATTGATACTAGGCAGGCAACTTCACTCTACTATCTTTGGCGCCTGCTTAAATAATAATAATAATAATTGCTCTAGCAAGCCTACCCAGGCATGTGAATTTAGTTAAGTATATGGTGGTGGTTGTTTGTTTGTTTTTAAATTACTGGTTTTATTTTGTATTTTAATTTTATAAGCTAAGTTGGTTTTAATGCTTGTATTGGTATTTTAAATGAATGTTTTAAATGAATACAAATCACTTACAGATCTTTTATTCTAATAAGTGGTATATAGATATTGTTAGGGATGCAGGTGGCGCTGTGGGTTAAACCACAGAGCCTAGGGCTTGCTGATCAGAAGGTCGGCAGTTCAAATCCCCACAACGGGGTGAGCTCCCATTGCTCGGTCCCAGCTCCTGCCAACCTAGCACTTTGAAAGCACATCAAAGTGCAAGTAGATAAATAGGTACTGCTCTGGCGGGAAGGTAAACGGCGTTTCCGTGCACTGCTTGGGTTCACCAGAAGCAGCTTAGTCATGCTAGCCACATGACCCGGAAGCTGTACGCCAGCTCCCTCGGGCAGTAAAGTGAGTGCCACAACCCCAGAGTTGGCCATGACTGGACCTAATGGTCAGGGGTCCCTTTACCTTTACCTAGATATTGTTACACAAGAGTGTTTGATCCTAACACAGCCAGCACTTCTCTGTTTTCATCAATTCAGAAATAAATAAATTAAAGATACTGTTATATTAATTAAGCACTTTTCAGTGTTCATCAGCTCAGAAATAATGAAATAGCCTGTTAGTGTTAATTCTTCTGACCATTGGTTATATAGTGCCATTCCCTGTGTCAAATGGTACACTTTTATTTCAAGTAACAACTCACTCTGTGGAGAAAAATACATGGCAGTGTGCTAAGGGGAAATTTGTTTCCTTAAGAATCCAGCAAATTTCAACCAACAAAACTGCTCAGTCTACAAACAGATGCAGACCCAAAGGTTTTCTTATGTCTGAAAGCATTTAACACCATTATTAATAATGTGGCGTAGTTCACAGAGCACTTTAAAAGCCAGCTGGGATAATTATCACCTAGTTTTAAAAGCAATATAAGCACCCAGATGAGGAAATTGATCAGTTTAACTCAGGTGACAGATGGCAGCCCCCCACTTCCTCATGAATTGATTATCTCCACAGCTGACAAAAACACGAGGGTTTTATTGTAAGAGTCAGCTTAGGCACAGGGTGATTAGGGCTTCATTTCCACATCTGCAGCTCAATAGGCAGCAATGTCAGAGAAGAGCGGCTCAGCCAAAGCCAGTCACTCCAACCTGTGGCAGAAGCAACACGCCAGAAGTCTTAGCACGCTCCTTGCTCCCCTCACCTGCACAGCTGAATGGAGATCTGCTGGCTCAACCTGCACTTTTGCTGTATGTAGACTTCGCAGAATGAAGAACAGACAAGTGGATTCGTACTGGTCAAACTGTTAAATAAAGCTCACCTGCCCCAATGAAGAACAAACCAGCCAATTTGGTGAGTCTTGCATTTCTCTGGAAAGTTCTGAAATTAGATTAACATTTATTTAAGGGTTGTCAGATCCAGGGTGGGATGAGACCTCTGGGCCTTTAATAGTGGAGAACAGAGGATTTTAGCAGCATTGACTTTTCCCTTAATTGTAGAGCGATGATTAGAGAAGCTGCACCTGATGCAATTTTCTGTTTGACACAGCTTTTTATGTCACTTATTTTACGAATCCTAAATCTACAGCAAACTCCAGGGTTTAAAATGATTTGCAAATGAAATCTGAAATACAGTACAAATTCAAAGCTAATAATTTGGTGAATGATTGTTCAGAAATACTGCCAAGAAATATCAATAGGATGCAATAATAACATGCAGTCAGTTCTGAATCTCGGGGGTTCACCAGATTTCTGGGCATGGGGGAGAAGACAATCCCTTGTGAGTGTTTCCTAATTCAGTATAGTTCTACCAGGGAATATGATGCAACTGCAAAAAATACAAATTATAATACATGAGAACAGTTTGTTCTGAAATAATCAGTGGACTATATATTATAGTAGCATGTTATTATGTCTCATTCCAGTGTTAGGTCAGTGTATTATATGTTTATTATTTGTTCAGATTCTTCATATATCCATTAGTATATATTAATAAAACAAATAATTTCACAAATATATGAAAAAGTATGACATTGCAAGCTTTAAAATATCAATTTATCTGCTATATGACTGAATATCACTGTACAATTGCATGCCAATGATATATTGTATTATTTTGGAACAATAGAGTTTACACTGTATTGAAGCTTTCTAGAATTTAAATATTGCCTGTTGGCCTGTTGGCCAGCAACAACAAAAAGCCTGGATTATTTAAAGTTTTTCCTACAGTTATTTAGAAATGTACCTACACTATTATAGAGCTGGTAAAAATAAGGTCACAATCCAGGGTAAGTTAAGCACTGTTAATTCTAACTGATTCTTAATAGGACAGTTAACCATGTGCTTCATTTTTTCTTTGTTAAGTAAACAGGGTTTTAAAGTGCTTACTTTTGGCAGTTTTTTTGCGCCTTTGCAATTGTATTTTGCAATATTCAGGCAGAATTACTACAGTTCTGAAAACAGTCTCAGTTAACACAGTGTTTCATAAGAACAGTAATATGGTAAAGACAAATGGCAAATGTTATGCTGTAATCTTTCTGGACTTGATGCTTTGTTGCATTTTATTATTACATTGACAATATTTGAGAAAAGTAAGTTTTCTGAACAATTAAAAAATAGGTAAATTTAAAACTTGATATGCCATTACAGTTTCTGTTTATGTTATTTTCCCTAGTTTCCTGATCACACAATTTTCGGCAAAACACTTTTTTGGTTTATTTGTTTTCTGTGAGTCCAGTGTTTTAAAGTCACCTACTGCAAGAGCAAGTTAGCAAAATGTTTTAGCTATTTATTTGTGGATTAATAAAATCTGTGGGATAGATGAAACAGAGTCAGATTATTTAACATACATATTAATTTTATACCCGAAAACAACAATTACATATTGGATCCCACCCCCACCACCCAATTTTATTTACAATCCTGGCTGCATTTACTGCAATTGGAATATTTTTCTACACTTACTTGATAGCTCATTTAATTGTATTGCAAACCAGAAATGCCAAAACTCTCCAGTAATGCAAGCCTATACATGTCTACTCAGAAATTAGCTCCATTGCGGATTGCAGTTTAATTTTCCTAGCCAATAGACCAACCTTCATCTCCAACTTTGTGGCCTCCAGATATTTTGGAATGAAACTTCCTTAAACCACCATCAGCATGACTGGGAGAGATTCAGAGGGACTGACCTCCTACATAGTTTGGTACATTAAGAGAGTCTGAATTTGTCATGTAGGTTTATTCGTTTGTTTGTTTATCTTCCTAATTAGAATTGGAGTTTCCTGTCTTGTATTATGCTCATTGGATAAGTTTGTTTTGGTTCTAAAATTAGACTCAGGTGAATTTGCCTTTAAGTAGTTTATATCAGTACAGATATATGTTGCAATTTCAAGTGAAAATAGTAAATGCTATTTGCTTTAGAAGGTTCAAACATGCTTTTTAAAGCACATTTCTCTCTGTTAACTTGGGAAAGTTAATGACTTCATCACCTTTTTGTTCTTTTAATGCAGACATTTGCAAAATATTTGGTGATTATGAATTCAGCTGTTAGCTGTTAGTGCTGCTTTTGATGACTTGATAAACTCTGCAGCAATTTGTATGTTGTAAACAGAGGATTTAATTTAAAGTTTAAATGAGAAGCAGCCACTAAGAGGATAGTCTGCCAAGCAATAAACACCTGTTTTCCCCACATCTTCCACAAAGAACTTGAAAATAATGAAAATACCGGAAAATACCTGTAACAACAGAATTGCATCCTGGTGGGCTTTTCTTAGCCATGCCATGCAATTGACAGTTTTCTTTCTCAAATATCCATTAACAAGACTGTAGAATCTGGATCACCTTGGAAGAAAACATAGCTTGTATTAGGTGATAATTCCATTTATATTTCTTACTAATTAATGAAAACTTTAGCTTTCTGGTACAAACTACACTTAGAAAATCTTCCACTGAAAGTTATAATTACAACACAGTAAACTACATTTACCACAAAAAGCTGTAGGTAAAACTTGCACTAACTGCTTCTCTAGTGTGAAGCAGAAGTTGCACAAAGACAATTTCTGACTATAACTGAGCCTTGGTAGTCAGCATCTACAATCAGTAATCTGTTGAAGTATTTGTATATTTCACTAACATACACCAATACTTCACAAATGCAGTTGTTGTTACTAATATTATATTGCAAGCAAACAAATATTGTCAGAGGTAGGCATACCATATCAGAAAAACTGCCTTCCCTTTTTCGGTACAAAAGTTTCATACTGAGATAGAGAAAAGCACACATTGTGTACAAAGTACATCAGTAGCTTTTGCCAACTTAGCTATGTTTCATTCTCTCACCTCATCCTTCAGACTTTTAGAGACAGGCTTTTTGAGCAAAATCCTTTAAGCATGCAAACTTGATCAAGTATTTCAACATAAGTAACAGATTAGCATTGTATTTTTTATCAGGACTAATAGAGAGGATATGCATGGAAACAGGCTTGTAAGAAATGAAACAGGCCTTTCACACATGCAAGGTAGGTATTTGCACAAGTTGATATAGGTGATCGGAGATTTTATCAATGGAACATAGAATCATAGAACTGTAGGGTTGGAAGAGACCATGAGGGTCTAGTCCATGGGTAGGCAAACTAAGGCCCAGGGGCCGCACCCGGCCCAAGCGCCTTCTAAATCTGGCCCGCGGTCGGTCCGGGAATCAGTGTGTTTTTTACATGAGTAGAATGTGTCCTTTTATTTAAAATGCATCTCTGGATTATTTATGGGGCATGGGAATTTGTTCATTTTTTCCCTTCAAAATATAGTCCGGCTCCCCACAAGGTCTGAGGGACAGTGGACCGGCCCCCTGCTAGAAAAGTTTGCTGACCCCTGGTCTAGTCCAATCCCCTGCAATGCAGGAATCTTTTGCCCAAAGAGGTGCTCGAAGCCACAGGCCTGAGAATAAGAGCCCCATGATCTACCAACAGAGCTATGCAAGCTACTGTAGCACAGAGAGAAGCTTAGCCAACTGAAAGCTAGAAACCAGGGAATATATTTCACTAATCAGCTTCTTCCTGTCTCTAGCATTCCAAACCAATGATACTGTGCTCAAAGCCTCCACCCAACATAGACACCTAGGCTGAGAATCCTGCTTTTTCTCCTGCTGGCAGGTCCACCCTGTGGCGGCTATGCTCTGGGAGGTTCCCATTGTTGGACGAATGGGAAGGCAACTCTTCCCGATTCCCCCTTTCCCTTACAACCCCAGAAATCTGCTCCAGAGGGTTGGGTGATTCTCCTGAGCATTGTGGGGTAACTGAAGGAGGAAGGATGAATAAGCAAAAATTGCTTTCCCCCTCCCTTCAAGCAACATGGTCATCTGCTGGATCTTGGTCTTGCCCATGAATGGAAGAAGCCCTTCCTTTTGAAGCCTAGTTAGGATTAAGCTAAAGCCTCTCATTCTGGGGCATCACACATGCACTCCTTGCACACAGACCACTTCATTACGGTTGCAAATACCCGAATGCTTTTTTTAAAAAGTTCTTTTTTTGGGCGGGGGCAATTCAACACCACTAGGGAGTATAATGTGAAGGATAGAACTTTGATAATAAAGAATAGTGCTTTGTGTTGGCATATTGATTATAGAAGAATATACTTGAGAAGCTTTTATCCTGTTGAACAGTGTATGTTCAGCTAACATATTAACTATCTGTTGAACTAAATGAACACAAAGGAAATTTAATACTTTTCTCTAAGCAATAGCCTCATAAAATTATTGTGGTATGTTTCATAGGTGCCCTCTTGCTTGTGTCTGATAGTCCATACTTGCTCTTCCTTTCCTTTGCTGTCTTTGACTGGCCACAGAGTGGCAATGCAGCCTCGAGAGAAGGCATTACTCCACACCAAAAGCAATGGAGTCAAGGTGACTTGCCAAAACTTTCGAAAAGGAATAAAATATCTTATACTTCTTTCCCCTTATGGATAAAGATATCCAAAACAACAAGATAGAATATATTTCAACTCATAAGGGTAGCTTAGAGAATAGTGTGACTCAAAATATTTTTTTAAGCATGAAATGAAAAGCTGCACTTACCCCCCCCCCACGACTTGCCACTACAAACCAGAGGATACCGCCAATGAGGAATGAAACTGGCAGAGCAACTAAGCACTGCTTACATTGCTGAAGGTACTCCAGGCTGTTGATCTACTGCTATGCTGAATTAGAATTTTCATTCTCTAGGGTTTTAGAAATGTTTTAATGCATGTACAATGTACAATTGCCATGTTTTGGAGGGTGGCAGGTTCTGTCCTTACAAGTGCATATTCCCTGTAGCTTTTGAAAATACCCCTGTAGATACAGTTGGCCTTGCAAAGAGCTCTGGAGGAGCAGGGCGCCCAGAAGTGTCAAGAGAAAAGCCTACTATCATGATGGTGCCCCCCCCCCATATATATTCATTGCCTGAAAAGGATTGTTTCTTTCTTTCTTGGACTGCCAGTGGGAGTCTGCACTTTCATTCTGCAAATGGAAGGGTTCCTCCCAGTTATGGAAGGAAATGAAGAACTCCAGCAGATGCTCCCACTAGTAAAAGAGGGAAAGGTCATTACTACTAAATTGAATTTAGGGGGCAGCAAGGACTGGACAACAGACTTGCAAAAGGCAAGACAGACAAGGGAAGGGGCAAGGAGACATAGACGAGGGAGATCAGTTCAGGCCAGGGTGATCTTCTTTCTTGTGTTCTTGCTCCAGTAGTGGTGGGTGTAGCCAGTGCGTGGGGTACCTTTCTGCAGCCCCAGGGCAACCAGCCATGGAAGCAGAGTTCTTCCTGGCAGGGAGGGGATAGGGAAGCAAACTCTCTGCAGCTGCTCAGTGATGGATGATGAACCTCCCAGGGGAAAAGGAGTCCAGCATTTGGGTGGCCTTTGGCACCCTGGCTGATGGCAGAGAGAGAGCAAGCTTCTGTTGCCCTTCAGCTCTGGAAACTATGGCAATGGTCAGTTGGACCCAAGTGCTTTTTTGCCAAGCAGACTAACTGGTGATTGCTGACATGGCTGTTTCTAGATTCCCAGTATATCGCTGAATATTAATCTACTAATTAAAGTTCTTTAAACAGGTGCTAAGCTAGGGCACCTAGTACCATTCTGTAATGCCAGTACATGAAATTGTTTCCTCCAGATGGTCAGGCGAGTGAATGTCTTTCTGCAAGGATTCCCTCTTGAGATCCTGCTTAGGCCTCTTTAGTTGCAATACTCATTTAAATAATTCTGCATTTTGCACAGAAACTGGGTTAAACGCTATTATGTGATTTGCAAATTACACTTCCTTTGCACTTTCTGCAGTCTAACATTTATATCAGGTCAGCAACAACAGGTCTCAAATTGCTCAAAGTGTTCATTTTAGCCATGAAGATTCCACTGGCAGATGTTAACATGGTATATAAGTGGTTAAATGAAAACTGAGCAGCGTATATCTACATACAATATTTTGGGAAATAAACATGGTAGAATAATGAGATTTTTCATTATCCCCCATTCCTGGTATCCTGATTCTTAATTTGTTTTTAAAATATTTGCTGGTTGATTTTGGTGGAGAGTTTATTTGTGCCACTCTTTCTTTGTTGGTGCTGACCTTGAAAGCCCTAAACGGCCTCAAAGGCCCAGTAGACCTGAAGGAGCGTCTCCACCCCCATCGTTCAGCCCGGACACTGAGGTCCAGCTCTGAGGGCCTTCTGGCGGTTCCCTCATTGCGAGAAGCAAAGTTACAGGGAACCAGGCAGAGGGCCTTCTCGGTAGTGGCGCCTGCCTTGTGGAACGCCCTTCCATCAGATGTCAAGGAAACATACAACTATCTTAATTTTAAAAGACATCTGAAGTCAGCCATGTTTAGGGAAGTTTTTTAATGTGTGATGTTTTATTCTGTTTTTAATCTGTTGCCAGCAGCCCAGAGTGGCTGGGGAAACCCAGCCGGATGGGCAGGGTATAAATAATAAATTAGTATTATTATTGCTTCTTGTGATTTCTATCCAATGTTCTTCATGCTTAGAGGAAACCCATTGAAATTAATGACATGTCTAATGTAGGTCCAATTAATTTGAACGGGTTGCCTCCGAGTATAACTTAGTTGAATACAACCCAATAGTTATCCATCATCATGGTCAAATTTTCCATCATTCCTTTCCCTCCATTATGTCAACTGGCATCTGTACTTTTCCTTTAAAAGCAAAAAACCCAACTCTCCTTCAGCTGATAACAAGGGGATTTCATTCTGCAGTTTCCCTACTCTTGGCTTGCTTAGATAACTATAATTCTCTGAACTCCCTGTTGTGTTTCTCAAGAAGCACAATCATGTAGCAATAATTAGATGCTGCAGAGCTTATCCTCATAGCTACAAAAGAGTGGGTTCCTGGCCACCACAGGTCACTTTTGCAGCCATGAAAAACACCAACTGAATCTTGGTCCAATAAAAGCACAGGAAAGTTATCAATCTTATTCCAAAGGTCAGAAGTGACAGACATGGAATAAGAACAGAAAAACAACACAAAAGCCTTTACAAATAGAAGTTGACATGACAGTAAATGCTAAGAATTTAAAGGGGAATAAAACTCTATTTTTTCTTTTGCTCCTGACCATACTTGATATCGTTTATATATTTACAGGTTTGAGGTCAGACTCAGCATTTTGTTATGGACGGTCCAAGGCAATTTCTTGTAGCCTCTTTACCAGATAATACTATGCAAGATAGTACAGTACTATAGAATATTAATTAAATAATCTAAAGGCTTATGTCCATTGAGAATAGACTAGTGAGGTTCATTCATTCATACATACATATTGTCACACACCACCCCCAATCTCCGCAGCAGTGCAAGATTCCAGAGAGCTCCAAGCAAACTTTACCCCAGGTTTGAGTTTCCTTTTACAAAGGAGGTGTAGCAGGGACTGTGGTGTCTGTGTGATATCTTTGCCCATATATACAACCTGTGCCTGCCATGGAGGGGTTCAGAGCATCAGCATTCCAAGAGGGCCCTGCTCCTCCCACGAGCTCAGCAGCGCCCTTCCCTGCAGCTTAGCCCAGCTTCCTCTAAGTCCAAACTCTCTGCTCTCTCATCTCAGCCCTTTATCTGCAGAGGGAGCGAAAGCCCCATTCATGTGCATATCACATGGTTCCTTTGAGAATAATTACTGGTTTTCAATTACAATCCAATAATAGCCTCATTATAACAATAGCAATTTATAATACAATTATGAATACTAATCATTCAAATTCCAAATTATATAATTTAGATAAGGTGACCCCCCATGTGCTAGAATTGATGGCTTGATTATTTGCTTTATTTCTGCATTCCAAAATCTTTTTAATTTCCATTACATTCCAGTCATAATAATCCCTTATACAATAACTGCAATATTATTAATAATTTCTATTTGTGTTGACACATTAAATTATTTATAAAACTGCAACTGAGGAACTCAAACTATACTCTTGTTCTTCCTGTGTGTGGCAATTATTCTGTCTGATGTTTCTTCCTGTCCTTGTAAGATGTTATGTCTTTCTTTCCCTCAGTTGCTGCTTTTCTCCACCATGCCTTGGGCAAAGCTGATATCCCATTGTTGTTCCAGAAATTTCTCCATTGCTCCATCCTGTGCTCCATCCCGTGCTGCAAAAAATCACTCTGTCCCAACAACTAACATGTTTTCACCATTTCCCCTCTCAGCCTGGGAAGAAGAGTGGTCTGTCAAACTGCAGATGACTCAGTAATGAACCTTATCAGTTCCTTGGCAAGTTCACACTCCTTTTATTCTTCCGTCCAACTGAAGATATATGAGCAATTATACTTTCAATTAAATTAAATTCCTAGTGCTCTTAGTGTTATTCAGTTCATTCCGTAAATAATAAAGGATGGGGAAGAGTCAGCTTTATTTTTCATCATAAACCTTTTGCAAAATAAAGCTTCCCTCCTTTTTTCCTTTTTTTTTACACGCACAGTTCTGTTTAATGTTACATTCCATATCTATAATCCAATTTCTTCCGTCCTTGCTTGTACAAATATAATTACTTGAACTAACATTCAGAGGAGGGTTGCCGAATCATAAATGTAGAGAATAAAACTTTAAATTAAGAAACCATAGGCTCCCCTCCCCCACCATCTTTTGCACCGAATGAAATCTTATCTTAAATTCAAACCTTAAAGTCCTTGCAGTTGTTTGTTCTGCAGTTTATGATCTCATCTCTTCTAGCGCGCACCTGTACTTTAGTCCAATTAAGCTCTAATTAACAGGAGAACCTCTGCTTCTTAATGGCGGCGTTGGAGGGTTTTCTCCAGGTGAAGTGTTTTGCACTCAGCACCTCGCTGCCTCCTGCAATCCATGCCTGAGTGAGAGCCAGGTACCAAGACGAACTGTGAGTGAAGCCTGTTCCCCCCTGTCCCTGGGGAAAACTTGCAAGGATAATTACCCTCAGTCATCCTTGTTTTTCCTTCACCAATGATCACCGCCGTCATGTTGGCTGCCACCATTAAGGCAGAGTGGAACCGGAAGCCATCACATGGTTCCTTTGATCCTGTGTTGTGCTAATGCAGGCTTCCTCAACCTAGGCCCTCCAGATGTTTTGAGGCTACAATTCCCATCATCCCTGACCATTGGTCCTGCTAGCTAGGGATGATGGGAGTTGTAGGCCAAAAACATCTGGAGGGCTGAGGTTGAGGAAGCCTGTGCTAATGGTTCATTACCCCACAGACCAACAACTCCAAGGGAATTAGCCTGGGTTAATTAGTTTTTAAAAACACATGCTAATTTTCTAGGCTTAAGAGTTATCTGATACAGAACTCAAGAAGTTTACTCAGCTACATCAATTCTTTCACACATGCTAATTCCAGAGAATTAACAGCATCTAGCACACAGCTCAAACACACACCTGGGTCTTGCATCCATTTTAACACGCAGGATCTGGCATCCAGTTTAACACTCGGGGCTTAATTAAATCCTGCCACTCACTGGACATAATTAAATTCTAAGATGCAGATATACTGAAGGATTTGAGAAGACTATTCAGGTACTCAACTACAGCTATAAGGATGCTGCTTGCCCAGAGATGGAAACAGGAGAAAATGCCAACAAAAGTGGATTGGCAGATGAAATTATTAGAGTATGCAGAGATGGCAAGACTGACAGGGAAAATCAGAAATGAGGAAGATCAAAACTTCATTAGGGAATGGGACAAATACAGACTGTATGTAAAAGAACACTGTAATCACTTGAGTTGTTTGGCAAGCTTTTAGTAACTCTTGCAATGCTAGAAACACTTTGGATACTTTGGAGGACCGTAATGTGGAAAAACTATAATATGCAGTTGATTTAGATATATAAAGGACCCACGGAGGGGCGGAGGGAAGTCCTAAGATTCGGAAGAATCTTGTTTGATTTTAAAATTTAAATGTAGTAAATGTGAGATTTATTTTGTAAAATCAATAAAAATTCTAACATGTACTGAGTTCAGAAATTAAAATCTTGCCCCAGTTTTAACACACACACCAAACCCACAGAAGTCTGACCTCCATAAACAGATAACATTATCTAAAAGTACCTAATGTATGCATCAAAGCAGCGCTAAGCAATGTTTACTTTGACGCTGTTATTCCTTTATATGGAGTGCAAAGGGTCAATTAGATTATTATAATAATAATTTATTATTTATACCCCACCCATTTGAATGGGTCTCCCCAGCCACTCTGGGCGGCTTCCAACCAAATATCAAAAACAATACAGATTGAAGAAAGGGGTGCCCCCCAGGTACTCGATTCAGCCCTGCCTATGATCCCTCTCTCTCACCATCCTGCCCCCAACACCAATCAATTTTACTTGATGAAAAAGCTGAAAAAAGATGAGCTCTCGGCAAAGGATTTACAGCATAGGCAGTTTCTGAGAAAGGGACTGGTGGTGTCACAGAGGTGCTCTTGCAATACTTCAAATAATGTTGTACAATGTTGATGTAATGGCTTGGGTCTCTCCCACACACGTGGGATGACTCCGGCAGTTAATTATTTCAGATTTATTAGTCAAATCAAAAGGTCCCGGTCGGAGCTCAGCTAATCTCCATTATCCTCAGAAAGCATAGTTGCCGGAACTGAGCGCCGCCCTTGCCTCCCAACAGGAAACCCCCCACCTTCTCTTCCTGTCCTTTTCACGCTTCTTGGCCAGTCTTGTGAGCTACGAGATTTTGGAGAGAGCACTTCCTGTATTCCTGTGTCTGTGTCACTGTCTGAGCCAGGCACAGACAAACTCCGGCCCTCCAGATGTTTGGGACTACAATTCCCATCACCCCTGACCACTGGTCCTGTTAGCTAGGGATCATGGGAATTGTAGTCCCAAACATCTGGAGGGCCGGAGTTTGCCTGTGCCTGATCTGAGAGGACAAGTTCCATTCTTTCACTCTGGCTCTCTCATTTTCCCTGTGTCCAGAGATCAGGTTATGGCTGCTCCCTGCTGCCTCTCCCTCGCCTCTGCATTCCCCTCTTACCTGCTCTCTCTCTATGCCTGTGTTCTCATTCCGTGTCCATGAAGGAACAGAGCTGACAGTAGAGCATGGTGAGTCCACAATAAAACACAAATGCAAAATGAATACATAACACATGTAATTACCTAAAAGTATACACAGTAGAACTGTGTAAGTACTAAGAATGTACACCGGAGCATTGTAATTATGAAGAAGGAATGTTATATAATAAGACTAGATGTTCTTTAGCTGTCATGGTTAAAAGTATTTACTAAAGAAACCAATCAGCTTGCCAATCAGAAGGTCAGTGGTTCGAATCCCTGTGACGGGGTGAGCTCCCGTTGCTCGGTCCCTGCTCCTGCCAACCTAGCAGTTCGAAAGCACGTCAAAGTGCAAGTAGATAAATAGGTACTGCTCCGGTGGGAAGGTAAACGGCGTTTCTGTGTGCTGCTCTGGTTCGCCAGAAGCAGCTTAGTCATGCTGGCCACATGACCTGGAAAGCGAAATGAGCGCCGCAATCCCAGAGTCATCCACGACTGGACCTAATGGTCAGGGGTCTCTTTACCTTCTTTACCTGAAGAAACAAATGTGCTTCTCTTCATGAAGTGATGAATTAAAACACCATGGGCAGGCCAGCTCTTTCAAATTAGTGAAATCTTTAAATACACAAACAGTAAATCTATAAAGTTTTGGCACTATTTGTCTCTCAGTCTACAACAGATTCAATAAATAGTGGTTATTCAGTAGTCATTGCAAGCAATCATTCAGGTCATCTGTATTTCCAAATATCTGCATGAATTTTATTTCTGCTTTAGTTAGAAAGGGGGGAGGTCTTGGAATTATGAAACATTATGTTTTTTTTAAAAAAAAAATTTCAGTGAGCAGATAACCTGCAATAAATTAGATTGTGAACTTCACAATAATTTGTATGCACTTCCTGGGAGAATAAATTCTGCATGGGCTCATGTTGTCTCCCAAAGCCTCTGATTCACTAAGGAGATTTCAAATTCCATTTTCTTCCATTTGCAGCCCCCTCAGGAGCTCTTTCCTTTGTCCTCTTCTTATTGACTTTCCAGAGTTGTTATTTGTCATGTATAGTATTGAGCACTTTCATCTTCCTTCATACAGCTATGATCTTATTTTCCTGATAAAAATTTAAATCACAAAATACAGATTACTCTCATCACTTCATTGTAACAGTAATCATTAAACAATAACAGCGACTGTTAAATTACTTGAGACTAAAAATACTTCTGCAGAAAACCCACATGCTGTACCTCAAGACTGAGGCATGAATTGTGTAGGTACATTTATTTTTAATTACAGGCTGGCATTAATGTGGCATGTGATAATGTTGGCTTTGTTAAACCTTTGTTACAGAGAGCAGATACAAAGACTTCGTAGACAAGCATTTTTAAATATGCACATCTTTGAAAGGTTTCACTTTCTTTTTCTGATTTTCTGTTGACATGTCAAAATTTCCATGACGGGGAAAATTAAGTCTATGGAGATATTTTAAATGTTTGCATAGCGGTTCTCCATAGGTCATATTATATACTTACGTTTCACAGTGCTATCTGCAGAGGATTCTGGTTATGGGCCTCATTAAATTAAGTCCTACTCAGAGTAGGCTCATTAAAATAAATGAGCCCAAGTTAATCATGTCCATTACCTTCAATAGGTCTACACTGGGTAGAACTAGTTTTGAATAGCACCTCATGTGTACTCTCCATATATCTTTTCTGAATGACTTGGCCATTCACATTCAATATAATTACTCCACTATAGGTTTTAATTTATGTCGCATCATTAGCCATCAAGCTGAACTAGTCTTCCTCAACCTGATACCCTCCATATGTTTTGGACTACAACTCACATCAGTCACAGCCAGCATGATGAATGCTCAGAGATAGGATCAGTTCGCCCAGTGGTGCAGAGGACAGAAATAGTCACTTGGAAGGGGAATTGTTGTTGCTTAGGGCAAGGTGATGGCGAAGGGCTGTGCAGATGCCCCAGCAGGAGTTCGGGTTTGGCTCTACTGCCGCACTCACACAGCCCTGACCTCTCCGCTACTCCTGGCTAGGGATGATGGGACTTGTAAATTGCAGGCCACAAGGTTGCAGGCGGCTGCATTCATGGTTTCGTGAGTTATGAAAGAGTCTAGCCTCCTTCTGGGCAAGCACCTTCTTCAACTCTTCTCATGTGCAGCCAAGAGGAGAAGTTCAGAAGCTTCCAGTTCCACTTTAGGTTAACCACAGTTTCTCTTTTCATCCAGACTGACAAACCGTGGTTGACATTAACTATGGTAGCTTCTCCTCCAACCTATGAGCTGCTATAGGAGGACAGATTTGCTTCCCTTACAGCTAGCCATGGACAAATCTGTCAGTTTTAGTTTCTCTCCATTTCCCAGTTCTCCAGTTCTCCATATTTCTGTATCAGTTTGCAAATGTTTCTTTTGTTCTCAAGAAAATTTGTCAGCATTTTAAGGCATTTCCCCCCGATATACACATTTTGCCTGATATACACGTTTTTAAAGCAATTTCCCATAATATAATGCATTTTATATGTTAATTTCCCCTAATATATGCATATTTATGCACACTTTCCCCTAATATATTTATGTTTCTAAGTACACATTTAGCAATAAATGTAGCTTGATAGTGATGACATAAGCTACTGGTGAAATAAAAAAAAGAAACAAATAGTTGCCAAGTTTATTGCAGGTTTCTGAAACTGACCCTAACAAGTAACTATAATGGAGGGAACTTTCTATAACTCATCCATTTCACAACCCACAACCTCCTTAGTGATAATATAAGTGCAGATATGTTACCTTTTGTTATACCTTATGCTATACCTCTGTAGCATTGTACTATGTATGTACTTTATGATATCAAGAACAAATTTATTTTTAAAAAGATATTGCCACCAGCTTGGGGAAATCAAGAGTATATTTAAGAGAGTCTGTGTACTGGTCCAGTAAACGCTTCCACTGCGCAACCAGCAACAGTTCTCTTTGCAGAGCATTAATTAAGTCCAGTGCAGAGATTCTTGTTGCAGTACAAGCTTCAGAGTCTCAGCAGCAAAGAAATAACGACACAGGGAAGCCTGTCTTTCCAAAGACAGGTTTATTGCAGAAAGATAACAGAAACACCTCCAGAGCTTTCAGACATTTTTGCTTCACGCCCCACAGGCAGAGAAAACAAACACTGAGCAACTTAACAACTTAACGAGCTTGACTACTTAAAGTCACATGACATTGCTAACTTGCCAGCGTCTTAGGTTTCACACCCTAACACCCCCTCTCGCTGGCAATACAAAAACAAAATTACTTCAGACCCATTTCTTCACAAAAGTTTTCATGCGGCTGAAACCCAAGCGGTTTTGTAAAACCATCAGCTTGATTTTCATGACTGGGACAGTAATTTAATTTAACAATTCCTGCTTTTACCGTTTGACAAACATTTTGAAAGCGGATATCCAAATGTTTTGTACGACCTTTAAACTGCCCATTTTGTGCTAACTTAAGACATGGTTGATTATCACCCCATACAGTGATTGGAGTGATGGCCTTTTCATACATCTCTTGTGCCAAGCATTTGTAAAATTCTAGATCTCTACATAACTCAGATAAGGCACAGAACTCAGCTTCTGTTGATGACAAAGCAATCAGGTTCTGTTTCTTGGATCTCCACCCAATCAGAGAGTTATCAAATTTTATTACACAGCCAGACACTGATTTTCTATCCTTTAAATTTGCCCAATCACTATCTGCCTAACAAGTAATCTGTGCTTGTCCTTCAGAAGATAATTCAAGGCAAAAATCTTTGGTGTATTGTAAATATCTTAACACTCTTTGAATTCCTTTCCATGCATTTACACTAGGTTTTGAAGCTTCTCTGCTGAGTAAGTTAACAGCGTAAGCAATGTCTGGTCTACTCCATTGCGAAAGATGAAGTAAGCTTCCCAGTGCTGACTGAAAGATTTCAGCACGCTTGAATTCAGCACTATCCTTGAACTCATTGTCTTTTACAAAACCCATTTCCATTGGTGTTCTAACACCTGCACACTCCGTCATGCCAAACTTTTTCAACATTTGCAATATCTTGCCTTTTTGATTCAGTAGAAAACTGCCATTTTTGGTCCTATCTATCTGAACACCAAGATAGACCTTTACATCACCAAGATTCTTAACTTTGAAGTGTTTAATTAATTCTTTGGCTAGTTTTTTTACTTGTTCTTGTGTCTTTGAAGTATAAATCAGGTCATCTACATAAACAAGCAAAGATTCTTGAGCATCTCCTGAACCTCTGAAATATAAGCAATTGTCAGCCTTGCTCCTGCTAAAACCAATGCCTACCAAAACGTCATTCAAACACTCATTCCAATTATGAGCAGATTGCTTGAGTCCATAAATAGATTTATGAAGTTTCCATACCTGATTTGATTTACCAACTTTCAATCCTGGCGGTAGCTCCATATAGAGCTCTTCAGCCAAGTCTGAATGAAGATAAGCTGTAGAGACATCAAATTGATTCACTTTGAACCCTTTCTGAGCAGCAACTGCTAATAGTGCTCATAGGGTTTCACTCCTTGAAGTGGGTGCATAGACTTCGGAATAATGTAACCCCTCTCTTTGCGTAAAACCTCGAGCTACAAGCCTTGCTTTGTACTCTGGTTTCCCCATCGCTGTTGTCTTTATCCTGTACACCCACCTACAACTTACTGCCTTGGTACCTTCTGGCAGTTTGGTGATGGAAAACACACCCAGTTCTTTCATAGAATTCAACTCCTTTTGCATGGCCTCACGCCACCTACTGGCCTCCTCCTGGGGTAATTGCTCAACCTCCTCAAAACTTTCAGGTTTGCAATTTGCCAAACCAGCCCAAACACTAATAGCTTGGTACCTTTCAGGAGGTATACCTTTGTTGGCACGCTTGGAACGCCTTAACAGTTCCTGTGATGTTCCTTCAGTTTCCCCTTCTGACCCAGAATCACTAGTCGTCATCTGTTTGTCACTAGTAGTTGAAGAACTTTCTGATTCTGACTTTAGACGTCTCTCTTGCTGTACGGGTGAACTTTTAGAGCTAGAAGATTCTGACTTTACACCCTCGTCCTCAGACTCAAATTCCTCAGCCTGTTCTGGAATTAATACCTGCCCTGGGGCCTGAGTTTCATTGTTACTGTTCACCACATCAAATAGTATGTCAGGATTTCAATGAATTTTATTCCAACCATCCTGTTCACAAAATTCTGCACTTCTGCCGATTGTGATATTTGTTTGATTGCCTTCTACATTCACAAATCTCCAACCTTTTGTGTTTGCTTGATAACCACAGAAAAACATTTCTTTAGATCTAGGATCGCCTTTCCTACGTTGTGCCCTAGGCACCAGCACATAAGCACGACATCCAAAAACTCTTAGATGATCAATTTTTGGTTTTTTTCCCAAATAGCATGAAGTAAGGAGTGTTGCCTACTGTGCTATTGTACACTCTGTTAAAAGTATAATTCGCATGCAGTGCAGCCTCAGCCCAAAACTGCTGTGGAAGTCCAGAATCAAACAGCAAAGCAGCAATGGCTTCCTGTAATGTTCGAAATTTTCTTTCGGCAACTGCATTCTCCTGTGGTGAATAGGGATTGGTAAGTCTATGAACTATACCTTTCCTTTTTAACCACGTCTCCAGCGTGTGGTTCACATATTCCCCACCACGATCTGATTGTATTTTACGCACCCTGGTGTCAAATTTACATTCGACTTCTTCAATCCAATCCATCAGGATGGAAGCTGCTTGTGATTTTTCTTTCAGAAAGAAAACCCAACTAGCCCTTGAAAAATCATCCACCAAAATTTGCATAAATCTCGCACCTCCAAGCGATTTGACTGGCATAGGGCCACACACGTCTGTGTGCACAAGTTCAAAGGGTTTCTTGCTTACTCTATCAGATCTAGGATAGTTACATGTCTTAACCTTAGCATGTTTACAAGCACAACAATCCAGAAAATTTGGACAGGGTTTAATGTTACACTCCTCAGCTAAATCTGGCATCTTGCTTACATACTTAAAGCATATATGAGCTAACCTTCTGTGTAGTAGATGTGCACAACCTGTATGAGGAGCCTTATTTACACACTTAGCTTGTGCTTCACCTGTTGAACATCTACCTGCTGCTAACTGCTCTTCATCCAAAACAAAAAGCCCATCCTCACAGGGAATTTTAACTAGCTCCTTCCCCTGTTTCGAAATGGTGCACACATCATTTTCAAACTCAACCTTAAAACCACTTTTTACCAGGCATGACACACTCAAAAGTCCATTCTTCATTCCTGGAAGAACAAAAACAGGAAGGTTAGTTTGCAAACAATTAACATAAATTGTGCCTTTAAGGTTCATTTCTCATTTACTATTGTCTGCTATAGTCACAGTTTTTGCAACTGGCAATGTCTTGCAGTTCATCAAGCTGCCACTAGATGTCGCTGGAACTAAACTGTGACTTGCTCCACTGTCAATGATCCACTTCAAGGTTTGTTGGCTCCTTTTAGGACTCTGTTGTGCTGCCATTGCAGATAGTCCCTTATCAGCACCTGCTCCCCCTCTGGATCGTTGATTCTTGTAGTTCTCACTTCGTCTTCCCCTGTAGCTCCGGAAACTGACCTTGGACTGTTGAAATTCCTGTTGCTTTTCTGGACACTTTGCTATCAAATGAAACCGGCTGCCACACCGAAAACATGACTTGCTGGCCATAGCAGACACTTGTGAGGCTTCCTTACAGCTCTGCCTGCTAGTTCCCCCATGCTGGGAATTATCTGAACATCCAACCCTTGGGGTATTTGAATTATCAATACGTTTTCGATGATGTTGATATTCTTGCTCACACAATCTACCAGTCACATAATTCATATTCAGCTGGTCCTCTGGCAAAACTTGTAAAGTTAGTACTAAGTTTTCAAACCCTGCATGCAGGCTGCTAAGCAGAGTATAAACTTTAATATTTTCAGGAAAATTCACACCTAGAGATGACAGTCGGTTGAAATACTCAGTCATCTGTGACGTGTGTTCAACCACACTATCCCCTGGCTTCAGTTTCAACTCATACAAAGCACGTATAATGTTCACCTTCTCTCCGGGCGTGGCTCTATGGTGAATTCGCCTAAGAGCTTCCCAAATTTCAAATGCAGACCTTAAATTTTCCACATGAGGTAATTGGAAATCGTCTATCGATACCATCAACATGCATCTAGCTTTAGTGTCCATTTTATCATATTCCCTGTTCTGAGCATGTGCAGCAGCCTGTTGCTCTGCTGTGGCATCTGCTGCAACAGCCACAAACGGCTTTCGCCTCTGGACATAGTCAGCCCACACTTCTTTGGCTTCCAACCAGACTTGAGCCCTCTTAGACCACTGCACGTAATTAGCAGAGTTCAACTTTGTAAAGGGAACCTGGAAATTTTCCACTGCCATTCTTGGGGTCGGCTGCTACTCCCTCTGTGTGCCCTTGCTTCTCTTTCCCCTTGGGATTTGTTTTACTCACTTTTCAGACGCCTCCAGCCTCCTCTGAAGCCTTTTAAACTTTTTTCCCTCTGTCTCTTCACTAGCAACCTACCACCGTCCTCTGTTTTTATTAACAAAACAAAACACAACGGGAGGTCAAGCTAGCCTTTTGCAGCTAATGAAGCTGTAAATCTTCACTTACGCAGCTCTCTCAACTTTCTGCAGCCTCTCAGTTCCTTTAAGAGCTGGATTTACGACCAAGCCGGTCTTCTCTCATCCGAAAGCTGCTTTCACTTTCTCTGCACACAATACAGCTGTAGAAACGTAGAAGGATCCATAACCTAAGAGAGTCTGTGTACTGGTCCAGTAAACGCTTCCACTGCGCAACCAGCAACAGTTCTCTTTGCAGAGCATTAATTAAGTCCAGTGCAGAGATTCTTGTTGCAGTACAAGCTTCAGAGTCTCAGCAGCAAAGAAATAACGACACAGGGAAGCCTGTCTTTCCAAAGACAGGTTTATTGCAGAAAGAAAACAGAAACACCTCCAGAGCTTTCAGACATTTTTGCTTCACGCCCCACAGGCAGAGAAAACAAACACTCTTTATATACTGCTTTACTTTATATACTCTTTATATAAAGCCATTTTTCACCTTCTCACCCCTTGCTTTTTCCTGTTAGACCTATTGCAGTCGTTAAGAGTCGTCAACAGGCTCATCGCAGCTATCTGCCAATCACCCATTCCCACCACCCTTCTGAGTAATACCCCTCCCCACCTTCTCACTATATAGAAAGGTCCGGTGACTTCTGTTTCAGTGTATCTGAAGAAGTGTGCATGCACACGAAAGCTCATACCTAGAACTAACTCAGTTGGTCTTTAAGGTGCTACTGGAAGGAATTTTTTTATTTTGTTTTGACCATGACAGACCAACACGGCTACCTATCTGTAACTGTCTTTATATACTGAGCAACTTAACAACTTAACGAGCTTGACTACTTAAAGTCACATGACATTGCTAACTTGCCAGCGTCTTAGGTTTCACACCCTAACAATATTGTCTCTCAGCTGTTCGTATCATGGACATCTAGACCTGCGGGGTGGGGGGGAATAACAAATGAGAAAATAGAAGCTATTACAGATTCTTAGTGCCCTGTATGTTTTAATTAGTGTTTAATATTTCAGTCAAAAGACACTAACTGAAGCATAATGAAGCCAAATAGTATCTATAGGCCCCATCTCCATGACAACAAGTTTTACTGTTTAAAATTATAAATTGGATAGGCTGAGAGACATTGAATTTTGGTAAGGGAAAATGTTAACTTCTTAAATTGATTGACTTAGGCTCTTCACTTACAAGTTGGAACTTTCTCAGTGATTAAAATAGGCTTCTTTTTGCAGTATTAATCAGAAACTTTTCAATGGCAGAATTCAGACGTTCAAGTGATTTGAAAAATGAGAACCTTTAATAGCTGCAGCCATTCTGGGTCTGTTTACTCCCTTTTCCTCTTCAGTCCTTCTAGCAGTGGATCTGTGTCCATCGCCGCCGCCTACTGGTTTGCTCTTGCCTCTTCTATTTTTGTGTCACTGGCTTCTTTTTCCATTCCATGCTCATTTTCAGCTTATTTGGTGCTTTCGAATAATTGCATTCTCTTACTTCTCTTCTGCCTCTTAATGCTGCATGTTTTCTTCAGTCTTCAGATATTCCCAGAAAGGTTTCCAAACCTTGAATAAATCCTTCTCCCCGTTGCTTCTGTTTTTTAACTTTGTAGCCCCATCATTGCTTTGGGACCCCCTACAATTTTTTTCCCCGCAGGGCTAAAATTCTCATAGTGGTTTAACAGCTGGTTTTACTGTGGGAATCATAGCTCCATGAGTGGAATTGGGGTGGGGTGGAGGTGTCTCAGCAGCATTAAACAACTGCAGCTCCCAGGAGTTTTGGGGGAAATCATGACTCTTTGAAGTGAGACAATATTGCATTACAGTGGTACCTCGGGTTACAGATGCTTCAGGTTACAGATGCTTCAGGTTACAGATGCTTCAGGTTACAGACTCCGCTAACCCAGAAATAGTGCTTCAGGTTAAGAACTTTGCTTCAGGATGAGAACAGAAATCGTGCTCCGGTGGCGCGGCGGCAGAGGGAGGCCCCATTAGCTAAAGTGTTGCTTCAGGTTAAGAACAGTTTCAGGTTAAGAACGGACCTCCGGAACGAATTAAGTTCTTAACCCGAGGTACCACTGTCCATGTACAGTGCAGACGCAGCCTAATGGAGAAAGAGGGACCTCACATCTAATCCCTTGTGCAGGACATGCATAGAATTTGCTGCTTGCTCTGGGATGGTCCCTGCGTTTTGTAGTTTCTGAAAAAGATATTTTTAAAAACAAGTGCTGCTTATTCGAGTTGAATATTTTCTTGCTATTGTTTCACCAGCACCTGTTTAAGACATAAATAAAAAGGTGCTTCCACAAAGTTATCCACTGATTATCTCCACATGGGAGTTGTTGGTACCCAGTATAGTAATATAGCACATTGTTTTTGTATATATTGCAAGAGTGACCTTAAACGACATGCTGCAAGATTCCTTGCTGGTATATAGGTAAGGCCCCAAGGCTATGGAAGTTTATTTGGGTACAAATCCCATTAAATGCAGAAAGAGTTCTTCCTTCAAGGAAACAAACATGCACCGAATCAGGCTGCAGGTTCAATTTTTCTTTTCTTTTTTTAATTTATAAATTTCATACATGCGTAGTAAATGTAACCACCCACTAAATAACCTGATCACTATATTCTTTGGCTTTATTGATTTCACACATTATAAAATTGGCTGTATACAATTTTTTGTTCTATACAGCAAAGCAAAGCAGCAGCAAGTTATATATAGTTTAAATTACTACCTACCTACCTACATAGATGAAAACAAAATAAAAAAATTCCTTCCAGTAGCACCTTAAAGACCAACTGAGTGCTACTGGAAGGAATTTTTTTATTTTGTTTTGACCATGACAGACCAACACGGCTACCTATCTGTAACTGGACCTACATAGATGGTTTGATGTTCTATAGACAACTAGATAAACATCTTATGTAGGCAAGTTTATTATTATGAACAAATACTACTGAGCAGGAAGGAGATTGGAACAATAATACCATTTTGCCCTCCAAGTAAATGCATGTATATGAAGCAGCCATTTGTTTCCATAACCTAATTTGTATTCAGATCTTATTTTTTCTAATATTACATGGGCGTCAGATTATTTTTGGACATCTGAAGTTATGTGTAACATACTACATTGTATAGGGGAGGGCTGGAACACTCATATTAATTTGTCTCCTAAAATGATTTATTTGTATATGTGCAACCATCTGTACTCTTGATCCTATTTGTATTCTGCCTTTGTAAACTAATATTATATGGTCATCAGATTATTTGGGGATATCTGAAACATACTTCCCACTTGCTATTTTGTGAGTAATCAGAAGCTAAGCATTGTTGTTGTTTAGTCATTTAGTCGTGTTCGACTCTTCATGACCCCATGGACCAAAGCATGCCAGGCACTCCTGTCCTCCTGCAGTTTGGTCACACTCATGTTCGTAGCTTCAAGAACACTGTCCAGCCATCTCGTCCTCTGTCGTCCCCTTCTCCTTCTGCCCTCCATCTTTCCCAACATCAGGGTCTTTTCCAGGGATTCTTCTCTTCTCATGAGGTGGCCAAAGTATTGGAGCCTCAGCTTCAGGATCTGTCCTTCCAGTGAGCACTCAGGGCTGATTTCCTTAAGAGTGGATAGGTTTGATCTTCTTGCAGTCCATGGGACTCTCAAGAGTCTCCTCCAGCACCATAATTCAAAAGCATCAATTCTTCAGCGATCAGCCTTCTTGATGGTCCAGCTCTCACTTCCATACATCACTACTGGGAAAACCATGGCTTTAACTATACAGACCTTTGTTGGCAAGGTGATGCCTCTGCTTTTTAAGATGCTGTCTAGGTTTGTCATTGCTTTTCTCCCAAGAAGCAGGCATCTTTTAATTTCGTGGCTGCTGTCACCATCTGCAGTGATCATGGAGCCCAAGAAGTAAAATCTCTCACTGCCTCCATTTCTTCCCCTTCTGTTTGCCAGGAGGTTATGGGACCAGTGGCCATTATCTTAGTTTTTTTGTTGTTGTTGAGCTTCAGACCATATTTTGCGCTCTCCTCTTTCACCCTCATTGAAAGGTTCTTTAATTCCTTCTCACTTTCTGCCATCAAGGTTGTGTCATCTGCATATCTGAGGTTGTTGATATTTATTCCCGGCAATCTTAATTCAGTTGTTCCATATCCAGTTCTAACTGTAGCTTCTTGTCCCACATAGAGATTTCTCAGGAGACAGATGAGGTGATCAGGCACTCCCATTTCTTTAAGAACTTGCCACAGTTTGCTGTGGTCGACACAGTCAAAGGCTTTTGCATAGTCAATGAAGCAGAAGTAGATGTCTTTCTGGAACTCTCTATCTTTCTCCATAATCCAGCGCATGTTTGCAATTTGGTCTCTGGTTCCTCTGCCTCTTCTAAATCCAGCTTGCACTTCTGGGAGTTCTCGGTCCACATACTGCTCGAGACTTCCTTGTAGAATTTTAAGCATAACCTTGCTAGCTTGTGAAATGAGTGCAATTGTGCGGTAGTTGGAGCATTCTTTGGCACTGCCCTTCTTTGGGATTGGGATGTAGACTGATCTTCTCCAATCCTCTGGCCACTGCTGAGTTTTCCAAACTTGCTGGCATATTAAGTGTAGCACCTTAACAGCATCATCTTTTAAAATTTTAAATAGTTCAGCTGGAATACCATCACTTCCACTGGCCTTGTTATTAGCAGTGCTTTCTAAGGCCCATTTGAAATCCAGCTTGCACTTCTGGGAGTTCTTGGTCCACATATTGCTTAAGCCTGCCTTGTAGAATTTTAAGTATAACCTTGCTGGCTTGTGAAATGAGCACAATTGTGCGGTAGTTGGAGTATTCTTTGGAACTTCCCTTCTTTGGGATTGGGATTTACCGTATTTTTCGCCCCACGGGGTGCACCGGCCCATAGGGCGCACCTAGGTTTTTTTGGGGGGGGGGAATAAAGAAAAAAAATTATTTCCCCCCCCAGGCGCGAGGCTGGGGTGGGGAAGCCTGAGCTTCCCCCGACCCCAGCCCCCAGAACAGGCTGCTATCCGCAACCCTTGGGAGACCGGCGCGACTTCGCGCTGGGCTCCCTAGGGTTGCGGAGAGCTGCACGAAGCTCGGGGCGTGCTCTTCAGCTTAGTCATGCTGGCCACATGACCTGGAAGCTATCTGCAGACAAACGCTGGCTCCCCTTGGCCAATAAAGCGAGATGAGTGCCAGAACCCCAGAGTCGGTTACGACTGGACCTAAAGGTCAGGGGTCCCTTTACTTTTACTTAAACCCCACTGAATAGGATTTCTAAGTCATAGTTAAAATTACACTGTCAGGAAGGAATTCAATGTTGTGTCTGCTGATTGTAAAGTCAGGGCAAGTTTTTCTGCTTGTCAGATAGAATGGTCCCCCTTCCTGCCATGTGCTGTTCTGGAGGGGATTTGGGAGAGGGGAGGGGTGCATAGGAGAGAGAGGAAGCCCCATTGTACTGGGGGGGGGGGCTTGACCTGGCCTCTGCCACCTTACTGTGTGTAAACTTGAAATCTTATCCGATTTATCTGAGAATAAGCCCCAATCAACACAATGGGACTTACTGATGAATAGAGGTGCATAGGATTGGATTACAAATGAATTAAAAAAATGCTTAAGTAAATCTGGGAAAAAAATGTGGTAAATATTTTTTTAATTCACTGAATAAATAAAACAGACCAAACTCCCTATAACTTACCAACCATTTTGCAATTGTACTCAAATGTCACCTCACTTCTTCTGTCTTCTCTATGCAAGTCCAGATAAGCCCAATAATCATTTTTTACATTATGATTCTGGTAAGTTCATCAAATTTAATGTGAATAAAACCAATCTCTCTGCATTATACATTTAAGTAGATAGTTTATTGCTTTTTATGGTTTTTCTTTTATACTTGAGCTCAAACGTGCAAAAAAAGAAAAGCCATCAAAAGAAACAAAGCCAAGTCCTGTCTGTAAATGATAAAACTTAATTACTCAGCACTGCTGAATGTGCTGAATGTGAAGCTGTTGAGCAGTGAAAATCATGTCCACTGTCTCCCTAGAAGGTCGAAAACCATTTTGGGATTCAGGAAGGGTAGCCTTGGATATTCTTAGGAGACAGTTTGCTAAGATCCTTGCAAGAATTTTGCTGGCTGCAGTTAATAAAGAGATTTTTTTAAAGAGATTGATAATTTTGGCATCCCTAAAGTCTGCTGGGATCTCCTCTCTATCCCAGATTTGGAGATACCTGAAGCTCATCTTGAATTTGTTTTTGTGGAATTTCTGAGAGGACTTCAGCAGCTATGGGGGAGTTGTGGTTAAGGAGATGCTGGTAATGTTCTTTCCAGTACAGTACAATAGCTTTTTAATCTTTTATCTTTTTTATTACAGGCTATGCAAGAAAGAATGCTTGTGCTCTTCTTATTCTTTTGCTGATCTCATAATTGTAAATAATAGGATTGCTCTAAAGAAGTATTATTAACTTGTGCTGAACAGAGCTCCAGTGATGCTGGAAAGGGGGAGCAAGAAGGTGATTGTTGTCATTTCCTCCTCCTCCTCCTCCTCCTCCCTGCAGGGTCCCTTCACTCCCTGAAAAGCAGTGTGGGAGGTGGCTCTGAGATCAGCCGGGAGGAGGAATGGGAGACAATCTCTTTCCTTCAGTGCTGGCCTCTGCAGTATCACTGGTCCCTCTACAAATGAAGGGAGACCTGTCAGTTGTGGACAGGCATGTCTAGATCCAATCTAACAGTGGAAGCCCTGTGTAACCTTAAGGCAATACATACTTTACAAGTACATACTTTTCAGAATACATAGTAGATATTTATTTATCCTAGATGTATGCAAACCAAGACAAAAACCACAAGACCTTTCAATATTGGATTACGAAAAGGAAGTCCACAAAATGTTTGCTACTTAATCTACCTTTTTAGTTTTGTACTTTAATTGTAAAAGTTGTGCATAAGTTCTGAATCTCTCTCTCAAGAATGCTTAAGAGAATGTTTTCCATTAGTCATATTATGTCCTGGGGCCTTATATTCTCATTATCAATTATTTGTTTTTGTTACTCTAGGGCCAAGTGTCATGCAACTCAAATAGGGATTAATGTTTTTGTGGAGAACATATGTTATCTAATGATAAACTGCAGGTTAATGCTAAATCACATGGAAAGAATAAACCATATCATTATACACATTTGGGGGGGATGGAACCTCATCAGTCTTATCTCCCTCTCAAAATAATGCTGTTTTGAACCTAATAAGGCAAATTGTTCCCAGGGAAATTTGGTTCACAACTAGATGCTGCTGGTGGTGGTGGTGAAAAGTAGGGCATCACATTATTGTAAGTAAAAGGAAGTCTTTAGTTTTAGCTTATAGCGATACAACAAATACTATGGGAACAACAAACAATGTCCTGTAAAGATATTATCCTCTTATCAGGTTTTGATTCATTAGTTTACAGGGATCTCTTTTTCATATTTAAAGTGCACAAAAGTTTAATGTATCTCTCTAGAACAGAATCTGAGAATAAAATAGTATCACGCTTCTGGCTTCTTTTCAAATTTATTTCTGCCAGACATTTTCATTAAGTAGTGCTCAAAGAACATATTTGTTAATTCTAGAAATGTTACCATGGCACCCTAAGTTTCTTTATTGTCCGGAGCTGTGACTGTTTTGCAAAGTAATGTGATTGCTCCTATACTCACAGACACATGGACTGTGTTTGCACATCACTAAACAAAGGTGGACACCTTTTTTGTGTTGATGGCCACAATCCCTTTGGGTAATCTGCTGCATGCCTCATGTCAACTATGGATGGGGCTGAAGCTACTGGTGGATGGGACACCCCTTTCTCTGTCTATCTCTCCTCCCTAATGGGTGAGGGACAGATTCCCTTTGCCCGAGATCTGAACTGATTGGTTGTAGAGGGCTTTGAAATTAGGCTGAAGGAAACATGAAATTAGGCTGAGGACCACATTGAAAACATGCTATATGTTAGCAGTATCCAGGTTGTGTGGGCCTTGGGCTTGTGCACCCTGCTACTCCCATTTCAGCCTCCTGCACATCCAGGGACACCTCTTGAGTGTATACTTTTTGTTTTCCTCACTCTCAGCTTGTCCTTGTTTCTGAATTTGGGATCATGAACTAACCAAGTAAGGTCACTTTCGGAGCAAACCATCTTCTAACCATTGCTTCTGAAGTTTGCTTGTTTAAGCTAACCATGATCCCAAGTACAGACAAACCCTAGTTCGGACAAATGACAAAGGCAATTATTGCGGTGTTGGGTGTTACAGTTGCCTGGAGTAATTATTCTCAATTGCTATCTGTTGAATGCTGGCCAGATCTTGCTTAGAGTTTATTTAAGCTAACACATTTTGGGATTATTTATATCTTTTTTAGAAGGGTGTTGTCAGGGAACTGCCATCAGCTCAGAGGCGAGAGATGGAAGGGCAGGTGTGTTACAGGGAGCCTCCGAAAATCTTGTGAAGCAGTTCCTCTTCCGGCGAGGAGGAAAGCCCTACCTTCAGTGGAGAAGAGGGGCAAGGACCAGAGGATGCTAGGGAGAGCCTTAACACCAAGCCTGAGCAAACCGGAGAGGTGGGAAGCACGTCCTTGCCAGTGCCCATTCTGCGCAGTAGTCTTTGGCACAGGGAGGGGCAGAGAAGGCTGGGGGTGACGTGACTTTTATGTTGGGGGAGGTACAAAGACTGACCACTCCCGGATTCTGCTAGCGATTGAGCCAGCCATGAACTTACAACGCTCTTCACTGTAAATAGTTTGCACCAAGAATAAGGCCTGTAAAAGACAGATCGGAGTCTTACCTGGTTACTCTCAAGCAACCACAGCAGCATCTGACAGGTATGTTACCTCATGGGCCAAAGCTTTCAGCAATAAACATTAGTTAGATCTTTCTGTAAATTTTATTCTTATTCAGAACCATTCCAAGGCAAAATTTATTCTTAATATTTGGATTAATGTTGTTGGTGCAGAGTACTCAATGAATGCTGTTCATAAAACTTGCACTCCAGTTCATCTTGGTTTGTCCACTGACTTTTCTGACAGTCGTACCAATTCTTTGGATAACCTGACTAGTCCCAAATATCAGATATCTTTTTGAGCACTATATTTAATTGCCTGCTTTCCTCTATACTGGTTGGTCATTCTTGGTTACTCACAATGAATGGTTCTGTCCCAGTGGGGATACAGCAACAGAAACCCTAATGTATGTTCTTTTTTCTACGTAGCTTTTACAGAGATGACCAAAATATTATATTTACTCATAGGGGACTATAATACATAGGAAGGACTTTTGAATTGTATTTAGTCTACCTATTGGCAAAACAAAAACAAAAAACGGACACTTTCTCTCTTCTGCTGCAAAGATTTGTAAAGGAATTTTGTCAGCTTAAGTGCAGTTTGGGTGTTTTTTTCTGTTTTAGATGTGTATGTTATATCTTAGCGATTTGGGGGGGTGACATTGTTTTTTTCCATGTATTTGTTTTTAAAGGGTCTGTAATGGCACAATGCATTTGACTGATGTCACATTACAATATAATTAGCCTTTGAAACTTCCACCATTGAAAATGATGTGTGTGGGGGGGGGTAGATAAGTCAGCCTTCGGGACTTCCGGCTTAGCGCCTCCGGCAATGGCGGAATTCCTCTGATCGGGAGGAACTTGCTCCGTGGAATTCAGGGTCTGGCCGCCACGGCGAAGGCGGAGACCCACTAAAAATCACAGGTGGGAGAAGCCTGTGAACGTGGGATTCGGCTGGCACCTTTTGCGCCTCCCCTACTCATGGGGAGACTCGGTTTCGGGGATCCGGAGCAATGTGGGGTGAGTGGCGCGGTGCTTCGAATTGACTGCTTCTTTCACGGAGTGAAGCCGCATTGCTGTTGCCAGAGATCGCTGACTTTTTCCTGTGGACAATTTGATTCTAAACAACTACCCGTGAGTAGAACGGAAAATTGGATTTTTAAACGTCTTAATTTGGCACCGAAACGGGGAGGTTTCAAACAGGAAGTCCGCCTTCCCCTTTTGTAAATAGATTGAAGCAAAGAATTTGCAAGCTAAAGTCTTGGAAAGTCCTATGTAAAGGATTAAACTTCCATCGGCTAAAATCATTAAACCCCCCTTGGAGGCAGGAGAAGCGTAAGCCTGCAGGAGAGAGTGAAGAAAGTTGGATCACCACCGCTCTGAACCTGGAAATGGACTGCTAGTAAGACTGACGTTTTTGGGAAAGTTCATTGACTGTGACAGTTAGTTAAATAAGAGAAATACATTGTTTTGATTGTCTCCTTCTGCGTTTAAAAAGGAGTAAAAGTAGCTGAAAATTGAAACTAATTTTACTGCTTGAACTGTGCTTAAAAGGATTGATACAAACAGAAATTGTTTCCCTCTAGAGGGAGCCTTTGAAATTGTTACAAGAGTTGGGCTGGTGGAATCTCCAGCTGCAAGAGAAAACCGTGAGATTGACCTTGGATTGCTTGAGAATGTCGACAGAAGAAGCCTTAGTGATTGCACTATGCAAGATAAGTGAGTCATTGGAACAGCTCCACAAGAAGACGGATGTGATGAATATTAAAATTGATATTTTGGGACAAAAAGTGACTAATTTGGGACAAAAAGTGAACATCTACACAGAAACTATTCAGGAACCGATACAGGAATCTACTTTGACATGCCAAATGGTGGAGAAAGCGAGGGAGAAAGTTGTGGTTGTTGAACCTAAAGTAATACAAGTGGAGAGGGAGAGAGCCCCAGCCTTACAGAGGCAATTTGATGATTACAAGTTGTTGCCCTCTATGATTGAATTCAGAGAAAGTCAGATTGGAACCCTGCTTGGACTGGAGAAGGAAAGTTAGATAGATCACCTCATGCAGGGATTTACTGACCTTTGGGATCTGGACCTGGGTCAGGAGGAAATTGGAGTTGTGTGGACCTGCAGATTTGGAGGGACTTTGAAACACGTCCTGAAATATCTTTTGGATTTTAGTTTTAACCACGGAGATGTGGATGACATGTCGAGAAGGAATAAAAACATTGTTAGGTTGGAGCTCCCCCGAGGCCTACTCTTCAGCATCAAAGAAAGGAAATGAAGAACAAGATCAGCAGAAGACAAAGTAAAGTGTATGTATAAATATGAAGAAGATTTGCAGAAGGGACCTGGAAAAGAGTTAAGAGCCTCGGACAGAAGATCACCAGGTTGATGGACTATATGGAATTGACGGAAATGACTGGCAGAATCCGAGACCAGGGAGAAGAGACGGTGGAAGAAGATTGGAAAAAGTTTAAAGTTTATTTATAGAAATAGGGTAAAATTAATGAGTGTTAGAAAAATGTTGGAATGAAATTTATATGACAGAAAATAGTGAAAGATGGAAAGGATTTGCTGAAACAATTAATAGAAGTGGAATACAAAAAGGGAGGTGAGAGGAAGTCGATGAAACAAGGGAATGAAAGATAAGGCATTGAAATGGTATGATGTATGTTTTTAAATTGTTTTTGTTCTGTTTTGTTTAGTTTAATGCGTTAATGTTGTGTGGTGTATTGTTTATATATTGTATTGTATTGTTTTTTCTTTCTTTTGTTTTTTTTCTTCTTTTTTCTCCTTTTCTTTTTCTTCTTGTTTGTAAGGTTTAAAAGTAAGATATATATATATATATATATATATATATATATATATATATATATATATTTTAAAAAAGATAAGTCAGCTTTCAACCCTGAATGGTGTTATAAATGTACCTCCCAACTTTACTTCTAATGTCTCAGGGCATTTCCAGTCTGCAGCTATTTTCAGGTGTGATTCAGCCACACACCAGCAAATTCAGGGTGCACAATTCCAGTGGAGTGGAACCCACCTCCTCAAATTATCATACTTTTTGATAAGGAAAGTGATTGGGAAATGCTGGGGAAATGGGAAAATGATGATCAAAAATTTTGGATAGCATTTGTTTCGACACAACATCATCCAACCTCCCAACAAACAAATCAGAATGAATGCTTACTTAATTTAATTTTTCTGCAAACAAATCAGGATGAATGTCCAATAAACAGGTCATTTTGAAGCATCCTCCACCATCAAGGGAATTTCACATTGCTGAGTATTTTCATGCTTTCCGGCCCATTTAAAATCGGTGCAGGGGTTAAACTGAGACAAAATATACCGTACATAAAATTTCTTTCTGATACTCAAATTGCACAGCAATCTATTTAAAAAATTTCTTGTCCTCCTTGAAAAATGGGTGGAAGATGAAGCTGAATTATTGTAATTGAAATATTGTCCCAAATATGCACACAATCTTTCATTCCAGTTTCTCAGTATTTAGATACTAGGTTTTTCTTCTCCGGGAGTAAACAGATCAGGTGGATCAGGCGAACTTAAATTGATGAAGTGTGCTCAGAATGGGTGTTATGGATTTAATTCCTGTATTTTAGTGGTCAAGTGTGGTTTGGTGTTTTTTTTAAGTTTCCAAATGGACCAGCTAAACCTTTATTTGTAATGGTTGTAAATTCAGATGAATAGTGACTTTCCAATTGAATAGAATGCAGACATGCTGGGTTCTGTTCCTGGTCCTTGTGTATGTCAGCAAAGGGTGTATAAGTGCACACCACCCCATTCCGTCCTTTTAGTGATGGTTTCAGGTCACTTCCGGGTTCGGTGCTGTGCACACATGTGCGATCGTGCATCATTCAGATGCACATTAATTGGTTGTTGCCTGTACATTGTTGAGAGTTGTCTGAAATATCTGAAAAGAAAGCAGGAGGGAAGCACAGAAATTAAAAAGAATGCAAGAAGGAGAAACACCACTCTGCAAACAAGTAGGTGAACACCAGACCTATCTCTCTATGATAGAACTGCGGAATAGGGAGAGTAACCTAAGGATAAGGTCGATACCAGAAGCGGAAGAAGGCAACTTAGCTGAGTTTTTGACTAAAGAATTTTCCAAGTTTTGGAATTTAGAGGAAAAGGACTTTAAAATTGTATCAGCTTTCAGGCTTGGAAGACTGGCAAAGAAAGAGAAGCCCAGAGATTGTTTGATAACATTGAGATCAAAGGAGGAAAGGGATAAGATTTTGGGCCTACACTACGAAAAGTCACTGGACATTTTGGATAGAAGAATTGAAATTTATAAAGACATTCCTAAACAACTGTTGGATCTCAGATCTGCCTACTTGGAATTGGTCAGACTGTTGAGGAGCAACTCAGTTATCTTTAGGTGGGAATTTCCTCAAGGATTATCTTTTACCTTCAGAGGGAAGAAGGTTAAAAGCAGAACATTGGAAGATAGAGACAAATTTCTGACTGCACACGGAGAGGACCTTCAAAAAGGAATTGAATTACCTTCTGGGCCTGGAGCATCGGCGGTACCTGCACCTTCGGAACCTGAAGATCCAGTGAATAAGATACCACCCCCAGGAAATTAACCAGACTTATTCAGGATGTCTCTGCAACTTTTGAGTTGGAATATAAATGGCTGTAACATCCCGGAAAAAAGGAGGAAAATATTTCATATATTAAAAAAAGAACAATTGGACATTATTTGTTTACAAGAAACACATGTGACTAGGCTCCATAGAAAAGTGTTAATAAATAAAAGACTTGGCCAGGAATTTATATCTTCAGACAGAGTAAAGAAGAGAGGTGTGGTGATATATGCAAAAGAGAGCCTGTCACCTAAATTTTTATTCAAAGATGAACATGGAAGAATTTTGGCAATTGAGATACAGCATCAAGGAGAGAAGCTTTTGATATTAGGAATTTATGCACCCAACGAGGGGAAATCGGAATTTTACAAGAAGTTGCATGAGACTATGTTGGATTATCTGGACTACAACAACATCATTATGATGGGAGATATGAATGGGGTCGTATCAACCAACATGGATAAGTCACAAAGCCAAAATGTCACAAAAGACGGCAGACTACCAGAGACTTTTTTTGAAATGACAGACAATATGGATCTGATTGACATCTGGAGAACAAAGAACCCCTTGGGAAGAGAGGGAACATTTTTCTCTGAAGCCCAGCTGACCTGGACAAGAATCGACCAAATATGGATATCTAGAGGTCTGGCACCGAAGGCCAGAAAGGTGGAAATCTGCCCAAAGACCTGCTCTGACCATAACGCAGTAAAGATGGACATGACACTATTACCAACCGGCTCCTTTAGATGGAAGATGAATGACAACTTGTTTAGAGATCAGGAGATTATTAAGAAGGCCCCAAAAGCCTTGAAGGATTACTTCGAGATAAACATGAACACTACGGTGGAAAAAAGAATTATCTGGGATGCAAGTAAGGCTGTGATGAGGGGGTTCTTGATACAACAGAATGCTGTAAAGAAAAAGACACAAAATGAGAGAAAAGATAAGATCTTGGAGAAAATCAAAGAATTAGAGAAGAAGTTAAGATCAAATCCGAAGTCACAGCCGACTCTGAGAGAAATTAAACTTTATCAAGCTCAATATTCTAAATTGATAAACCAGGAAATAGAGTGGAAGGTTAAACTAATGAAACTAAAAACTTTTGAATCGGCGAATAAATGTGGAAAACTGCTAGCTTGGCAGTTGAAGAGGAGACAAAAACTAAATACAGTTACAAATCTAGAGATTGAAGGAAGAAATATTCAGAACCCTGTAGATATTAGAAAGTGCTTCCAGAGATGCTTCAAAAAATTATACACTCAAGGGCCGCAAGATGAGGTTGAGATTAAACAATTTTTGGAAAAAAATGGACTACCAAAATTGTCACAAGAAAATAGATCAATCCTGAACTGCAAAATAACACGACAAGAGATTGAACAAGCCATTCAGAACATGCAACTGGGCAAATCTCCAGGGCCAGATGGGTTGACCTCCAAGTATTATAAGACATTAAAAGACTACTTGATACAACCACTGATGGAGGTTAGCAATGAAATTATGGAGGGGAAGAGGGCGCCGGAATCGTGGAAGGAAGCCTTTATCACATTGATACCAAAATCGGAAGCTGAAAAGACACAACTTAAGAACTATCGTCCCATTTCTCTTTTAAATGTGGATTACAAAATATTTGCAGACATTTTGGCAAGTAGACTCAAAAAAGTTTTAAATGAAGTAATCCACAAGGACCAGGCAGGCTTTCTCCCAGGTAGACATTTGTTTGCTAATATAAGGAACATTATTGACATCTTGGAACTTTTGCAAATAGATATAAATACAAAAGCAGTGCTAATTTTTATAGATGCGGAGAAGGCCTTTGATAATATTTCCTGGAAATTTATGAAGGGAAATTTAAAAGAAATGGGAGTGGGACGGGGTTTTGAGAATGGGATTGATGCAATATATTCAGAACAAAAGGCTAAATTGATAGTTAACAATGTGGTTACAGAAGAGTTTAAAATTGAAAAAGGAACACGACAAGGCTGCCCCATTTCCCCTTTGCTTTTTATTTCGGTCCTGGAGGTGCTCTTGAATATGATTAGAGAGGACCGGTTGGTGGAAGGAATTCAGGTCAGAGCGAAACAATATAAACTTAAAGCTTTTGCAGATGACCTAGTTTTGACCCTGCAGGAGCCAGAATCTAGTACGAAAAGAGTATTACAATTGATTCAAGACTTTGGTTGGGTAGCGGGTTTTAAATTAAACAAACAGAAAACCAAGGTATTGGAAAAAAAATTGACAGATACAGAGTCAGAACGGTTTCAGAGAGAGACAGAATTAAAAGTGGTTAAAAAAGTAAAGTACCTAGGGGTAAACATAACAGCAAAAAATCTGAGTCTATTTAAGGATAACTATGAAAAATGTTGGTCAGAAATTAAGAGAGACTTAGACAGTTGGACAAAACTGAAACTTTCTTTGTTAGGCCGAATTGCTGCTATCAAGATGAATGTATTGCCAAAAATGCTGTTTTTGTTCCAAACACTGCAGATTGTGGACAAGACGGAGTGCTTCCGGAAGTGGCAGAGAGACATCTCTAAGTTTGTCTGGCAGGGCAAAAAGCCCAGAATTAAGTTTAAGATATTAACTGATGCGAAAGAAAGAGGGGGCTTTGCCCTGCCAGACCTAAAGTTGTATTATGAGGCCGCAGCTTTCTGCTGGCTAAAAGATTGGCTACTTCTCGAAGACACTGACGTATTGGACCTGGAAGGTTTTAATAACGCTTTTGGTTGGCACGCATACTTATGGTATGACAAGGTTAAGATCAATAAGGCCTTTAAGAACCATATTGTCAGAAAAGCAGTGTTTAATGTCTGGACAAAATATAAAGACTTCAGGAGCAATCCTAGACAAAACAAAACTCCAAGGTGGCTTTCACCTCTGGAAGCTAAGGCCCGAAAAAGACCCAATATGGAGGCCAAATGGCCAAAATATTGGGAAATACTAGAAAAAGATGGAGACAATTGGAAATTGCAGAGTTTGGAGAAATTAAAGGATAAAGTGCGAGACTGGTTACACTACGCTCAGATTAAAGAAGTCTTTAAAAATGACAAAAAGTTAGGGTTCCAGGTGGAGAAATCGAAATTGGAAACAGAACTGTTAGAACCTAAGACTAAGGTACTTTCAAGAATGTATAACTTGCTGTTAAAATGGAACACACAAGACGAAACGGTTAAATCGGCTATGATAAAGTGGGCACAGGACGTTGGGTATAATATCATGTTTGAAGACTGGGAAAGGTTGTGGACCACTGGGTTGAACTTCACTGCTTGTAATGCTTTGAAGGAAAATGTAATGAAAATGATATATAGATGGTACATGACCCCAGTTAAACTTGCCAAAATATACCATCTGTCTGATAATAAATGTTGGAAATGTAAAGAAAATGAAGGAACATTCTTTCACCTCTGGTGGACGTGCCCTAGAGTGAAGGCTTTCTGGGAAATGATATATAATGAGTTGAAAAAGGTATTTAAGTATACCTTCCTTAAGAAACCAGAGGCCTTTCTTCTGGGTATTGTCGGCCAGAGGGTGATAAAGAAGGACAGAACTTTTTTCTTGTATGCAACAACGGCAGCAAGGATACTCATTGCTAAATATTGGAAAACCCAAGATCTACCCACACTGGAAGAATGGCAGATGCAACTGATAGACTATATGGAACTGGCTGAGATGACCGGCAGAATCCGAGACCTGGGAGAGGAGAGGGTTGAAGAAGACTGGAAGAAATTCAAGATTTATCTACAAAAATATTGTAATTTGGTTGAATGTTAATAAGGATGCTAGATCACAAACAATTGAGCACCATTAAAGTAGTTGGAATTAGGATGATAAGTGAGACTGAGGAAAATATAAACTTTTTGGAGAATTATTAAATTATATTTAAATGAGCGGGACATAAGAACGCAAACAAGTTGATAAATTGCTGGCAAAAATTTATAATGATGTAAGTGGGAGTGGGAGACGTGAGGGAGTCCAAAGAAGTTATGAAATTATGTTATGAAACATGTTATATTGTTTACTAATTTTGCATTTGTATTTAAAAATCTCAATAAATATTTATAAAAAAAAGAAAAAAAAGAAGGAGAAACACATTCTCAACTATTAATGTTTGTTGTACTTCAAAGTGCTCAGGATTCAGTGGCAGGGCATGGCTTGCCAGCGCCTGGGGCCGTGCAAAGTGGGTGGGGTGGGAGGGAGAGAAACGGATGGAGTCTTCTTCTTTGGCGATCCTTCGTAGACAAGTAAGATTGTCTTCCATAAACACGGTTTTAACAATGAGTCCGTAAGTGACTGTGGAGGCCAATTCTGGACCCACACGTCCTTCCACAGTGGGGACATTGGTTTCGGGTGGGAGTTGATCACGGTGTGGATTTGCCAAGTGTGCCTTCCTCCACGGTGTGGAGTACACATGCGCATTCAACTGCATAACGGTGCTTGCGTCACTCAGGAGATCGCAGTTGCAGAGTCATTCCATTGTCTTCGAGTCAATGGAAGAGTTGTTCCATTGCCTGGAGAGGTCACTTCCTGGTTTGCATGGAGGAGCTGTTTTCAATGGAGCCCAGCGACGGAAGCGTGCAGCTGTATTGAGGCAGCCCTGGGTGGTGGAATTTTGCACCCCTAACAATTTTGCACCCAGCGTAACCACCCCCACGCTATGCCACTGTCAGAAAAAAAAGTTCCTTCTTCAGGAGCAATCCTAGACTTTCCAAGGCGACTCATAGAAACACTGCTGCCTTTATGGCACCATTAGGAAGATATGTGTGAACTGCTTCAGAGCATTTCTGAAAAACTTAATTTCTGAAACACATTGTTTAGAGCATAGCACTTAGAAGAGAAACAAGAGAGGGCAAATATCACACATCCAAAGAAACATAAATGATTTGAGTTCCATACAAATCATGTATATTTAAAATACAGAAATGGCACAGGAACCTGTACCATAAGAGCAATAGTGAATCTCATTAGGAAGAATTTTATTATTTCTGCTTATTTCAATTAACTACCCTGGAAGGTTCAAGCACACAGGAAAACAAAAGCCTTTCTGTGGACTCACATCAAGGCGAGTCTGATCCCTAGATTAAAACCGATGCATCACATAACTTTTAACATCATGATGTTTTTGGACATAGCATTTGACCTGCCAAACAGAATAATCTTAACTATATTTTTTAATAAAGTCAAAACACATTTTTGTAATCCACTATTCAAGCCTTGCTTAGATTAGGCTGCTATTTTATTTAGCCACCTACAGTGCCTGTCTAGCTCCAGAAAAGCAATTATTTTGCAGTAACGAGGGATTTTGGTGACACACAAACACCCCTCCTGACAGATGTTTTTAACAAGCCTTTTAACACATTCATGTTACACTGTATAATTTTTTAATGTGTGCATGAGTAGGAAGTGTTTTGTTGTATCAAAGTTGCAAAAATAAATAAATAATAATGTTGAGGCAAAAAGTGTGTAGGTGGTGCAAAACCCGCCCCCCCCACCTCTTGCTGAACAAAGTCAATGCAGTTTCACCTTTTTTAAATGCTATACTTACCTATTATATTTTGTTTTAATTTAATTTAGCTTTTTAAATATACTGGAGCTTATGGTTTTCCCAGTAGTGATGTATGGAAGTGAGAGCTGGACCATAAAGAAGGCTGATCACTGAAGAATTGATGCTTTGAATTATGGTGCTGGAGGAGACTCTTGAGAGTCCCATGGACTGCAAGAAGATCAAACCTATCCATTCTTAAGGAAATCAGCCCTGAGTGCTCACTGGAAGGACAGATCCTGAAGCTGAGGCTCCAATACTTTGGCCACCTCATGAGAAGAGAAGACTCCCTGGAAAAGAGGCTGGTGTTGGGAAAGATGGAGGGCACAAGGAGAAGGGGATGACAGAGGACGAGATGGTGGGACAGTGTTCTTGAACCTTCCAACATGAGTTTGACCAAACTGTGGGGGGCAGTGGAAGATAGGAGTGCCTGGTGTGCTCTGGTCCAGGGGGTCACAAAGAGTCGGACACAACTAAATGACTAAACAACAAAAATGAAATATTGGTTATGTATGTTGTGATGGATGAAATAATATGCATTTCTCACATGCTGCTAATATCAGTTACTTTTACTAAGAATGTCCAAAAGTTATTTTTGCAATCTTGTTAGTGAAATGGAGGGAACCACTTAAACTCCTGCTTAAAATGAAGGAGCTAGACCTTTAAATGCTGGTAGAAATATAAATATTAGACATTTACCCACTAAAACTATATTCCTAATACACATTTTCCTGAGGATGTAAGCTCTGCTGAAGTGAAAGCAATGACACGCAACTTCTGACTAGACATGTACTGAATTACTCTTGTATATCTAGGATGTATCTGTCATGTGACAAAGGTATTTGAGATCAGAAGCAGTAAAGGAAGCAGCAAAGGAGTCTAGAAATGTTGTGAAATGCTGAAAATCTGCAGAATCATTTAGCATGCAGAATCACTGTGAGGCCTCTTGAGGATGACTCATTCTCTGTATAAGTATTGTATCTGCCTGCAGGCAGACTCAATGTCCCTGACTCAATGTGTCTGCAGTATCTGTGTGTGTGAGTGGTGGAGCCTGTGCTCTGTGAAGCCTGTGTTCAATGGAAACTCTGTGCATGCTCTAAAGCTAGTTTAATCTTCTGTCCATTATGCTGTTATTTGCAAGCAAGTTTAACTCAGTAAAGCTTTTATTCTTTTACTGAAGAAGACTCTGCGTTATTAATTTACGCTGCACGTCAGTATCAAAACAATACTTAGTATATACTTAGTATATTTTCTGTCCTTATTGTTGTAACATACAATGCCCTTCCCAGATTTATTTTTTTATATTTAAAATTTGATACATAATATTCAGCATAGTTTTATTATCATGGGGACCATATATTCCCTCTCAGCATCTATGCTCTCATCTATAAGAGCCTTTCTGTAACAGCAGCAACCTTCTCCCTCCCTCCCTCTCACACACAAACATATACACCCCCCAAAGGCACCTGTTTGAAGTGTTTTACATAGACAAGGCTTGCTGATCAGAAGGTTGGTGGTTCGAATCCCCACGATGGGGTGAGCTCCCGTTGCTCAGTCCCAGCTATTGCCAACCTAGCAGTTTGAAAGCACGTCAAAGTGAAAGTAGATAAATAGGTACCACTCCGGGGGAAGGTAAACGGTGTTTCCGTGCACTGCTCTGGTTTCGCCAGAAGCGGCTTAGTCATGCTGGCCACATGACCCGGAAAAACTGTCTGCGGACAAATGTCGGCTCCCTGGGCCAGTAAAGCGAGATGAGTGCCGCAACCCAAGAGTCGTTCGCGACTGGACTTAACTGTCAGGGGTCCTTTACCTTTAATCTTTTGCTGGAAGCTGCCCAGAGTGGCTGGGGAAACCCAGCCGGATGGGCGGGGTAGAAATAATAAATTATTATTATAAACAAAACAAAAACAAAGTAAGTAGATAAGTAACATAATACTTACTATCGTTTTTGTTTATGCATATAGTGGTACCTCGGGTTAAGTACTTAATTCGTTCCAGAGGTCTGTTCTTAACCTGAAACTGTTCTTAACCTGAAGCACCACTTTAGCTAATGGGGCCTCCTGCTGCCGCCGTGCCGCTGGAGCCTGATTTTTGTTCTCATCCTGAAGCAAAGTTCTTAACCTGAAGCACTATTTCTGGGTTAGCGGTGTCTGTAACCTGAAGCGTATGTAACCCGAGGTACCACTGTACATGTTAAATGCTGCAATGTTTATTGTGTCCAATTGTTTATTGTGAATATTGAAGTGTATGGCTATAAACTAATTGTAAAAACAATAAAGATTTTTTTAAAAAAAACAACACACCCCAAACCCCAAAAGGTGGTTTGATGCCATTGTGGTAACATGTTATTGACAGAAGGGTGGCTCTGCCCACCTGTCAAACTTTTCCTATGGGTGGGGGTGGGGACAATGATCTGTCGCATTGGTCAAATCCAGTTCCCTACTTCTGATTTAACTGATGCAATTTTCTGTCACAAAATGTCATTTAGGTAAATTTAATAGATTAGACAAATCATTTTAGGTGATATTCTGCTGGGAGCAGCCCAGAGTGGCTGAGGAGGCCTGGCCAGATGGGCAGGGTATAAGTAATAAATTGTTGTTGTTGTTGTTATAGCATTCCTTTTGAGCTTGTTAATTTGCAGATTAAGATAAATACTAAAGGAACATACTGAACTTGACACATTTTTCTTTACTATTTTCTTACGCAAGTGGCATATCCTTTGAGAATTTCGTAATGACAACTCTGATTTTGTGAACTGTTTTTAGAACTCTGATGTCAGCTAACATTTATAATATACATAATTTGCATCACTGATTGTTTCAAACTGGGAGAGTATTTGCATCTCTTCATGCCTTATGTTCTTTTGCTTCTACTAGTTCAGATTAAATATATTAAAAATAACTTGTTGAATACCCTGGTTCTGAATTTGAGAAGGGTTGAGAATACTGTTGAAATACTATAATTTTTGGTGTCTTTATCTGATCTTATATAGGATGCGTGTTTACCACTGAATAATTCACCCCACATTTAGCAGGTCAAATTATGCCATCTTTTTTCAATTCCTGAAAAGGCAGCCTGGGACCAGCTATTTCAGTTTAAGCAAGCAGTTCTTCACCACCCTCTGGTCCCCTTTTCTAGAAATATTAAAGATCACTTTCAGACATCACACAGAGCTCACTTGATCTGTGGTCACTGTGAAAGGTACTGATAACATAAAACCATTAAAACCAATTGTTCAGCAAGCAGAGAAAGCGAAAGCAATGAACTATGATCATTACTTTCTTAAATAGGGATGTTACTGTTTTAATTGTTTTGTCCTTATTGGGTGAGATGCACTGGGTTAGTTAATTACTCACTGTAATTTCAGTGAGAGCTATCTTGTCCCACTGATTTCTATAGAATCCTAGTTCAACTAGCTGAATATGGATCCAACCGACAGATTGTATGTAAGTCACTTTGGTAGCCTTCTCTGCTGATGAGCAGGATAAAAATGCTTCAGTTGTTTAATTACTGTAATAGGATCGATGCAAGAGCCTTGCCCTAGTGACTCATGAGTTTAGCAAACACCCAGGATATTTCACTAGTGCTGCTACACAAGACAATGCAACTATAAGTGCTTTGAACAAGGAAGTCTGGGATAGCTCACTCGGTAGAGCATGATATAGGGAGCCAGAAGTGAAAAGGCCCTTTCCCTTGTCATCACCCTCCAAGCTTCTACCTTAAAGCCCTTGAGAGCTGCTGTCAGTCTTGCAGACGACACTGAGTTTGATGGATGGGTGATCTAATTCACTTCAAGGAAGCTCCCCAAATTTCCTAAATTATTTATGGGGCCATCCACAGATGGGGTGAATGATGAATCTTTTTGCTTTTAAATGCACACACATTGGATGGGGGGAGAGGACATGGCTAGTTGAAGAGGAGAGAGGTTCAGGCAGGTGTTGCAAGCAGTGCCAGAGAGCCCAGTTGAGCCTCGATCTGTCCATCCCCACTAGGGTCAAAGAGCAACCTGGATTCCCCCCACCCCTTCATGGCTCCACTTGTCCTTCAGCAGGTCAAGTTCCCTGAAGCCTTAGCAATGCAATGCTCTCGCCTGCCGCCTCCGTCTCTCACATCCCTTCTTGCTTCCTCCTCCTCCTTGGGCAGGGAGCTGGCAGGAGCAATGATCCATAGGAGAGCCTTGGCTGGCCAGGTTGGGGGTGGCCAAAACTGGAAGGAGACAAGAGGGAGGATTCACACACCCCTTCCATCCATGCACACAATCACCAGCAGTATGATTTTCATGTCTGCTTGGGCCTGCACCCAGGTATGCCCTTGCATTAAAAAAGTGCTTTCTTGTTAGGTTTTGTCCTGAATCCATTGTCAATCTTATTGGGTGGTTACAAGTACTAATCCTGCCCATTTGGCTCAGCTTCCCCAGCCATTCTGAGTGGCTTCCAGCACATATAAAAACATAATAAACCATCAAACATTAAAAAAATTCCAATACAGGGCTGCCATTGGATGTCTTCTAAAAGTTGTGTAGTTCTTCATCTCCTTGACATCTGGTGGGAGGGTGTTCCACAGGGAGTGTGCCATTGTTGAGAAGGCTCTTTGGCTGGTTCCCTGTAACTTCACTTCTTGGAGTGAGGGAAACACCAAAAGACCCTTGGAGAATGACCTCAATGTCTGGGCTGAATGATGGGCGGGGGGGGGGGGGGAGACACTCCTTCAGTTATATTGGGCCAAGGCCATTTAAGGCTTTAAAGCACCAACACTTTGAATTGTGCTCGGAAACGTACTAGGAACCAATGTAGGTCTTTCAAGACCAGTGTTATATGGTCTCAGCAGCCACTCCTAGTCACCAGTCTAGCTGCCACATTCTGAATTAGTTGTAGTTTCCAGGTCACCTTCAAATGTAGCCCCATGTAGAACACGATGCAGTAGTCCAAGCAGGAGATAACTAGAGCATGCACCACTCTGGCAAGACTGCCTGCGGGCAGGTAGGGTCTCAGCCTGCGTACCAGATGGAGCTAGTAGACAGCTGCCCTGGACCCTGTCCCCCCAAAACAGTACTTCTGTATTGTTGGGATTCAACCGCAATCCATTAGCTGCCATCCATCCGCCAACCACCTCCAGACACTCACACAGGACATTCACAGCCTTCACTGGTTCTGATTTAAACAAGAAGTAGAACTGGGTATCATTTGCATACTGGAGAATACTCAGGCATGCATGATTATGGACTATGATTTAGGAATAAATCCTAGTGGGTCTTAATTTCAAGTAATCGTGCACAGCAATCACCATGTTTTCTGCTGCAATTAACTTGATAGGAAACACCAAGAGAAACCACCACACACAAAGTTGGTGAATATTTTCTTACAAAGAGATTGTATATTCAACTAATCAGCATTCTGAAAACAAAATGTATTTGTGGAATGTACTTTCATGCACTGCTGTGGAATTAAAAATGCTCTGAATCAAGGGGCCTTCATTCCGTATTATGACCGGATCCTATGCTCGGATACTATTTTACTACTTATCACGTTCTCAGTTATTTATGAAATACGTTGTTTGTAGGACATTGGTTGCAAGCTGTGCAACTGACGTACAGGGCAATCCTGGGCGTGTACACTCAGAAATCTCATTAAATTCAATGGGATTTACCTGCTAGTGAACATGCTGCACATTGTTCAGGCTGCAGACACACATAACTTTCCCCAAACCCTGGGAACTGTAGTCTACCCACTCATAAAGCTACAGTTCACAGCACCCTTAAAAACCAGTTTGCAGGATTCTTTGGGGAAAGTGGTGAGCTGTACATGTGCTGCGAGGGAGTAAACCCCATTAAATTCAGTGGGCCTGATTCTGGGTAGATTGGTAGAACAGTGGCGGGTGACTGGATTTGACCGGTGGGCACAATCCAGACCTGGCCCATTCTGTGCAGGCCATTTTGTCAGGAAGGAAAGAGGATTCCTCACTCTGTGGGTAAAGCCAGGATTTTTGTTGTGGGGGAAGAGACCTTTTGTTGGGGGGTATAGAAGCTCAGTTAGCTACCTTATGTCTTTTTACTGATTGGGGGCAGAAGAAGTGAAATCTGCATGGTCATCGGCATCATCTTCATCATCTGTTTATTTGAATGTGACTTTCTCACAACTCTGTGCTCAGTTCAAAACGAAAAATGAAAATAATGTCAAGTAATGCATAAGATAAATCCTCCCAATGTTATATGAAATAACCTAATTTAACAGCTTAAAGTTTAGCAGGCGAGAGATCAATTCCCCAAACAGAAATAAAATTGTGAGATCTGAAACTGGGGAGGGGGGAGGTGACTTTCTTCCACAGGGAAGTCGCGCCTCCTCACTATTTATTTTCTCCTTTAAGTCTCGGAGGGCGGCTCGCTCGCCTCGGTCCAGGGGGAAGTTGGTCGCGCTCGCTGCTGCTGCTGCTGCTGCTGCTGCTTCCAGCGCGCTGCTTTCCATCTCGCGCCCGGAACGAGGCGTCGCTCGTCCGACCCGCTGCGGGCTCCGGGCCGAGAGGGAGAGGGAGAGGGAGAGAGCGAGCCGCGCCCTCGCGCCGCTTCTTCCTCCTCCTCCTCCTTCCTCCCGCCGGGGGGGGGGCGGGGGGGCTCGCTTGCCTTCCGCGCCCGAAGCAGGACCCGGCCGAGGGGAGAGCGCGGCCAGCGCTTCCTCGGCTCCCCCAGGCAACCTTCGGGGGGAGCCGCGCGGCGACGCCGACGCCGAGATGGCCAGAGCCGCTCGGAAGCAGGTGGTCGCCCCGGAGCCGCGAGCCGCCCCTTAGCGCCGCCGCCGCCGCCTCGGCCTCGCGCTCCCCGCTCTCCTGGGGAAGATGGGGCAGAAGTGGCGGAGTCCCGGCCAGGCGGAGAAAGGCGCCTCCTCCTCCGACCAGGAGGACCCGGCTCGGCGAAGAAGCCGCAGCGCCAGCCGGGGGGGCGGCAGGCTGGCCGAGTCCTGGAAGAGGCTAAGTTCCCGCCAAGGCTCCACCAAGCGCTCCGGGCTGCCCTCGCAGACGCCGCCGGTAAGTGCTGCCCGGAGCGCTTCGCCGCGCGCCCGGATCCTGCCTGCCTGCCTGCCTGCCTTCGGGGCCGGAGCGAAGCGTGGAGCGGGCGCGCTCCGGGGGTGGGCGGGGAGCGAGCCTCGCAGGGCAGGAGCCGGCCGCCAAAGAGCCCGGCCCGGCCAGGAGTGGGGGGCCTCATCTCGCCCCCCTTGGCCCGGGCACTTGGCTTCGGGACCCTTGAGTGCAACCCGGCCCTCCCCGTGCCAGCTTCCCCGCCGTCTCTCGTTTCCGTGGCTCCAGCGAGGGGGCTTCGTGTGGGTTGCCGGTATTGGCCGGGCCGAAAAGCCACGTGCAATTTCAGCCCTTGCCGGATGGGAAGTTCAGTCCCACTCTCTGAGAGAAAGACAGTGCCCCAAACTCAGCAGAGAGAGGTGAAATTCACTTCTTGCTTCTTGCCTGGAAAAAACATCGGCTTAGCTGCTTAACCCCTCTATGAAAATGAGCCCCCTCTTTTATTTCTCTGTTCATGTGAAGGGAACATGGCTGTGGTTCTTGAACTGGTGGCAACATTTGCACGGATAGTGGAGCAGTCTTCCAACACTGCTTTGACTAGGCAACTTGTTTTAACACATTCTGAACTGTAGTGTGTTCTCTTAATCTTGCTAAGTGATGCATATTCATTTTGTCTGTCACTGCTTGTCACGTGAAAACATTTGGAAAGAGAGAGGCATTGATGCTGTGTTTCTAAGGTATGGTACTTGTTTCTGGGGGGAAACTGACTTACTGGAAAAATGGCAGAACATTGAGTTCCATGGTATGTTAAGGGAGTATATTGGTTACAGTGGTTTTTCTGTGAAGATGGGTAGTATATGGAGTTGAGGTCATTCTGAAAAGGTCTGCAGTTTAGGAGAAGAGCTGCGGCTCATGGGAAGGATGTCTGCCTTGCATGCAGAAGGTGCAAGGTTTAGTTCCTGGCATCTGTCTCAAACCGCAGAGCACTGCTGCCAGTCAGTGTGGGCAGAGTGAGGGGTATGGAAGTGGATTAGCAGCTTTGCAAAGTTCGCTTAGTCTTCTTACCTTTTTAACATATATTAAAACCCCTTACTCTTTTTTCCTTAAAGGATTCACTGATTTATGATGGTTGTGCTTCTGATTATTATTATTTAAACACAATTGATGGTTGAGCTGGAAAGAAAACACCAACAGGTTGCAGTAGGACAGTAGTGAGAGAATATAAAGGCAAAGGGGGGAACTTGGTATAGAGCGGGTGCCATGACAACCAAAATCTGGAGAAGCAACTTGATTCTGACACAAACAGATGATGCAGAATAACAATAGTTATATGTTTTTTTGTTAAATCTGTATTATCCTTAATCTCATGTGTCATACAAATAAGTACATGAAATTGAATATTTGACTTTATAGCTGAATTTCATAGGAAATTCAATAGCAACCTGTGACATATAGCGGTAATAGCTATAAATTACAATATAAAAAGCTGTGATATCCATCTGAAATGGATGTTGGAAAATGGCAGCAGGTTGTCATGATAAAGGGGGTGATAGGTGTGTATGAAGGCACATTTATACCCTTTGCAGCATCTGAGTGGGTAAGGTGAGGGCAAATAACTAAAAAATCTGTAGAGAAAAGTTGAGACACAAAGATTCAAGTGTCATAAACATACTTAAAGAAAACTAGCGTGCTACTTCTTTTTTTATGACACAGTTGGTGTTTTCGGATAGAAAGAACAGTTTCTGGGGAAGAATGTGTGTTTGCAAGTGTTACCAAAACGGCTGGAAAAAAATAGACAGAAAATATCATCAAATGCCAGGTAGCATCAAAATAGTTAAGGTGCTTATAGCTGTATCATGAAGAATAATACATTTCCAGTATATGAAAAAGTTCTGCATGCTGAATAGGGTTTGTGTCCATCATCTTTATTCATTTATGTCCCTTGTTACATTCCATAGAAATGTAGTCCTGGCCACTCTGAAACATGTCCCCAAACCAGAGTATTTTAATTTTGCTTGATTCTTCTGATTTTAAAATAATTTTTGAAACTTCAGTTTAAATTATAATTTAACAAAGCTAAATTATACCTAACCAAAGGGATTTGAATGTGCTAATGCTACCAAATGTGGAATGAAGACCCTAATCCAGATTAGAACTGTTTCATTGGAGATACAGATATAGATAATACGCACAAGTCTTTGTGATCACAGACAGACTACTGAAAAGCAATGAGGCATCAGAACTGCCAGGGCCTGTAATATAACATGGTACAGATTCCTTCACAGGGTAGGTTTCCCTCTGGTTTGGATACAGTTTGTAGTCTCGTTATCCCAGGACCAAACTGGATGAGACACTTCCTGTCTTTCTTTTTTACTTATTTTTTTAAGCAGCTCAGGGCACAGTCTATGTAATTGTGAACAGAATGATGGGGCAGAGTTTGTTAATCTCCCTTCTTTGCCATGTTACATGATAGGGGAAATAGCAGCTTGCTGAGAGGGATTTAGATTGGAGAAAATGGCCTGCGGGGAGTTGAACTTCCATTAGCACTGTGTTCCACATCCTCCTCCCCCCAGTACAGTACCTGCCTTCCAAGCAAGTTTAAAGAGATAGAAAATCCTATCAGCAATCCCATTCTTATCTAGTTTGGCCCTCAGCTGTTCCCAATCCTTCTTTGTTTCTGCATCACTGCTCTTTTGTTTTCTGATTGTGATGGTTATAGTGCCACTATCCATTGTGGCTTGCTAAGTGCCCTTGCTCAAGCAATAGTAAGCATTCAAGCATGTCCAGAATGTTTGTGTCTAGCTGGTATCTAGGTCTCCCCTCTCTGCCAAAACTCCTTATGTACTTCAGGAAATTCTTTTGCAATCACTGCCAGTTCACCAGTAGCAGTAAAATTGTTTTCTCTCCCATGCCTACTTAGTATAGAATGTTTAGGACTCAAATGCTAGGTACCTTACAGTGGAGTAAGTAAATCCTACTGAATACTTGTTTTTAATTATGATTAAATCTGTTTAGGCTTGTGATGTACAGACCTGGAAAATTATATATCACACTGAAATCAATGGGTCTTATTTCAAGCCAAACACATGTAGGAGTGAAGTTTTAGCTTTTCTTGATCTAGTTGAAGAGCACAATCAGTATGAAGTTGTGCTTTTAAATCTCATTGATTGATATTTGGATGCTGGCTACTACAAGTGCTAATTGCTGCCTCACTGCATGAAATGCCTTTCTCCTTGTGCTACAGAACTTCGGGTTCAAGCCGGAGTATTTAAGGCTCCTGTTGCATTTCCATTCGCCAAGGGAGAGTAGGTGGGTGGGTAGATTGGAAAGGGTCTTTTCTGGAGCTGTGTCCCCATTCTGAAACTCCATTTTTAAAGAAGGCTGGTGTCGGCCACATATTTGCCTTCTTTACGCAGACTGTAAACTCTTGTTTTACATGGCATTTGGTGGATTTTAAGTTTTACTTTTACTTTAATAAGGCTTTGTTCTCTTTTTCTTGGTGTGCTTATCTGTATGAGTATATTGTATATCAATAGGGACATGGGTGGTGCTGTGGTCTAATCCACTGAGCCTCTTGTGCTTGCCGATTGGAAGGTTGGTGGTTTGAATCCATGTGATGGGGTGAGCTTCCCTTCCTCTGTACCAGCTTCTGCCAACCTAGCAGTTCGAAAGCACACCAGTGCAAGTAGATAAATAGATACCACTGCGTCGGGAAGGTAAATGGTGTTTGTGTGCACTCTGGCTTCTGTCACGGTGTTCCGTTGTGCCAGAAGTGGTTTAGTCCTGCTGGCCTCATGACCTGGAAAGCTGTCTGTGGACAAACGCTGTCTCCCTTAGCCTGAAAGCAGAGATAAGCGCCACACCCCATAGTTGCCTTTGATTAGACTTAACCATCCAGGGGTCCTTTACCTTTACCTTTTACCTATTGTATATCATGTTATGGTCAGAAAGGAGATTCATAATCCTTTTCATAAATAATTAAAACTACCAGTATGTCATAAGTGGTTTTTATACATGTCTCTCAACCCACTGCTAAGTATCACTTACTCAGACACTAGTGCCTAGGTATTGTGTATACGTATTGCAGCTTTAATCTATGGCCCAATGAGAAGATTTGGGGCATGTTGGGAATCCGTAGCTGTGATGACAAAAACTCAGTAGCTCTTTGAAAGCTTTTTAAATGACTGTAATTGAAATACTTGTTGAGGAAGAAAATGTCCCCCTTTTGCCCTAAGCTCTGCTTTATTTGGGGTCTGTCATATGCATCTTTTGATTATCCCCATTGCTTCTCTGATTGCAGCTTTTTCTCATGTTCTATACAGGTCAGTGAAACAAACAATCCCTTGATTTGTAAAGAACAAGGGACAAGGGTTTGGTGGCCTCATTCAGAATTCTTGCTGGCTGCATTGAAGAACCACAGCCTAAAATCATGGGTGGTAAACATGCAGCCCAGATGCCAGAAGCAGGACAAGCACTGACAGCTGTGGAAAGACCTGTGGGCTGCTCTTCTATGGCAGTGGGGCTGCCTCACCTTGCAGTCTTTGCTGCAATAGTGTTGAGAGGCAAATGTGCCTCCAGGCATGGCTGGCCTTGAGTTGTGGCATGCATCACAAAGGTTGGCCATCCCTGCAACTAATTGTTCTGACGCATTCCAATTCTATCAAATTATTTTATCTAAATACCATGACTTGAGGATTCTGATTCAATTTTAAACAAATAATTGGAAACTTCAGTTTGGTCTGATTCCATTTTTGGAAGGGCCAGTTTAAGCTACCTCAGAATACTTGAAACCAACCATAGTGATTTGGATTGAAAAATAATCTATGGAGGAATAAAAAGAAACCCAGTTTTTGCTCCAGAGAAATGAACTCATACTAAACTGATTAAACATTCCTTTAGACCAGTCTGCAACAGTAGCAGATTCTGGAAATTTTCATATGTGCTCTTGAGAAATGATTTTTTTTTTGTTAGACCTTGCTTGTAAAAAAAAGCAGTTGTCTATACTCACAGCAAGCACTTTCCTTTCTGTTGTCCCTGTACTTCCATTCTTGGTTTTCCCCACTATACAGTGGTACCTCGGGTTACATACGCTTCAGGTTACAGACTCCGCTAACCCAGAAATAGTACCTCGGGTTAAGAACTTTGCTTCAGGATGAGAACAGAAATTGTGGGAGACTTCCGGGTTGGCGCCATCGCCGAATGGCGGACTCCCTCCGAGCTCCGGAGGGAGCCTGCTCGGCAGGGGCTGGGTCCTACCGCACCGGCGACGCGGGGACCCTTAAAAACCATGGGCGCTGAAACCCATGGACATGGTGACTCGGCTGGCACCTTTTGAGCCCCCCCCCGACCCGCGAAGGAGCCTTTTTAAAGGCTGCGGAACGGGTGACGGGGGTGGTGGTGCTTTGAGTCCTCCGCTTCCCCTGCCGAGCGAAGCCGCATGCCATTCGACGGAGAGCGCTGACTTCTTCTATTGGAAATTTGGACTTAAAAGCATAACCCGTGAGTAATCGGAACTTGGATTAAAAAAGGTGAGAAATTTTTAAAGAATTTGGAACGAGCGGGGGAGGCGTAAAAAGGAAGTCAGCCCCCCCCGTTGTAGAGGAGCTAAAGTAAAAGACTTAACATCTAAGATTGAGCGCAACCCTATTTTGATAAAGTTATGAAATTTCGCGATGGAAAATTATGAGATTGAGCTGGAGGAGAAAAGTGGAATTTAATCAAAAAGCAACCCCCCCCCCCCGGAACCTGGGAGCGTTTTAGTTAGAGCGCCGGGAGAAGACAAGGAGAGGTTTTGACAGCTGTCAAAGAGCTGTCAAAGCAGAAGAACAAAAATGAGAACTTTGTTACGAGGACTTTGCCGGTTATATTTGTTACAAATTGGATACAAAATGTTTAAAACAAGGAATAATAAGTTACTTTGACTGGTGGACGTGATCTGGAAGGGAACTGAGTTACTACAATCCACCTAGAGGAGCCGAGGGATATTACAAGTTGTTGACATCGAATTTGACAGAACTTTTTATCTCCTGGGAAACTGCAGAAATGGAACACTATTTTGGCTACAGAGGTTTACACACTAAAGTAGACAATAGACTTATCTATTGAAAAATGGAAGGGACTTGGCATCATGTTTCGTTCCTGAATAACAGAGCCTCTGCAGCGGAATTTAGAAGCTTTTGGAATTAGAACATTTGTGCAGGAAAACAGGAAAAGAAAGAGGAGAGAGATTAACAAGAACAACAAGAATAATAAGAATTGGACAAAGTTGGAAGTGGGAGCATTTGGGACATCCAGATTTGAAAGGTTTAAGAAATAAAATTGGAGTTTTTACTCCCAAGTATATAAAAATCTGGATGGAAAAAATGGGCCTTTTTGAGATAGACTCCTTCCAAGATTGGACATTTAAAATTAAAAAAGACTGGTAAAGGACTATGGTTTAAATAAATGTGGGAGCTCCAGGAAGACATCAGATGTTGATTAATATGGGGAACGCAACCAGGAAAAGGGGGAGGGAAATTTGGAATCCAAAGGGTGTAAAATCATATTTTATTTTATTATATTTTAATCTATTATGTATATTAAAGGGGGGAACGCGCGGAAGGGAATAGGTCGATCTTAGGAGATGGGAAAATATTTTTAAATTGGGTTAATGATAATAAGGTTAAAATTTGGGATAATAAATTGCTGATTTTATTTGTAAGAATTGGAATATAAGAGGGGGAGGGAAGGGGAAGTCCTGGAAAGATGTTACGGAAAATAAGATCTTAAATTTGGATGTTTTGTTTTTTTATATTGTTATAATTGGAAACTCTTAATAAATATTATTTAAAAAAAAAAAGAGAGAGAACAGAAATTGTACAGCGGTGGCGCAGCGGCAGCGGGAGGCCCCATTCGCTAAAGTGGTGCTTCAGCTTAAGAACAGTTTCAGGTTAAGAACAGACCTCCAGAACGAATTAAGTACTTAACCCGAGGTACCACTGTATTGCAGAAGAGCAGGTGACAAAATATATTGCTGAAGTTGTGGTAGCTTTACACTGGGTACACATGGATTGTGAAATATTTCTTTTTTTTAGATTGCACAAAAAGCCTACCTCACCACCCAGCTTATTTTAAGTAATAAGCTGTGAGCTTACTTTCTCATAAACACTGATCTATTTCACTTGATTGAATTTTTAAAATGTTAAAAGTGTTTATTTAAAGCATTGTTAAATAAACAGGAAAATAAAACTAACAGTGAATGACAGTGATGCAAATATTTTAAAAGTCTTGGGTGTAATGGGGAAGAATATCAGGTAACATGCTGATTTATTTCAGTTGCTTTCCTTCTCTATTGACAGTTACATTATATTTACTGTGAATGTTTACTGTGAATGGAGGTTTAAATAGACAGAGGTGGCCTTGGCAGCGGCAGCCCTTCTTGCAGATAGTACTTCAAAGAAGTTCTGCTCCTTTCTTCACCACCAAGGCACTAGCCTCTGGATTCATCCATTCCCAAAACTTTCCTCACTTTCCTTTTTGACACGCATCCAGGCCTGTCTATTTCACTTGCAAGGAAAATAAATACCTTTAAGGCAGCATATATCAGGGTGACCAAGGCAGAGACTGGATTCAGTCTTATTCCAGAGCATGTGAAGATGTGAGTAGTTTCCCTGAGGAGGGGATATTAGTGACTGATCAATAATTGTGACAATTTTCAAGGTTTAGAAGGGGCTTCTTTAGAAGGGACTTCACAATTGCCCTTTTCAAAATATCCATGGCTGCTATCTCTCTCTCAGATAAGGTGTTATTGACCTCTGTTTCGCTTAGAGCCCTCTGTTTCTGGTACTGTCAGATTTTTGCAAGTTTTTATTTATTCAGAAGTCTGTTCCATCCAATCTCCATCTGCATGGAAACTGCAGATTAAACCCCCCCCCTACACAAATCATATTTTTATTTCACTACTTATTTAAATATTCACTTTAAATGCACTTTTCTCGATGTATTGTTATAAATTTTGGATGCCGGAGTTTGTGGGTGCATGTTACTGATAGACTACTGAGTTTAGCAAACATTAGAATTAATTAAGGTTTGACTAAACTGTGCCAAACAAAGAAACGCCCGGATTCAGTTTTTGTAATGGAGCCAGGCCAGCTTGGCAGAGCTAGCTTAGTGGGAGTCATTGAAGGAATGAAGCCTGACGATGGCCAGTCATTAACCCATCAAGGAAGCCATTAAGAGGGCAAAGATGTACCAGACAGGGAAGGATGGGCTACCTCTTCCAGCTGTGTGTTAGTGGGCAGAGACCAAAAGGGTTTAGGATTTCAGTCTGGATGATCTAGGCTGGAGGAGATAGTTTCACAAGAGTAGCAGTGAGAGGGGAAGAAAGGAGGGTCGTAATAACAGCTGACAGTGACAGACTGTAACGAAGAGGCATGGAGCATGGCTGATTGCTCTGCTTTAGACCCAGGCCTGCTGTGGGAGAGCAAGGGACTGTACAGGCTGTAATGCTAGGATTCTCTGCCATCTAGGCTTCAGGTTGACATATACATAAATAAACGATGTGCAGTATCATAAAGACACCACAGTCTCTGCTGTGCCTTATTTTTCCAAAAGGAAACACTGACCCAGGGTTTAGCACACCTGGTATCCCTGGAATTTCACACTGCAGTGAAGATTGGGGTGGCATGCAACAGTATTTTATCCTAAAATACATACTTTGAATGCATTTTTATGCCAATAACTGGAACATAAAATTCAGAAAACTGTGAACTTTGAAGAATTATTATGTTCTGATCTGTATATTGGTCCAAGAGTGGTGAATTCAGTCAGCTAACATAAAAAAGCATGAATTTCCCTTCTGCTCCTTGTACTATGAAGTCCAAGTTTGTTTGTTTTTTTAATAAAATTTTATTGAAATTTTAAAGGTTACATGAGTAATAAAAAAATAACAGCAGAAAAACACCCAATTAGACCACAAAAGAAAGCAAAACAATACATAAAAACAAGTCCCATCAAAGAAAAAAGATAAAAAAGAGAACAGACAAAAAAGGGGAAAAAATGCATACAATCAAAAATAAAAGAACAAATCAAAATCAAACCTTTACATAACTTTCTTTCTTTAGCTTATTTCCTTGACCTCCTCACACCTCCCCTCTTTGTATTCTGGTTCAGTTAGATATTTCAGCAAATCCTTCACCTTTGTTTTTATCCTAATAATTTATCTTAATATACTGTAATTTAGCATTCACTTCTTTCACCAATTAATCATCCATTTTTACTTTGTTTAATCTTATTTCTCCTTAAAACTAATATATTTAAACTTAATCTCTTAAGACATTTCCCCTAGGGTCATAAAAAATTAATTCCACGATTTTTCCATCTCTCATTAATTTTTTTTTTTAATCTCCATATATACACTTTAAATTCCCAATTTTCTTCCACCATCTCCCCTCCCCGGTCTCGGCCCCTGCCGTCAGTTCCATCAACCTCCCAGCGTCCATCAACCTGGAGATCTTATATCCGAGGCTCTTAACTCTTCTTCACTTCCCTTTTGCCGGTCTTCTTGATAATCTTTGGTGCTAAAAAGCAGATCTCGGGGGAGCTCCAACCCAACGATGCTTATATTCCTTCTTGACAGGTCTGCCAGATTTCCATAGTTAAAGCTAGGGCCCATAAAGTATTCCGAATCGTGTTTCACAATTCTTCCAAGTCCAAAGGCCCCAAAAGCTCCAATCTCCTCCTGGCTCAAATTCATATTCCAAAAGTCATTTGATCCCCGCATAAGGGGATCTCTCCACCTTTCCTTTTCCAGATCAGGCCAGGCACCCATCTTCAAAAACTGGCTTCTCCTAATTACAGTCATATAAGGCTTCAAGTTGTAATCCTCCATTTGCCTCTTTAGGGTTAAGGCTCCCCGTTGTTTTGCTTTGTACTCAACAACAGCAACTTTCTCCTTCTCTAATTCATCAATTTGTTCAGTTAAGAAAGATTCCTGTGCCGGGTTCTTGTCGACTTCTATGCTGATACCCACTTTTGTTCCCAAAATGTCAATCTTAGTAGCCATGACATCTATCTGTTTATGCAGCTTTCCCAACAAATAGAATGTCCTATTCAATACAGACGCTACTTCTTCCTTTGCCGACATTCTTAAGATGTTCAAGGTCAGGACTAGTTTCTCACAGTCTTTATCTTAAGGCCAATTTCCCAGCTGCACTCTTGTAACAATGTCCCAAAACTCCCTCTAGAGGAAGACAGTCTCCATTTGTTTCAATCCTTTCCAGCACAATTCCAAAAGTAAATTAGTAACAGTTTCCAGTTACCTTTTCTTCTTTTTAAGTGCAGAAGCAGACAATAGAAACAATGTCTTTCTTTTAAAGCTAGCTGTCAAATTTGTCCTGTTTACCGTCAATGGGCTTTTTGTAAGCCGTTCCCAGGTTCAGAGACGTGATGCTTTGATTTTTAATTTTTCACCTTCTCCTGCAAGTTCACTTGGTTAAAATTAATAGTTTCAATCAGTGGAATTTTAATCCTTTACGTAAGACTTTCCAAAACCTTAGTTAACAACTACTTTGCTTCAGTCTATTTACAGAAAGGGAAGGTGGACTTCCTGTTTGAACCTTCCCCGTTCGGTGCCAAATTAAATTATTTAAAAGCTCAATTTCCTGTTCTACTCACAGGTTGTTGTTTAAAATCCAATTGTCCACAGGAAAAAAGTCAGCGCTCTCAGACAGCAGCAATGCGGCTTCGCTCCGTGAAATAAGCAGTCGATTCAAAGCACCGCGCCTCTCACTCCACGTCGCTCCGGATTCCCGATACCGGGTCTCCCCGCGAGTAGGGGGGGGGCGCTGAAGGTGCCAGTCGAATCCCAGGTTCACAGACTTCTTCCGCCTGTGATTTCTAAGGGTCTCCGCCTTCGCCGTGGCGGTCAGACCCTGTTTTTCACGGAGCCGGTTCCTCCCGATCGGAGGAGCTCCACCATTGCCGGAGGCGCTAACCCGGAAGTCCCTATGAAGGCCAAGTTTGTACCAAAACAAGTGCAAGACCAAATCCCTCCTAGCACCCTGTCTGTGTCCTTGAGCCACAATAACTGCAAACCATTGCAGTTGGTTTGCAATGGACCCAACAACTGACTGCAGTGTAGAACTTGTGAGATCAGAGTTGAGGGGGATGTGAGCAGTTTGCCCCCTCCCCAAATTGTCTAGCAAGTGTCTTATGCAAGTGTAGTATGTCTAGCAAGTGTAGTATGCTCCCAAGTGTCCCTGAGCAGGAAGCTGGAAGAGGAACAGAACATCCTGAGAACATGTTCATGGCCGGCAGCAGTGTGTGTACTCTCTCACAGCTTATGCTCTGTTCCTGAGCAGCCTTGTGGTACGAAGTAACATTAGCTTAAATGTTCTGAAGGTTAAATAACCTTCACATTGTAACTTTGTGAAATGGGCAACAAAGAATCTTCTTACACCTCAATGGCTAATGCATTGATTATGGCTTTTGTTTTCCTGGACAGCATCTACAGTATTTCCGTTATAGTGTATCGGTTATGTTTATATAAGACAAAAACATTTCACAAGTCTGATCGAGAAGAAAATAAACTCTACACTTCAGAGTTATTTTAGCACAGGTTTAAACATGTCTTGTAACTTCCTTTTTTGTACAAGCCTTTCAGTGATGAGTTGTAAACTGACAACAGTTTGTGCTATTGTGACAGACATTGGGAGGAGAAAGGCTTTCTTCCAGGGATCGGAGACCCATGTGTTGAGTCTCTAAGGGTTTCTCTAAAAGAGAAAAGAGAAAAGAATTATGATAGGCTACAGCTAGTAATGCAAAGCCAACATTGGATACAGCTTTCAGTATTAAAACATTTAAAATATTCTAACAGCATTATGTTTGGCTTTCTACTTTTCTACTTAATGCTTTTCTTAATGCATAATAAATTTCTTAGTGCCTATTCTGTCACAAAACACTTTGCCTTGTCCCTTTCCTACTATTTCAATCACCAATGATGTGTCAGCTGTCAATAAATATTATAAATGGCAGTTTGAAAAGATAGACACACACACAGAGATAGAGAGAGCGAGAGCATTAAATATATATTTCTTCTTGAAGAGCATCATTCTTGACTCACTTCTATTAGCAAGTAGACTATTGCTTTTCATTTGTATTGTTTTACATAGGCATCTGCTTCATAGTTTTCCACTGGGAATACATCATCTTGCTGCTAAAACATTAGCAGATGCAGTGCCCTCACTTTGCTTATTATAGAATTGGGTGGTTGTCAAAGGGCAAGAAGAAACTGGAATGATAGCCTGCAGGGTTCCCCATGGGCTGTTTTGGATCTTCCTCTTCGAGAGTGGAGAAAGAAGTCATTTCATAAGGCTCTGCAGCCATTACCTTTCTGATTACAGAGCTCCGAATCCCGAAAGGCATGCTAGGAGTGAAATTGTGGGGAGGCATGGATCTGAAGTGGGGGTTCCTGAATTGTGGTCTATGAGCTTCATTCAGGAGGTACACAGTGTGTCTGTAAAAATAAAATAAAAAACCTTTAGCACAGAGCATTACAATTGCTACAACAGGCAGAAAAATCACTGAGGGGTCCACCCCAGCTATTTTCAATAAGTTGGGGGGTCAGTGGGATTCTGATCTAAGACATTCAGATTCTCCTGACATGTTTCCTGAAATAAGGGGAAATAAGTTCCAGCCCCAGAGCTGCTATGTTTTTCCTCTCCTAGTGGAAACAGTGGGAAGGATGTACTTTTTAAAAAATCCATGAATTAATGAATGAAAACCACTGCTCCTTCCTTCCTTCTACCCTCTTTCCACATGCCTAGCAGGGTTTTAAATATACTGGATTTTCCAATGTGTACAGATCCCATGATACACCAGTAAGATTGCTCTGCTCATGGTGTTAAAAATATATTTTTAAAATATTATAATTACAAAATATTATAATGGAAATAATTGCTACCCAAAAAAATGCTATTAAAGGATAAGTACAATTATTTGTGCACCTCCTGTTCTTCCAAAAGTAGAGACTTTGCCCCACAGTAAACTCTTAATTTAAACTATTCTGTTTATTTGCTTTGCATTGCTATGAAGGAGCCAATCTTTGGAATATGCAGTGTGCTTGATGAGAGAAGCTGAGAATGAAAGGTGACCTACTAGTTCTGAGGTGGCAGAAGGGAGCCACTAACATTATGTATACATTTGGGATTTCTGTGGTGAATAGTGTTTTACTTTTATTGCATGTGCTGGAACCTACTTTTGTGGTCCCAGTCACAGTGCCACCCTCCCCCAGGCTGGGGTTAAATTGAGGGGCAATAAGATGTACTCAAACAGACAGCGATCCGGATAAAAAAGGGCCACAACGGTATTGACTACAGTTGTAGGTGGAGCTTAGGCTCAGGCATTGGGTGTACAGTGGTGCCTCGCAAGACGAAATTAATTCGTTCCGCAAGTTTTTTCTTCTTGCGAGTTTTTCGTCTTGCGAAGCACGGTTTCCCATAGGAATGCATTGAAAATCAATTAATGCGTTCCTATGGAGACCGCTTGCCAGGCTGGTGGTGTGGAGAAGGCTGGCGGTGGGGCGGAGAGACCTCCTCCCGCCGCCAGCTTTCGGAGCAGCCTTCCGAAGGCTGGCGGGGCGGAGAGACCTCCTCCCGCCGCCAGCCTTCGGAGCAGCCTTCCGAAGGCTGGCGGCGGGAGGAGGTCTCTCCGCCCCACCGCCAGCCTTTGGAGGAGGTCCGAGGACAGTGGGGAAGACGCGCTGCGCTTCCCCGCTGTCCCGGAGATTTCCCTATGGGCTTTCGTCTTGCGAAGGAAGCCCATAGGGAAATTCATTTTGCGAAGCGTCTCCAAAACGGAAAACCCTTTCGTCTAGCGGGTTTTCCGTCTTGCGAGGCGTTCGTCTTGCGGGGCACCACTGTATATCTGTTCCAGCTTCCTCCTGGAGGGCTGAAACTGCTTCAGGGCTGTGCCAAGTATTATGCCCTCCCCAAGACAGAGGTGGCTGTCCTAAGGCTGTCGCTGGGTGCTCTATGCCCCTCACTTGAATTCTGGACAGAGACTTCCACCGAGACTCCTCTGATGGGGTCCCCGGAATCCGCTGCTGGTTGAGGACACTCTACTCCAGAATGAATGACTAGGATTCCACCCAGTGCCTTAGAGTAGTGAAGTTTTGCTATGAGGAAGGCAAAACCTCCAGGCGGGCCAATTTGTCTCAGGCAGATTCCTTCCCAGCCCTGAAAACAGCGGCCATTGACAACCACAGGAAGGTCAGGGAGCACAGGAACAAAACATGTGCTTGATGGGAGAAACCTTGGGAAAAACAAAGTTAAACCAGCAACCTGGAAGGCAAGATGCATTTTAAGTACATGATAAAGAATTAACCTAAACCTTAACTGCACCAGAAGGCAATGATAGGGAGGGATAATAATAATAATTAACAACAACAACAACAACAACAACAACAACAACAACTCCCATCTGGCTGTGTTTCCCCAGCCACTCTGGGCAGCTTCCAACAGAACACTAAAATACAATAACCTATTAACATTAAAAGCTTCCCTAAGCAGGGTTGCCTTCAGACGTCTTCTAAAAGTTTGGTAGTTATTTTTCTCTTTGACATCTGGTGGGAGGACGTTCCACAGGGCGGGCACCACTTCTGAGAAGGCCCTCTGCCTGGTTCCCCGTAACTTGTTTTCTCGTAGCGAGGGAACCGCCAGAAGGCCCTCAGCGCTGGACCTCAGTGTCTGGGCAGAACGATGGAGGTGGAAATGCTCCTTCAGATATACTGGACCGAGGCCATTTAGGGCTTTAAAGGTCAGCACCAACACTTTGAATTGTGCTCGGAAAACGTACTGGGAGCCAGCGTAGGTCTTTCAGGACCGGTGTTATATGGTCCCAGTGGCTGCTCCCAGTCACCAGTCTAGCTGCCGCATTCTGGATTAGTTGTAGTTTCCAGGTCACCTTCAAAGGTAGCCCCACATAGAGCACATTGCAATAGTCCAAGCGAGAGATAACTAGAGCATGCACCACTCTGGCGAGACAGTCTGCGGGCAGGGAGGGTCTCAGCCTGCGGACCAGATGGAGCTGATAAACAGCTGCCCTGGACATAGAATTGACCTGCGCCTCCATGAACAGCTGTGAGTCCAGAATGAATCCCAGGCTGCGCATCTGGTCATTCAGGGGCACAATTACCCTATTTAGGACCAGGGAGTCCTACACACCCGCCCGCCTCCTGTCCCCCAAAAACAGTACTTCTGTATTCACAGGGTTCAACCTTAATCTGTTAGCTGCCATCCATCCTCCAACCGCCTCCAGACACTCACACAGGATTTTCATTGCCTTCACTGGTTCTGATTTGAAAGAGAGGTAGAGCTGGGTATCATCAGGGACAGCCCCATGGAGGCCATGCTTTCCACAAAGTCCCGAGCGGCCCCTTGTAAGGTCATGTTGGCATGGATGTTAAAATTCCCTAGGACAACCAAACTAGGTGTCTCCAGGAGAACATCCACCACGACCTGAAAAGCTCGGGCTGGGAATCCTTGGTACAGCGGGGAGATCGGTACACCAGAAGGAATCCTGTACTGCCCCTATTGCCCAACTTCCAGAACATGCACTCAGAGAACTGGGTCTTCCCAATAGGATGCCTGGTGCAAACTAATGACTTCCTAAAAATCACTGCAACCCCCCCTCCCTGCCCACAAGGCCTGGGTTGCTGTGTACAAGAGAAACCTGGTGGACAAGCAGCGGCAAGGACAGACCCATCTGCTTCATCCAACCAAGTCTCTGTTACACATGCCAGGTCAAGTCCTCCATCCATGATCAAGTCATGGCTTTATGAATCATTGACCTGGCATTGCACGGCAGCACCTTCAGGTTATGTGGGTCTCCCTTGCTGATTCCAGTAACCGTCTGGTCAGGACCAGACCCGGAGGCAGGGATAGTCCTCAAACAACAACTAAGCCTGCTTCTTTGGTAATGACATGGTCTGGTCTTAGCGTAACTCCTCCTCCTACCCGTGATCACTGAGATCAGTTGTCCCAGTGCATCCCCCCCCCCGTGTGTTGGGTTGAAATAAACGACAGACGAATGGCAAGTGTCATATGGGAGGCATCTCTCGAGCATGTCTCGGGGAGCCCCTTTTATTGAATATTACAGCATTGCCACATATGTGCTTGTTGCTGATTGGTTAACACAAATACAATGCAAGGGTTGCATATAGGCATTAATCATCAATAGATTAAAGGTTGGGAAAGGGTACACAGAATTGGACAGGCGTGAAAACCTCCTTATTAAACTATTACTAGTGATTGGTATATAGCATTCATCCGTAGATGTGGTCAACCAAGCACTAAGAACAGGTCAGGATGCAATGTCTCATGAACTCAATGTGGACTGAACATTCTAGGGTGATGAAGGAATGTCTCAGCTTAAAATGGTTTAGCCAGAGTCATGTGTAGAAGCAAAACTTCCCATCACCTGTGGAACATGCCCCAGCCATTTTGTTGGCTTGGACCCACTTCCCGGCAGCCCTGACCCCTCCCCTTAAGAACAAAATAAAACTTAAAAAAACAAAAAACAAAAACACACACACACACACAATGGAACAATAAAACAATACAAACAAAAAACTGTAAAAATTACAAACACATCAAAATTAAACAAATTCCCGAACCCAACTAAACATCCATCCCACCCCCACACAAAAAAATTAAAAGGGAAAAAAGAAAATTTTAAAACATTTTAAAAAGAACTCTGCGCTGTTCTGAGTGCTTATGGGCAGCAACAGCAGCTGTGGCAACCGTCCTTAGGAGGCCTGTCGGGCCCTGCCCTGGGCCAGGGGGTGAGTGGCAGGAGCGGGGCCCTCAGGCACTCACGCAGGGGAGTCCCTCTTTTGCCAACCATGCTGAGGGTGTTCAGAACTCTTATGCTTGTGTGAGAGAGGTCAGCTTTGAATTCCTAAATACATTTCATTTCGGTTCTGTAGAATTTTTCAGAAATAAATGTTGGTTACATGGATAGACCTGTCGTTTGGACAACTTTAAGTGATGGAATACACACATCAAGGATACTCTGGCTTTGGGATCTGATGTATTGTATTCTGTTTGGCTTCGACTCTTATCAGTGTTATCTAAAGTGCTACAAAACCCTTAATTCACTGCTGATGTTTTTGAAAGAAAGTTGCAACAATTTACCACGGAGTTAGTCATGCTGTATCAAAGGAAGATATATTGCTCATAAAACCAGTTTCGGTATATTGTAGTGTTTGTACTAAGATTCCACCAAAGTTGGCCTGCTCCTTTCACCTGTGGCTAAGCTTGACGATTTGTTCCCTTTCTTTTGCAAGCATGTGGCATTTTGTATTTCTGTTTTTAAAACAGCCTCTGGGTTTTGATCTGTCAGACCCAAAATAGCTTAGAACTGTCACCTTCAGAAAAAAAGTCTAATCTGTAATATTGTAAGGCACTACTTCTATACGTTGATTTTCAATAACAATTCTTGATGGATATGGAAAGAGGCATGGTTTGTTCAGGGTCACTGCCTCTTCTGCAAAGGAATTCCTCTTTTCAGTTTAACTGGATCATGAATTTGGTTACCTTTTAATCAGTGTGCAAGAGTCTCTGTTCTGACATTGTTGTGGCTTAAAAAAAATAAGGAAATTAAAGACAACATGGATGGATTAAGTATTCTTAACAAGAGGATAACTTATGTACTTCAAAGTTTATATACGATTTGTTAAAATATGTTATCTTCTACAGTTTGTTCGTTTTGAAATTTATCGCCTTTATCCCACCCCTCCGTACCCTGAGAAACAGAGAAGTGAAACACCTTTATTGTACTAAGCAGTATTTTGAACAATAATGCAGATTCATCAGGCAAAATAAATATTTATACTTCAAAAGGAAAAATAAGCATTTGATTGCAAGGCACAGGCCAAATAAATTTTTAAAAAAGCAATCTTGCCTTCTGAATATATTTGCTCTTATCAAAGATGTGTCACGATTCTCAGGCTGTAGATGCGGAGGGAAAACTGGTTTTTAAAAAAGAAAAACATTTGTCTATCCTCTTTGAAAATTTTATGTTGACACCTGTGATGGGATAATGAGCTGCTTGTGCGTAAAAGCTGAATCCCTCAGAGCTTTGGCATAGGTCTCAAAGCTCTGCCTTTACGGGAGCCCTCAAAGCATGACTCCCTCAATCGCTGGCAGAATCTGTCAGTGGGCGTTTCCGGAATTTGCACCAACATAAGAGTTCCTTAACGGAAACTCTCCTTCGGGAGTCTCGGCGTGACAGTTTCCTGCGAGGAGTAGGTGTACCCAGAGGAGGTCCTGAGACCTCCCCGCTGTTTTCACTGGAAGTCTCTTGGAGCCATCCCTCCGACTGAGTTTCTCCATGAACTCTCTCTCTACCCCTGCTGGTTCCTTCCTCCGCATCCGAGGGTCTCCTAGCCTCCTTGAGCCCCTCCACCACCTGACTCTCCGATGGCAGTTCCCTGACATCCACCTCCCCTCCAGGGCCCCCCTCACATCCCCTCTCCCCCTCTTCTATGGGCGGTGAGGATGGAAAACCCCTGAAAGAATCCTCCTCATCTTCGGATGACTCGAAAACCGCCCTCCACCGACTACTGTCCCTTCTTCCCGAGTACTCTTCCTCATCGGATTCTTCTCCCTCTCCCAGCCCTGATTCTGGGAACCCTTCGAACTCCTCTTCTTCGTCGGTGGTGCCGAAGTGTTCTTTCCAGAACCGTGTCACGGGCTGGGGTTTCCTTGGGAACCTGCGATGAAACGTTTCTACTAAAACCTCATCATTGACCGCTTCTGCCGGTACCCATGTGTTCTCTGACTCCGGTTCCCCTTCCCATGCCACTAAATACTCCACCTGTTTACCCTTCCACCTGGAATCAACTATTTCTGCCACGTGACTGCTGCGTTCCCTCTCTTCTACTGACGGTACCGGGGGAACCTCACCCTCACGTCCCACAAACTCCCGACCCTCTCGGTATGGTGACAGTAATGATCTATGGAATACTGGGTGCAGTTTCATGTGGTTTGGCAACCTGAGTTTGAAGGCCACCGGATTTACCTGTTGTATGACCTCAAAGGGTCCCAGTCGTTTGGGCCTCAATTTCTTACACCCGCCCTTGAATGGCAACCCTTGTGTCGACAACCACACCCGGTCCCCCACCCTTATGGTCTCGCCTTCCCTTCTGCTCCTGTCTGCCTGTTTCTTGTATTCTTCCTTGGCCCTATCCAAATTCATTTGGAGCTGACGATGTATTGCTTCCATTTCTTCTACAAAGTGTTCCGCTGCCGGTAGGCTCCATCTTTCCCCTCCTTCCCCTGGAAATGCCCTAGGATGGCACCCATAATTAGCCAAAAAGGGACTCATTCCCGTGGACACATTCTCCGCGTTATTGTAGGCAAACTCGGCCAGAGCCAATTTCTCTACCCAATCATTCTCTCTGTCATTCACATAACACCTCAGGTATTGTTGTAGAATACTGTTTGCCCTTTCCGCCTGCCCATTAGTTTCTGGATGTCTGGCGGTCGAGAAATTTACCTCTACGTGCAGTAAGCTCATGAGCTTCCTCCAGAACCTGGAAGTAAATTGTTTCCCTCGGTCTGAGACCACCCTCAAGGGGGCGCCATGCAACCTAAAAATGTGTTTTACAAACAACCTGGCGGTTTCTTCTGCCGTGACCGCATGTGAACAGGCTATAAAGTGGCACATCTTGGTTAATGGGTCTACCACTACCATGACTGCTGTTTTCCCTTTGGATTTTGGCAGATCCGTCATAAAATCTATGGATACTGCCTCCCATGGCCGTTCTGGTGTGGGTAATGGTTCCAGTAACCCCGCCGGTGCCAGCCTCTCCCCTTTTGCCCGCTGGCAGCGGTCGCACCCCCTTACATACTCACGTACATCTTCCCTCACCTTTGGCCACCAGAACTGCCTGGTAACCAACCACATGGTTTTGTGTTGCCCAAAGTGCCCCGCGGTGGGGCTGTCGTGCAATTGTTTGAGCACTCTACCCCTCAGTTCCCCTTCTGGTATGTACAGTGCCCCTTTGTAATAGAACGCCCCGTTCCTTTCCTCAAACCCCCCTGTGTTCTCTCCAGCTCCCCTGAGCCCTCTGAGCTTATCTTGGGCGTATTCATCGTTCTCGGTTCCCTCTACCAGTTCTCTTTGCCCCACCAATGCTGCCCCACACACCCAGTGGTCCTCGGGGATGATATGCCTTTCCTCCGGCGCTCCCTCCCCCTCTAAATACTCTGGTTTTTCGAGAGAGAGCGTCCGCCCTGACGTTCTCCGGGCCCGGTACGTAACAAATTTTGAAATGGAATTTGGAGAACTCCTGTGCCCATCTCACTTGTCTCTGGTTCAGTACTCGGGCCGTTCTCCAATATTCTAGATTTTTGTGGTCCGTGCACACTTGGACCTTGTGCTGTGCTCCAATCAGCAGGTGTCGCCACCGCCGAAAAGCTTCATGAATGGCGAGCAGTTCCCGGTCGTACACGGCGTAGTTCCTCTCGGATTTGTTCAATTTCCTCAAGAAGAAGGCACACGGTCTCCAGTCCGACGCATCTTTTCCCGGCTGGAGAAGCACCGCCCCTACCGCTCGATCAGATGCATCCGTTTCTACCCTCATCGGCTTCTGAAGATCCACGTGCAAAAGCTGTTCTTCCGACGCGAACGCTTTCTTTAGCCTTTCAAACGCTTGCTGCGCCTCTTCCGTCCAGGCGAATTTCTTCTTACTACTGAGACAATCAGTGATGGGAGCCACTAAGTGGGCAAAGTTTTTGATGAACTTCCGATAGAAGTTTCCAAACCCCAGGAACCTCTGCACGTCTTTCCTGGTTCTGGGTGTCTTCCATTCCAGTACTGCTTGGACCTTGCTGGGATCCATGGCTAATCCCTTGTCTGACAAACGGTACCCCAGGAATTCCACCTCTCTGGTATGAAACTGACACTTCTCCAGTTTCACCCACAGCTGGTTTGCTTGCAGCCTGCTTAGTACCTCCTTGACATCTTGCACATGCTGCTCCTCATTCTCTGAGTACACCAATACGTCATCTAAGAATGCCACACAGTTCTTGTAAAGCAAAGGTCCCAGGACGTGATTCATGAAGGATTGGAAGCAGGCTGAGCCCCCCTGTAGACCGAAAGGCATAACGAGATACTCAAAGGCCCCCAGGGGGGTGAACATGGTAGTTTTCCATTCATCTCCTTTTCTCATCCGTATCAGGTTATACGCCCCCCTCAGGTCCAGCTTGGTAAAAATCTTTCCCTTCCTCACCTGGGTTAAAATGTCATCAATTCTGGGCATGGGGAAAGCCACTGGTTCTGACACTGCATTTACGGCCCTGAAATCCACTACAAGCCTGGGTTTATCCGTGTCTTTTTTGTCCACAAAGAAAACTGGGCTACCCCCCACCGCTCGTGACTCTCTGATGAAACCTCGTTTCAGGTTCTTGTCAATGAACTCCCTTAACTCCTGCATCTCCCTGTCGGACATGGCGTACAGTTTGCCCACTGGCAGCTGGGCTCCTGGGAGTAGGTTAATTTGACAGTCAAAGGGTCTGTGCGGGGGCAGTCTATCTGCTTCTCTCTCGCTGAAGACGTTACCCAGGTCGGCGTATTGTTGTGGTATTTCTCCCTTTTTTTCCACCTCCATCCCTGCCAGAGTGGCCATGGCTCCCCCCTGAGTTTCCCTTCCCTTGCAGTGTTCTAGGCAATGAGCTGACCCAAAAGAGACTATCCGCTGGTGCCATCCCACTAGCGGGTCATGCAGCACCAGCCAGCTCATTCCCAATATGATGGGCGCTCCTCCCAGGGTGGCCACATGAAACGCAATCACTTCCGTGTGCCTTGCCACCTTCATTATCATGGGAACAGTCTGTTGGTTCACTTCTCCTCCCAGCAGTTCCCTCCCATCAATCGTTGTCACCTGCAAAGGGTTACTTAAAGGGAGCGTCTGTATCTGGTGTTCAGCTGCAAACTCCTTACTCATGAAATTACAGGAGCTGCCTGAGTCTAATAGAGCTTTTATCGTTAGCGGATGTCCATTGGGTAGCTCTAGCAACACCTCTATGACTAGAGCTGCTCTTGGGGGTTCAGGCTTGGGCACGTTCACTGATCCTTGGCCTGGCTGCTGTGCCCTGATGCTGGCAGCCAGGCGTTGGCTTTTACCTGCTCCTTACCCCCCTCCTCCTCACTCCCAACAGCTCCAGCCATCCCTTGCCATCCCTTCCTTTGAGGGCAGACTCTGGCAAAATGTCCTGGCTGTTGGCAGAGGAAACATTTTTTGGCGCCTTTCCCCTCCTTCTTCCGCCCTTCGTTGGCGTTTGAAATTCCGCGCACACGCGCGCTGTCCCAATCTCCATCGGTTCTACAGGCGGGGAAGGTTGCTCCGGCATCTCAGGAATGCGGAAATTGCTCCAACGCTCTCCTCTCCCTTCCCGCTTCTCCAGAGCCCTTGCTTCTTGGCGCGCTCCAATCGCGAGTGCGGATTTGGTCAGCTGATCCATGGACTCTGGACGGGGCGCGCGGGAAAGCTCGTCTTTTACCACTGGGGATAGCCCTTCTTCAAACAGCATTTGTATCGGGTCCGCAGACAGGTCCCACCCCAATTTATGTATCAGCATGGTAAACTGTGTCCAATACTCTCGGACGGACTGATTCCCCTGTTTACACGCCATCAACTGTCTGCGCACCACCCCCTGTTCAATCTCGCTGGAAAACATCAAGTCCATCGCGAGGAAAAACTTTCTCAAGTCCTTTAAGGCGTCATTATTCGCTGCCATCAGGGGCCTCACCCAGTCTCTAGCCCCCCCCTCGAGATGCCCAATCACAAAAGCCTCTCTCGATTCCTCATCGACAGAGTCATCAAACTGCAGATTGAGGGCATACTGCATCTCTGTCTTAAAGGCTTGGTAATTTCTTGGGTCACCCCCAAACTTTTGCACCAACCCTGGTACCTTCCTTGCAATGGGGGTGGTTTTCCCCTTTTCATCCTGAGCCCGCCTCTCCTCAAGCCGCACCGTTTGCAGTGCTAGCTGGTGTTCCAATGCTCTGTATCTTTCCTCCAGACTTGGACCCACTCCAGCTCCACCTGCCCCTCCGGCTTCGTTTGGGTTACTCATGATGCCTCTCCTTTGCACAAGCGGCTTTCAGGGACTGACAGATTGCTGTGATGGGATGAGCTGCTTGTGCGTAAAAGCTGAATCCCTCAGAGCTTTGGCATAGGTCTCAAAGCTCTGCCTTTACGGGAGCCCTCAAAGCATGACTCCCTCAATCGCTGGCAGAATCTGTCAGTGGGCGTTTCCGGAATTTGCGCCAACATAAGAGTTCCTTAACGGAAACTCTCCTTCGGGATTCTCGGTGTGACAGTTTCCTGCGAGGAGTAGGTGTACCCAGAGGAGGTCCTGAGACCTCCCCGCTGTTTTCACTGGAAGTCTCTTGGAGCCATCCCTCCGACTGAGTTTCTCCATGAACTCTCTCTCTCCCCCTGCTGGTTCCTTCCTCCGTATCCGAGGGTCTCCTAGCCTCCTTGAGCCCCTCCACCACCTGACTCTCCGATGGCAGTTCCCTGACAACACCCTTCACAAAATGAAAATTACTTGGTTCAAAGCTGAGTTAAATGTATTAACACACTAGGATTGTCTTCAGATATCATGCTCTCTGACTTATCCTTGCAAAGCACAGGCTGGAGGATTGGAAATAAGCCTTCTGTCTGTCCATTTTCTTTACAATAAGGACAAATAAATCACTACATCTACTAAACAAATTTTGAGCTGTTATTTGTTTCTGTCTTTTATTTCTCCCACAAAAATGAACCTGGGCTGTGGGGAGGTAACGTGGGCGACATAGTTATAATTATTGGTATTGTAAGCCTTGTTCCTTGGGGAATGAAGTCTCTGCAGAGCCCATAGATAGAAAAACTGCTATCATGTCAACACCGGTTAAGATTTAGTCAAGCAAACAATCTGTGCTAACTTGGCATTGTACTGTATATCCAGTAAAATATCCACAGATATAAAGAAGCCGAAAGAAAGCCAAATCTTTTCTGTAAAAGAAGGAAAAGCAACAAGTGAAGAAGCCATTTCTATCTAAAGGCAGTCTTGGCACAAAGTGTAGTTTCAGCAGTCACTACAATGAAGGTATTTTGGCAGATCTCTGGTAGCTGCATTCCACTGTCTTGTACCATAGACGCAAGTTTTGTACAGATCTAGTTAACAAAATGTAGGCATAAAGATACAGTGCTAGCAATAAGGAAAACTAACTTTGAAGTATATGTGGACCCCCCCCCCCCGTTATGCTAGCTAGAATTTTGTAATGCAGTTTGGATTTTGTCTCATTAAAAGCAGGGGACTACTCCTATCTGACACATAGGAACATTTTCTCTCTCCCTCTAGCTCTTTCTGTAGTGGACCTTACTAACAGGTACCGACTTAAAATAGGGACATTTCAAGGAGCAGACACAGTAACTCCTTGGTAACTGTGCCCTACATAATTGCTTGTTGTTATATTTGGCTTTCTCTTTGGTGGTTTTGCTTCAGGAGCAGGAGGTTTAACAGCTATATTTTCCTAATAGTAGCTGGAGTTGTAATATATTTTAAAAAATAACTCTTTCTTACTTTCCATTAGAAAGAGAAGAGCAATTATGACACCCAAATAATAATTAGAAGCAGTGTTACCGTGTACTTTTTTGCACCTGAAGTGGAAAGATAAAATCGCACCCTTCTCCACTCATTTTTGAATGACATGGAGATTATTTGACAGGAGTGTGTTAAATCCTCTGGAATCTGTTATCCAAAGTGTTTCATGTTGCTTACATTGCTTTGGGTGAGGATAGCCATAGCTATGTGTTAAGTTGTGGGTGAACATATCAGAAGACACAGCGATTCTTCAAACAGCTCCTGTTTATTCACAGGCCAGAACAGAACTGAACTGAAGGGTTCAGCCAGCCTGCTTCTATAGAGCTCCACCACAATGCAACTGTAACACTTTCTATAACTATCCAATCACTGAACGCCACTTTCAGTCCCTTATTTGCATATGTGGACCTGAGTGAAAACTATCTACAGTATCCCCCCTGCTGGCCCAGGGTGAGAATTTCAGTACATAACACCCCTCCCCACCGAGATAAGGCATTAGTTACAATCGTAATGGTTTCCTTATATACAGCACTACACATAATGGTTCAATTATGCACAAAAGCATATCGGTTACATTTCGCATACTTCTATTAGACCGACAGTGTTACATGTCCAACAACATAGTCCTTTAAATAAGTTGGGCACTTGGAAACTCTGCCAGACCGCCCGGGACTGGTAGCCAAGTCCGGGGGGGGGGGGCACACAATTCTTGCTGAGGCTGTGGTGCGACCCTAGGTGGCGTTGAAACCAAGTCCCCTGGATCCACTGCTGTGGGTGGAACCTCCGCGAGCGGAGTTGGCGGAATGTCAGGCACAGCAGTGGTCTGAGCCTGTGGGAAGTCCAGCAGACCCACTGAAGCGGCTTGGATTCGGCTCCACGCCCGCAGTTTGCAAGAGAGGTGTAGGTGGAGCCTCACCATCTGTAAGGTCTGTTCCGGAGCCACGAGCACAGTTGGGGGCACCATGGTAGTGTCCAAGTCCCCAACCCTGCGCCTAAGCTGGTCTATGTGCTGGCGCCACAAACGTCCGTCTTCAAGTGCCACCTGGTACGAGCGAGGTCCAGTGACTCCCACAACTGTGGTTGGCACCCAAGGAATGTCCCCCACAAAGTTCCGGGCAAAGACCTGGTTTCCTGGAATAAAGGACTGTGGCGCGTTGGCACAGCCTGGGGGTTCAGCCACGGCAAAGTCCAGGTGCAGCCGGTCGAGCGGAGATCTGAGGCGGCGGCCCATAAGCAGTTTGGCAGGACTGTGGCCACATGAGGGGTGATGCTGCACGAACAAGTATTCGGCGACCCGCTCATGCCAGTCTCCCCGGTCCAGGCGCGCCAGTGCCTCTTTTGCCGAGTGCACTATTCTCTCCGCTTGCCTGTTGCTAGATGGATGAAACGGTGCCGTTAGGGCATGGCGGATGCCCAGCCCCAAAAGGTACCGCTCAAAAGTGCCTGAGGTGAACTGCGGTCTGTTGTTGGAGACGAGGACATCAGGACACCCATGCGTCGCAAAGAGGCCTCGCAGCACCTGGATGACGGCCTCGGTAGTGGTGGAGGGCATCAGGGCCACCTCCAGCCATTTGGAATATGCGTCCACCACTACCATAAAGGTCCGGCCGTGAAAGGGGCCAGCCAGATCGATGTGTACCCTCGACCAGGGTGTCTTGGGCGTCTCCCAGGTGTGTCCCTTTGCTGCTGGTGGCGCAGGCCTAGATTCTTGGCACGCTTGACAGACGGAAACCCAGGCAGTGATGGCATCATCCATGTTAGGCCGCCAGACGTAACACCAAGCCAATGCCTTCATTTTGACGATTCTTGGGTGGCCAATGCGCAGAGCCTCAAGGACGCGTTGACGGAGTCTTTGGGGAATCATGACGTGGTCTCCCCACAGCAGACAGCCGCCATGAGCCAAGAGTTCGTGTTGTCTGGTTGCAAACAGCTGGAACTCCAATGCAAAAGGCCCTTGTGGCCACCCCCTCCACACCCAGTTGAGCACACGGCTGATGGTGCGATCCTGGGCAGATGCGAAGGCCACAGTGGCAGCTGATACAGGTGCTGCCGGGAGATCCTCAATTAGGAGGAGCGATGAAGCAGGAGCCGGGTCTTCCACAAACACTGGAAGAGGGCAACGGCTGAGGTCGTCGCCATGGCCCATCAATTTTCTCGGGCGGTGGACGAGCCGGTAATGGTAGGCAGCCAGGAAAACAGTCCATCGCAGCATGCGCGGTGAGAGGACCAGTGGAGCTGGTCGATCACCGGCTAGGAGGCCCAGGAGTGGCTTGTGGTTGGTGATGAGGTTGAAAGTTCTGCCATAGAGGTATCCATGGAACCTCTTCACTCCAGCCACAAGTGCCAGTGCCTCCTTGTCAAGCTGGCTGTAATTCTGTTCGGTTGGAGCTCCTTCAATGAACACAGTGATGTTCAGCTTGCTTCGCGTAGGCGAGTCGGTTTGGTCAGTCGTGGTTCCGGACGGGCAGTGGCAGTTGGTAAGAGCGAAACAGCTTTCCTTTGTTGGACTGGAGTGAAGACTTGGACTTGCAAGTCGGTGAATGGGTTGTCGGACAGAGCCGACCGGCAGACCTTAGCAATGTGGCCCCTTCTGGAACACTTCCATCAGATGGTGTCTCTGAATTGACACTTGGCATGGGAATGCTTGCCTCTGCAGCCGGCACATGCCAATTGGCCCTTCTGTTTAAACTTCCCGTGCTCCCGCTTTGTCTGGTGCACGTCATTGTCTTCACTGGAGGATGCCCCATCACTGCTGGCCTCTTCGTGATGCACTGAAACTGGCTTGCTAGCAAGACGCGGGCTGCTGGCCTTGCAGCTTCCGAGGCCACAGCCTCCTCAGTGGCTTTCTGCAGCGTGAGGTCTGGCTTGGCGAGGAGACGCCGTTGCAGACCGATGTCCTGGACCCCGCAGACAATTCAATCCGTCAGGGCATCGTCTGAGTCTGGGAACTTGCAGTGCATTGCAGCCTGTCGGAGGGCCGAAGTGTAGTTGTTAATTGACTCCCCCTCTGCCTGGTTCCGGTGGTAGAATGCATGGCGGGCAGCAGTCTTGGGCGGCTTTGGCGCGTAGTGGTTGCGGAGCTTCTCTTGAATCGTGTCCCATAGCGCTGCCTGGGCTGCTTGAGGCTCAACCAATGCTCGGGCCGTCTCGAACACCTCGGGCCCACAGAGGCTGAGGAATAGGCCCCGCTTACGCTCCTCTGACACTTCCATCAGCTCGTTGGCTTGGAGGTAGCAGTCAAACTGAGGGAGGTAGGAGTCCCATGATTTAGAGGCTGGCGCAAATGGCAGTAGAGGCACAAGTGAAGCCATGATTCCGATGCCGGTGTGAAGGGCGATGGCTGGAAGACAGTACTCTAGCCAGAACAGTCAACTCCGAATTGGTTCTGTTCAGTGATTTCACTCAATGATTCAGCTCAGTGATTCAGCTCAGTTCAGAGGATGGCCGCATCTGGCTGTGCTCTGATGTCCATCCATCCCATCCTCGTTGCCAGTGTTAACTTGTGGGTGAACATATCAGACGACACAGCGATTCTTCAAACAGCTCTTAGAATCATAGAATCATAGAATCATAGTTGGAAGAGACCACAAGGGCCATCGAGTCCAACCCCTAGCCAAGCAGGAAACACCATCAGAGCACTCCTGACATATGGTTGTCAAGCCTCTGCTTAAAGACCTCCAAAGAAGGAGACTCCACCACACTCCTTGGCAGCAAATTCCACTGTCAAACAGCTCTTACTGTCAGGAAGTTCTTCCTAATGTTTAGGTGGAATCTTCTTTCTTGTAGTTGGGAACCATTGCTCCGTGTCCGCTTCTCTGGAGCAGCAGAAAACAACCTTTCTCCCTCCTCTATGTGACATCCTTTTATATATTTGAACATGGCTATCATATCACCCCTTAACCTCCTCTTCTCCAGGCTAAACATGCCCAGCTCCCTTAGCCGTTCTTCATAAGGCATCGTTTCCAGGCCTTTGACCATTTTGGTTGCCCTCCTCTGGACACGTTCCAGTTTGTCAGTGTCCTACTTGAACTGTGGTGCCCAGAACTGGACACAGTACTCCAGGTGAGGTCTGACCAGAGCAGAATACAGTGGCACTATTACTTCCCTTGATCTAGATGCAATACTCCTATTGATGCAGCCCAGAATTGCATTGGCTTTTTTAGCTGCCGCGTCACACTGTTGGCTCATGTCAAGTTTGTGGTCAACCAAGACTCCTAGATCCTTTTCACATGTACTGCTCTCAAGCCAGGTGTCACCCATCTTGTTTATTCACAGGCCAGAACAGAACTGAACTGAAGGGTTCAGCCAGCCTGCTTCTATAGAGCTCCACCACAACGCAACTGTAACACTTTCTGTAACTATCCAATCACTGAACGTCACTTTCAGTCCCTTATTTGCATATGTGGACCTGAGTGAAAACTATCTACAGTATCCCCCTGCTGGCCCAGGGTGAGAACTTCAGTACATAACACTATGTATGTGTTCAGTCCATGTTTTTGGTGTGTACCAAATGCTTGAACATTTGTGAAAAGCTGTAAGATAAGTTTTATTTAATTTGTATTTATTTAACCAAATTTATGTACCACCTGATAGTACCAAAACCTCTTAAGTGCAGAAACATAGTTTAAGTGATTAACAAAATATAAGTGGTTTACCAAATATATTAAAATTTTCAATAAAAGCAGTTAAAAACAAGCAGTTTGATTTTTTTAAAGAAACACCAGTAAATAGAATCTGCAACAAACTCAAATGAGATTAAAACACATCAACAGCTTCATGTCTGCACATGCTTGCCTCAACAAAAATGTGCCAAGCTGAAAAGAATACAGTGAGGGCTCATACCTGATGGCAGTAGTCTGGGAATTCCAGAGTGCAGGTGCTGCACTAAAAAAGCAATTTCTTCAAACGGCAAAGTGAATATTGTGTGGCATCTGTAATGGTACCATTTCTGCAGATGGAAGTGGTCACCTGGGCACATAAAAGTTAAGGCAATCCTGCTTCAATATCCATGCACTCAGGCTACATGTTAGCGCACCAGTCAATTAAAATATCAGCTTATGAATTTTTTTGGAGAAGTACCTCCACCCTCAACTTGCCCTAGTTTGTTAAGAGCTTCCAGTAATCGTAGCTAACTACTACTGAATTACCTAGTCTTCATTTCAAAGTTTGATATGCTGCTGCCACATCCATGACAGTGATTTCTGCATATAGGTGATGCTTGGGAATTCTGCTGAGCTGGATAGAGATGGGGCGTTTGTTCTAGAGGAGGAATCAGGTGTGCAGCTTGGTGGTTCTCCTAGACAAGGCAGTAACCGTAAGAGATACACGTGGTGTCTGGCGTTGGGATCACTTTATCAGTTTCAGCTGATTTGCCAGTTTCAGTTACTTACACACTGATTAGATCCATTCTGGATCACTAGTTTGCTATTTACCGTATTTTTTGCCCTATAGGGCGCACCTCATTTTTTTGGGGGAATTTTTTTTAAAAAAATATTTCCACCCCCCCCCCCAAGCCTGAGCTTCCCCCGACCCCAGCCCCCAGAACAGGCTGCTATCCACAAGCCTTGCGAGCCTGGTGGGAACTTTACAGATGCCACTTCCATCTGCAGAAATGGTACCATTACAGATGCGGGAACTACAGATCTCGTTTTTTGACAGAATTACAACCCTGGTAGATGAAGGGAACGCAGTGGATGTAGCCTACCTTGATTTCAGCAAGGCATTTGACAAGGTGCCCCATGATATTCTTGTAAAGAAGCTGGTAAAATGCGGACTTGACTATGCTACCACTCAGTGGATTTGTAACTGGCTGACTGACCGAACCCAAAGGGTGCTCATCAATGGTTCCTCTTCATCCTGGAGAAGAGTGACTAGTGGGGTGCCACAGGGTTCTGTCTTGGGCCCGGTCTTATTCAACATCTTTATCAACGACTTGGATGATGGACTCAAGGGCATCCTGATCGAATTTGCAGATGACACCAAACTGGGAGGGGTGGCTAACACCCCAGAGGACAGGATCACACTTCAAAACGACCTTGACAGATTAGAGAACTGGGCCAAAACACACAAGATGAATTTTAATAGGGAGAAATGTAAAGTATTGAACTTGGGCAAAAAAATTGAGAGGCACAAATATAGGAGTATAGCATCTAGATCAAGGGAAGTAATAGTGCCACTGTATTCTGCTCTGGTCAGACCTCACCTGGAGTACTGTGTCCAGTTCTGGGCACCACAGTTCAAGAAGGACACTGACAAACTGGAACGTGTCCAAAGGAGGGCAACCAAAATGGTCAAAGGCCTGGAAACGATGCCTTATGAGGAACGGCTAAGGGAGCTGGGCATGTTTAGCCTGGAGAAGAGGAGGTTAAGGGGTGATATGATAGCCATGTTCAAATATATAAAAGGATGTCACATAGAGGAGGGAGAAAGGTTGTTTTCTGCTGCTCCAGAGAAGCGGACACGGAGCAATGGTTCCAAACTACAAGAAAAAAGATTCCACCTAAACATTAGGAAGAACTTCCTGACAGTAAGAGCTGTTTGACAGTGGAATTTGCTGCCAAGGAGTGTGGTGGAGTCTCCTTCTTTGGAGGTCTTTAAGCAGAGGCTTGACAACCATATGTCAGGAGTGCTCTGATGGTGTTTCCTGCTTGGCAGGGGGTTGGACTCGATGGCCCTTGTGGTCTCTTCCAACTCTATGATTCTATGATTCTATGAACTCCCGCCGGGCTCGCAACGCTTGCGGACATCTGCGCGGGACGCGCTTGTGAGGAACTCCCACCGGGCTCGCAATGCTTGCGGATAGCTTCCTGAAGCCTGGAGAGCAAGAGGGGTCGGTGCACACCGACGCCTGTCGCTCTCCAGGCTTCAGCAAAAGCCTGCATTCGCCCCATAGGACGCACACACATTTCCCCTTCATTTTTGGAGGGGAAAAGGTGCGTCCTATGGGGCGAAAAATACGGTATGTAGGGCTTCCCTTAAAGACAGCCTGGAATCATCAAAATGTACTTGCCAGAATGCTTGTGGTATTATTAGTATTAGTATTAGTATATTAGTATTAGGCTTTCTTACCTATGCTTCACTATGAGGTCTCAGTGTAGCTTGCAACGATATAAAAATAATGTGGTTAAAATAGTTAAAAGAAAGTATGGTATGCACTTGTCTTCTCAGTCATATTTTTCCCTTTGTTTTTCCACCTAAGGCAGTTCATAGAAGTGAGGGGGGTTGGGGGAGGACAGGATCAGCAGAGGGCTCGTTCTCATTGCTTGGTATTATGGACTATAGAGATAGGTGTGCTGTGCCATTAGCTATCAGAATTGTTTTTTGAAATTCATGGCTTTTTTGACAACCATGCTAAAGAAAAAATGGAAAAACACCTTAATTGGTCTGGTTAATGAACCCAAAACTTTAGCATGACTTTAGGTACCAAAGATGTACTTTATTTTTAGCATTCATGTCACAGAGGCCATACTTTGTGCACTTGCATAGGGTCTAGAACTTCTAAAACTAATTTAATTCTTTTTATTCCTGGGATTGGTCACCTTTTCAAAAGTAAAAAAGAAGTAGTAGGTTTTGCTTCATATAACAGATCCACTGTGTATTATAATTACATTTCATTAAAAAAAGAACACTGAACTGTCTTCGTTGCTCATGTTCGCTTCCATCCCTTCTGAAATAATGAAGTATGGAAAGGGGATTGTAGCAAGATAATATCACAGCACCACTCACCTGGAACATAATTTAAGGTTAGGGATCTACATTTTTCTTTACTTTATTTGGGTGACACAACTGGTGAAAAATGTTGGTCTCTTTCTCTTCCTTGATAGAAGCAGTATCACAGTGTTCATAGCTATAAAAACAGAAGCATCTTTTCTTAATCTTTAGCCATAGGTGCAGGTGACTTTTAAAAACTTAGAACCACATTGACAGGGTCATATGCCAGTGGTGGACATGGCCAATGTATACTTGCCTGCACATGTACAAATCCATCCACACCAAGTGTTATACATTTGCTCATATACATCTATACAAGCACACACAGCACTTTCTCTCTGTGTGTAGGAGAGGGAAAACGCTGCCTTTTACCCAGCACAGAGCATTATGTTCCAGGACATTTCTCGTGGATCCCTTTAATAGGGTACCTGCTCAATTAAGGATCCAACCCAATGCCTTGTCCATAAATGTTGTGAGAGCTGCTGCACACCAGACAATTTGTCCTCCCTGGCTTCTAATATGGGGACAAAAGAAACCATAGCACAGTCTGGAGCTGCCCTGCCCATTCCTTCTGGGCAGGCCCAGTGCCTTTTTTCTGGGGGGGATGCAGGGGGACGCATACCCCTAAACATTTTGTGAATCTAAGTTTGGCCTCATTGAGGGGCAGTATTTCAGTATGAGAAGGAAAATGAGAGTGCCCCTAAACATTTTTTAAAAGAAAAAAAGCACTGGGCAGGCCCCTCAACATCTGGATGGGTGGTAACGTTCCATGTTGATCTGCCAATTGGGCAACCTCCGGCAGGCCACCTCTTAAATACCTGAGGGGGCTTGCTCCCCTGGCCCACCTCCTGAGCCACCCGATAGGCCCTCAAGGGCCCCACCCACTTCTAAAAGGCCACAGAGAGTTTAAGGCCAAAGGCCTTGTTATAGAGACAAGTTTTTGCCTAGTGCCTAAATATATACGTATAATGATGGTGTCAGGTGAGCCTCACTGGGGAAAGCATTTCACAAACTGGGAGCCACTACAGAAAAGGCAATGTTTTGTGTTTTCACCCTCTGAACCTCTCGTGGAGGAGGCACATGAAGAAGGACTTCATATTATGATTGCAGAGTCTGTGTCAGTTCATATGGAGAGAGGCAGACCTTGAGGTATTGCGGTCCTGAGTGTTTTAAGGCTTTATAGGATAAATCCAGCACTTTGAACTCAGCCCAGAAGCTAATTGGAAACCAGTGCAGTTTTGGCAAGATTGTGTTTATATGCTCAAACCATCTTGCCCTAGTGAGCGACCTGGCCATTAAATTCTGCACCAGCTGAAGTTTTTCAACTGTCTTCAGAGGCCACCCCATGGTGTAGTAGATATTGCCAGAGCATAGATGGCAGAATTTAGGCTGTCCCTGTCCAGATAGGGGTGCAGTTGGGCCACCAGCCAAAGCTGATGGAAGACACTCTGCACCACTGAGCCCACCTGAGCCTCGAGAGACAGCAAAGGATCCAGAAGTACCCCAGGCTATATAGCTGCTCCTTCAGAGGGAGTATAATCCCATCTAGAGCAAGCATGGGGTGCCTTTGAAAATTCTTTAGAAGTTTCACTATGGCATGTGTTCATAGTTGTATGCCTATTTTAGAACAGCTGTTCTGGTTACTATTATGTTTCTGGGCACAATTCAAGATGTTGGTTGTTTTCTGGAAAGCTCTAAATGGTTTGGGGACTCTTGCCTCCTGTGCCATTCTTTCGACATATTAAAATCTAAAACCCTTCTCTGCATCTCTCTGTGGACTAGATTGGTTTTGATCTGTGAGAAGACCACTTCCCTGGCCTAACACCCAGTTCCAAAATCTCTCCTATGGAAGGTTCATTTGGCCCATCTTTTTTTTGCTTCTGTCACCTGATGAAGACTAGTTTTTTTTAAAGGCAGGCTTTTTATTAATCCTGGGACTATTTAATGTACTCTTACATTTTAATAACTGTGTTTCTCTCTGATCTGTAAATTGTTTTTCAGTAAGTATGAATGCTTTGGGTTTCTTATGTTAACTACCTTGCATGCTATTTTATAATGGAAAGGTGGATTATACATTCTTAATACATTAAATAAACTGCACTGCTGAAAAGTTTGGCTCTATTGAACTGGGGAAAAACCTCTTGCTGTGCATGTGTTTCTTTCCATTCCATGCACACACACACACACACACACACACAAGCATTGTTGTGTTCCTTTTCAGAGGCTGCATTCCATCACCAGCACAATTAATGCAATGGAAACATAATACCAAAAGGTTAAGGCGTTATAATAAATTAAACTTAAATCATTTCGCATGCACTTCCTTGAAATCACACTTCACGATAATTAAACCAGAAATTATTGCTTTGCATGCTGGTTTATGTATACCCTACTATTTGAGTGACACTGATGGATTGATGTCCCTTGTAGTTTTCAGCCAAAAAAAGGCATGGAAAAATATATGCTGTTCTTAGCTCTTTCTAGGACTAATAATTAACAGTAATTAATGAGTCACACTGTCCTGTTTGAAATTAATAAGATGGTTTGGATTAGCAATTTAAACAATAGGAGAATTTGAGTCTCCTGCCTTTATTTTTATAAACTGAGAAATGCTTTAATATTATATCCTTTGTGTGGAGTTCAGATACAAGAGCACCAGGCCAAGTAAAGGTTCTTCATGAGAGGCTTCATAACAGGTAATTTCTATATAAGTGGTTTCTTGAGCCTGGGAAAATGGTTTTGAGTAAAAGAGGCTCTCTGTGTCATGTTTTCCTCAATGGAATTGGTTTGAATGTGTATGGTTTCAAGACACAGATGAGGCAAAAATGACAATAGCCTGTTCTTTTGTTTTTTGCTGGCACATTATCCTTGCTGTGCAATGTAGTCTGTTACATAATACTACTTTTAGATTATTATTATTTTTGTCCAAGTAATCTTTATTGGTGATGTGAATGTTTGCTCATTCCTCAGGTAAGGAAATGCAAATACTGTTGCAAATATGTAAATAGCTTACCATGAATCACCTTATGCCCATTTATCACTCCTTTCTTGGATGAACTTTGAAATGGATCTCAAATTTGTCAGGGGACTAGACCTCCTTTTGAGAGAGGGATGGTGTTATGAGTTTGGCCATCTTGATTACTGTGAATGAGCCTATTACCAGGCAACCGATGAGGAGTTTGGGACTTGACAGAAGGTTAATGTTTCCTAATGGCTGGGCATGTTGTTTTCTTCCATCAAGTGAGAGAAACACTTTGGAGTGAGTTTGAATTTGTAGAGAGGACAGACAGTTAAAGGGCTTTTCCAAACTTACCTTTTGCCCTCTGCTTTCCAGGAGCAAGTCAGAGCTTTAAAGCTCTGTGTCTGAGAGCTTTCTTTCCTGCCCTGGATCTCTCTCCATGAACTCCCGCTCTTTAAAGCTAAAGTGCAACAAACGGCAATTCGGGTTTTCTGCAGGTTGCCATTAGCTCCAATTCAGTGGTAAAGAGTGGGTGGGTTTCCTGGGGACAACTTCAGAGCAAAACAAAGATCGCTCTGACGTTGCACTTTAAAATGTCAACCATGCCTTGGAAGCACCAAGGAAAGGTACGTGTGGATAAGCCCCAAGTTGGAATACTGTGTGTGCTGGGAATCTGATGCAGGATTAACAGACGTGACTTCACGAGCTCTTTCTTTTTCAAAGGAGTTTGCTTGTATAGAAACAGTACAACAGGGATTGGAAATATTTTTCCAGCCCAAGGCCCACCTCCCCCTCTGGGTCACGTTCTCAGGGTCCACATGCAAGTGAGGCCAGAGCAACAAATGGGAATGCTACCTTTGTGCAGTAGGCTAGTTTCTGCTCACACTTGCACAACCCACTCCATCCTCCATCCAGGCACTGTCAAGGTCACAGTCCAGAATTCTTACTTTTTTTGGGGGGGGGGCAGAAATCTGGCAATGAAGCAGGGCCAGTGAAGAGTGGGGCCTGCTGAGAATTTGGGAGGCCAGATAGATAGGCATAAAGGGCCCCTGCATTTGGCCCCTGGGCCCACACAATATGAGGACTGCCTGTATCTCCAGTGTGGTCTTGTATAAAGGAAAGTACTGCCTGAAGTGGTGCCCCATTCTTCTCATCATTTAGAACTGAGAAGTTTTATTGGCCACTCAAGCACCTGTATTGTTATAGTTGCTGTACTGCCATGAATTGGCCCATTTCCTACGTTTGGATTCTGAACTCAAATCTATAGAATTATGTCCGAAAGGTTAATTTAAGAAATCAGTACAGTGCACATTCTACACATGAGTTCACACTACAGCTTACCAGGTTCTTAGATACACAGGGCCGGCAAGGTGAGGAATCCGCCTCGAATGGTAGGACCCACAGGGGCATCCGATCCGGCCTCCAAGGAAGGCATCACCTGCTGCTACTGTGGAGGCAGCAACAGCTGCAGCAAAGTCCTGTGAGGTGGAATCTGCTGCTGCCCCTCAGCATCCCCCCCCCCCCGTGCCAGCCCCACAGCAGCCTCTTGGCAAATAGGAGGTGCTGCTCATCTTCTCCCCTCCTTGCTTCCGATATTGATTGTCCCTTACCCCATCTTCCCTAGTGGGGTGTGCAGCATTTTGTGGTTTACCTCAGGTGCCAAAATGAATTGGGATGGTCCTGCAGATACATAAGAATAGCTCTAGGTTACATGACACAGCATAGACTCAGCACCTGAGCTGTCCTTCTCTCTTGTCACTCATGTGGTTCACGTCCTCTCCATAAGAGCTCCTCTGAAGGGGCTCAATCTGTTTGCACTTTAAAAAAGAAAAGAAAAAAGCCAACTGATGCCCGTTCTTCTTACCTTGGTGACTTGACTACCCGTAACTGGGGGGAAATACGACACAGCCACTTTTATCATTCAGAGAAACTGCAAATGTACTTGCTATTCTTGATGTGGTTTCAATTTTAATTGTTCAGATGTACACTAATATCAACGCATAAAGTGTTGTAACAGGTTTAATAAGTGAGTTTCTAATGTTAAATCTGCTGGGTGCTATTTAATGCTAATATAATAATAATTATTGCGGTCCAATGACCCATAACATGGATTCAGAATAAAATACAGATTCATACAGACAACCCCCCCAGGGAAGGGAGACCGAAGCGTTATTTTTTAGTCATGGGTATGTTGATCTTTGATTCGTATGACTACTGAAAGAAAATTTGCCACGGCCACTGTGATATCATTGGATTTGTCATCCAGAAGATATTTGATACAGTAGGCTTCAGACTGACCCGGCCAATTTGCCAATAGTGGTTTAATCAATAGTTCCCTAAATGCTAATATCTTGATCACACTAAGATTTATTTGACACTCCCATGGTTTTCTAATTATTTAAAAGAACCCACTAATGATATAAAACTCCTTAGATCTTGCAGGATGTTCATAGCATCATAATTAACATGCTTGCTTTTATTAAGTATTTGCCTTGTCAAAGAAGATATTAATAACTACTGCTTTCATAGACATCCCAAAGTCTACTGTAGAAAAACTGTTTTAAGATAGAGTGATGGGAGAGAAAATTGATTCAGTTTGCATTTAACAGTGAATCTATCTAATTTGCACTTTGGAATCAATATGGAAGCTAAAACACAGCTGTCCTAAATTTGCACTTTTATTTTTTATTTTACAGTGCAGTTCTCCAGCCAAGTAATATGCTGGAGAAATACATATCCTAGGATGATGTGTGCTTAAAAATGCATATATTAGTGAAAATAACATACAAAGCATTATTTCAGGGAAATAGCATAGCATTGTGTTAGGGAAAATAGCATGCAAAAATTTGTAGATGAGAAGAAATGGGCACTGAAATGCTGGTGAATTTTCAAGAGGGCTTAAAAACAACAACACTGATGTGGAAACGTAGGAACCGAATTTAAGATTGGAAAAAATGAGAAACAAAGATCAGAACTGGAATGCTTGGAATTATCATTCTAGTGTAGCCAATAGAAAGGTTTGCACTGTGTGGTAGGACTTTATATCAATACAATTAAACTCCAGGACACTACCAATGTGGAAAATATGGATCTCTTAATGATTCTACTAACAGTTGTCTCATATCTGACAACTCGGGTGACTACAGAATACCTGTGATGGGATGATGAGCTGCCTGTGCGTAAAAGCTTAGTCCCTCAGAGTTTGGGCATGGTTCTCAAACTCTGTCCTTAGCGGAGCCCTTAAACATGACTCCCTTAATCGCTGGCAGAATCCGACAGTGGGCGTTTACGGAATCTACTCCAGCATAAAAGCTCCTTAACGGAAACGCGTCTTCTGGATTCTCGGCGCGACAGTTTCCGGTGAGGAGTGGGTGTACCTATAGGAGGTCCTGAGACTTCTCCACTGTTCTCGCTGGAAGACTCCCTGAGCCATCCCTTCGACTCACTTTCTCTCTGATCTCCCTCTCTCCCCCTGCTGGTACCTTCCTCCGCTGCTGAGTCTCTCCTAGCTTCCGAGAGCCCCTCCACCACCTGCCTTTCCGATGGCAGTTCCCTGACAATACCCATGTGTCATTTCTGATATTTCTGCACTTTTATGTTTGTTTGTTTGTTTTAGATCTCATTTATCATAGAATTAAATAATTTTTAAATTATTTGTTGTGGTATCATGTGTGGTGTGCTCACGGCAGTTTATCCACTTTGCGAATGCGCCCACAGGCCACACAAGAAGGTTGCATCCAGTGGCGGTGGCTTTGTGCGAATAGAAGCACTTGCCCTTGCTCAGAGCATTGCGCCTGGCTTTTGCAGCTCTTTCCTACACTGTGTAGTCTCTCACAAGCCCCTCCCCTCATTGTATCTGAATGGTTGAGAGATAATATGGAACAGGATGATATATGGCACCAAGGACTGTAGTTGATAGGTGGATTGGCAGAAAGGGAGGTCTCACCTTGTTGAAGTGCTTGTACTAGAACAAAGCTATTTGCAGCTGTTTGCAACCCACGGGTTACCTGAGACCATTGTATCAGATAATGGGGCAGCTTTTGTATCCTAAGAATTCAGGGCATTCTTGGCTGATAACTTCATAAGAGGGGTCACATCCGCACCCTTTCACCCATCCTCCAATGGGCAGGCGGAGCGCATGGTAAGAACAGCCAAAGAATCCATTGCGCGCTTAATGGAGGGTAACTGGTCAGCTCGCATCGCGCGAATGCTATTTTTGCAGCATGCGACACCGTGTACTGCAACGGGCATGTCGCCAGCTGAGCTGCTCTTGGGTAGAAGATTGGTAACGGTGCTGGATTATGTCCACCCGGATAAAATGCCAAACCGTAATTCAAGAGCAAACCCCCAGGCTGAGACTGACACAACAAGGTATTTCGCCCCTGAAGATCTGGTCTGGGTGAGGAACTATTCACGAGGTTCGCGGTGGGTGGCTGGTGTGGTCACCCGGGCTAGTGGACCTGTGTCCTATTATGTGACCTTAGAAAATGGGCAAGTTTGGAAGAGACATATAGATCAGCTGAGGCGCCGGGCGCTCAGCAGGGAGGAGTCTGATAATTCATCCCTGGCTAACGACGCAGAGCTGCAAGACCAGAGTGAAAATGGCCCAGAGGTGCAATCACCAGGGGCTTCAGCAAATGAACCAGGGTCTGCTAGTCCTCAGGATGACGAGGTACAGGTAGGGGACCCTGAGATGTCTGGGACTCCATCTGTTCCTGACGAAACCCCTATAGCAGCCCCCCTACCACTGGTGACACCCAATCCAGAACCGGCAACACCTGTTGTCAGGAGATCAAGTAGAAGTTGTAGGACCCCACAGTACCTGAGAGATTACGTCTGCTGTGCTCACTAGGGGGGGAGGGGTGTTGTGTATTGAGTCAAAGGATTTTATATCTGTATTATTATTGTCTGTAATTGAATTAGGGTAAAGTAACTGCCTTTTGGTTCCAGAGGGTACAGCTACTATTGGTTCATTTAAGCTGCTGTATTTGGATCCTCTGTCTTATTGGTTTCCTCCAAAAGGCAGGACTGTGATTGCCTGATATTGTTCCCTCCAAAATGTATCCTTTCTAGCTGGTTCCCTGTCCCTATAAATGTAGCTCTCCCCTCCTCAGGTCTCAGTCTTGTTGCTTTTAATAAAGAAGTGTTACTAGAGAACTGTCTCCAGCATATTATGTCAAGAGAGCTGAAATCATAAACCCCACGTCACAACAGTACTTTTTGCATATTTACTGCAAGTGCACCTCACACCTTTCGTCTCACGAGATGCATAGCTCTATTGCTGCTGCTGCTGCTGCTGTTATTATGTTATTCTTTCCCCTCTCGTCACCGTAAAGTCCCAGGATAGATTACAGTATTAACATCAATATTAAAAACAACTTACCGGTAGTTTCTATATTTTATTTTATTTTATTTATTTTTTATAAATATTTATTAGAGTTTTTGAATACAAATGCACCAATAATAAACAATCTTACTTCTATCACAACGTAGTTTCATCACTTCTTTGGACTCCCTCACGTCTCCCGCTCCCATTTACATCGTTAAAAGGTTTTTCCAAGCAAATTATCAACTTGTTTACGATCTTATATCCACTCATTTAAGTATAATCTAGCAATTCTCCATAAAATTTATGTTTTCTTTAATCTCACTTATCATCAAATTCAAAATCTAATTTAGTGGTGGCCAATTTTTTATAATCTAGCATCCTTCTTAACATTCAACCAAATGGTAGTTTCTATATTTTAAAGCAGGGGATTGTTGTCAGAGAAAAATCAGTGAGTCCTGGGTTTAAAACCCTTGGTCAAACATGAATATAAAGGATGGCATACAAGTGCCCTACATACAAACAAACAAACAAACAAACAATTTTTTTCCTTTTTAAGTTTCCAGGGCATCCCCAGATAAATGTATTGAACTAGAATAATATATCTGAATTGGTATCTAAATTACCATGTAATTTAAAGACCGAAAAGAATTGCTTATGTATTCTTCCGAAATTAATTATTGTATGCACTAGAAAGGGACACATCCAGCATAATGCAGATTAAAGAAACGGGTACAGCATAAATTATTTTTTGGCACTCTTGGAAAAGAATCCAGACATTAGTGCCCAATAAAACTTGGCTTAGGTTCCCTATTTACTATGTAAATGACTTAGGTAAATTACTAGCCTGTCAGTCTTAGTCTCTTCATCTGTAAAACCGGAAATAATTACATTCCTCACAGGGAAGCTGTAGGAATGAACAATATAACTAAATGCCTGTCATAATGATGGACTGGAGACAGTGGTGGCTTGTAACATTTGAACTTGGTAGGGCTGAAATTTTACCCTTGCTGTTACGACAATAGGACAATAGTTGTCCATGACATATTTAGGAAAATGTGTCATTACACATGTGCAAAGTGCCATTGTCTCCTCTTCCCTAAAAGTAAGTAAGTTTTTCTCTGTGTATGCCTAGGCAGAGAAAGAGCTTCCATTTAATTTGAGCCAGGGCACACTACGTATTTACAAAGCATAGCTCAGTCCAGAAAATGTGAAGTAATAATCTCTGCTAATATGAAGAATTAATCACAGCAGGCTGATCATAATCAACCCATGTTACGTTTGAGATTTGGGGAAAAATATTCCAGAGCCAGTGTGGTGTAGTGGTCAAGAGCGGTGGACTCGTAATCTGGGGAACCGGGTTCGCGTCTCCGCTCCTCCACATGCGGCTGCTGGGTGACCTTGGGCCAGTCCCACTTCTCTGAGGTCTCTCAGCCCCACTCACCTCACAGAGTGTTTGTTGTGGGGGAGGAAGGGAAAGGAGAATGTCAGCCGCTTTGAGACTCCTTAAAGGGAGTGAAAGGCGGGATATCAAATCCAAACTCTTCTTCTTCTTTAGGCTTGGCAGATGATGTGGAGACACATGCAGACAAATATGGAGCTCAAAACAATAGCATAAGCATGCACATAAACTGAAACATAGATTAACAATAAACTTTAATTTTGAGGTTGGCAGCATGGAAGAAAACAAAAGTGGGTATTCTTGGAGTTGAATCCTTTCATGAAACGTAAGTTCAGGTATGTATATCTGTCAGGGCTGCCTCTAGGTCCCAGCTCACAGAGGACCAACGCTAGGCTGTGGTAATGTACAAAAGTCTTTATTAAAGTCCAATTTCCATTTCAAAGCCACAGCGTGCAGCACTACCTCTTGAACTCTAGATCGGCGAAGTCCCGTCTGAGTCTCCTCCCCTCTGACACCAGTTTAAGATCCTAGCCCTGCTCCACCTCTTGCGCTGCTCTCTCCTCCTCTGGGTCCTTCTGCCCGCTGGGGCATTGCCCTTTCTGGACTCTTCCGACGCTGAGTCGCTTAGCTCCTCCCCCTGCCTCCGGCGGGCTTTAGGACCCGGTTCCCAATCCTCATCCTCTGCTGTCCCGCGCTCCTGTACATTTGAACTTGCTTCTCGCGCCAACCCAGTGACCTTTCTCCTAACCGTCACACTACTTGTGTCACTGCTTCCCCCTTCCGGGACACTGGCCGGATCTGACCTCCCCCCCCCCCCCGTTGTCTGACTCTCTGATGGAGGCGTGGTCAGCCCTGTCTCGTCTTCTCTCCCTGGTGGGGAATGTACTGGCCCCGATGCTTGGGACTCTTCCCCCCCACTCCGCTCTGGTGGGGAAGCTGGTCCTGATTTCCAACTACTACTCTGGGAGTCCCTGCTGCCCCCTTGCTCCTGGGGCGTTCCCCTTGGGAACCCCCTACCCCTGGCCACTGGCGCCCCCTTCTGTGAATCTTCCGATTCGCTGGAGAGGCTCATGGAATCCCTCGGACCACTGTCATCTCCTACGCTCCCCTCGGATTCCTCCCCCTCGCTCTCCATCTCCTCTCTTCCCTGTGCCTCTGCTCCTGAACCCCTGACAATATCTATTAGACAAGCCATATATTTTGAAAAACTGTTGGTACTGGGCAAGCTGTTTCTTCATTCCGTCCCCTCAATAGCCATAGTCACTGGGGGCTCATCCACACTTACCTTTCACCCCACACTTTCTAGCAGGACTGTCAACTCCAGGGGGTGAAGTGTTTTTATCCTCCCCAATAATTGGGGGGGGGGGAAGCTGTCAGGATGCCAAGCGTGGAGCTGAGCGCAGCTTCAATGGCCGGCTCCTCTTCCTGCCATGGAAGGATGCCAAGAAGGAGAGGAGAGGAGCTGACAGCTTCTGCTTTCGGCTCTGTCCCCTGGCTCCTCACAAAATACCACATGACGTTACTGTTACGATATGGATGCAATGCAGCTGCAAACTGGTAGCTTGAAAACAAAACATGATGGGAATGTTGGGACTGCCCGTGGGAAACAGAGGGACAGTCAGTTCACAGGGCGATGCACCGGAATTTGCTCAGAGTGTAATATGAGCTCTTCCTCTTGCGTATGTACAGGAAGTACAGGAAGTCTTTGTCACTTGACTGCTGGAGTTTGAAGGGTACAGACATGTTTTCTGTAATGCTGCAAAGACAGAAATAAAGGCATGTAAATACATTTCTGTTTATCTCCTTTCCCTGCCAGGGGAGCAGGAGGGAGGGGGGGTGTTCTTCCCATGTTTGGGAAGAATCGCCTATCGTGACCTAGCCTGGATCTTGCTGGGGAATGCAGCCAGGGAGGTCAACAGGAGACCAAGCCGGGTGCCTGGGAGAGTTGCCAGTTTCTCCCGATAAAGGCTTGATTTCCGACAGTTACATGTCACACATTGCGCATGTAATGTCATGCATACGGCCCGGCTCCCTCAATCTCTGGTGTAAGTTGGCACCTCTGCTTTCTAGGCACAGGTTCGTGCTTTGCTGGTCCATGTCCAATTGCTTTTATTTTGTTCTGCTGTTTCCCCCAGGAAAACCAGCTCTTTAACACTGGATCAGAGCAAATAGCAACTTGGGTTTCAGCGGATTGCTATTTGCTCCGATTCAGCAGTAAAGAGCAGATTTTGTGAGGAAAGTGCTGGGGCAAAAAAAGTAAAGTAAATCACTCAGACTCAGACCTGGAAAGCCCCAACCTGTGCCTAGAAACAGGGTGCCAAGGTAAGTGTGAAGGAGCCCTGAGTTGGCTTTTCTATAAAAGCCATGTCCCATACCTTGTTGCACCAATGATTGAGAGTAAGTCCTTTTGAGTCTTTTCAGTGTTGGGATATTAACATTTTAGCCACCATAAGAAGGTAACCAATTAATTTCTTGTGAGTTACATCTTGGTTTGTTCCTACATACAAATGTAATAGTGCCAGTTTTGGTGATATTGCTATTGCTGCTTTTTTCCTGCAAAAATAGAGTCCTAAAAAGGTTATTTTTTTGCAGCCCCACCACATGTGGAAAAAGGAGCCCACCTCTCTACAGCTTTTCCAGCACTGAGCTGTGGATGTTTTGAACATATCTTAGTGGTGTCATGTATCATTTTAGTTTTAATAGCAGCAAAGTGTGTACTTGGGACGGGATTTACCCTGCCATGTGCATGCCATCAGTAGAGTAGATGTTACTCTCTCCCACTTTGCTTCATCTCACACAGTCCATTTACTTTGTCTTAGAATAGGAACAACCTTGTATCTGTAGTATCATCCAGAGCCAACCTAATATAGTTTGCAGCCTGAGGCAGATCACCAGATTAAACTCCACTACCTGACTTGCAATGTGGGAGATTCTTATTCCTACCTAATAACCAAAGGTTGCATTTCCACATTCCACATACTGGAAGGAGGTGATTATAGTCTTAGAAATAGAACATGAATATAAATTTATCTTGTTTAGAAATATGTTGGGTCCACATAGTTTTGGCAAAATATGAAGACAATATGATGGTGACTTTTAAAAAGTAATATTGTCCTGTGATGTACTGTTGGTTGTATAACAGAAAGGGTTAAGTTTCAGTCCAGCTGGATGTTGTCATCAGCATGGAACAACTTTCTTCATTTATTCAATAAAGCACAGGGAAAAGACAGAGCTGGCCCAGGTTTGTTAATGTATGTATCAGAAGTGACTGAATTCTGCCACTAGCTCCATACAAAACCAGTTTCTGTGAGTTAATATGCTTAGAAAACATCAGGAAGAGCATAGTCACAGTGACTGCAGTCGGGGACATGGAAAGTGTATTGAACAGGTACCATACTGGGATTTCAGTAGGTTTTGACTGTATATCACAACACATCCAGCAAATGGAATGGTATAATTAAATATTGCACCATCAGAGCAGTTTGGTTTCCAGACCCCTAGAACGTGCTTTAAGTTGACTCTGTGCTTCAACCAGTTTAGGGAAGTAGTGAGTTTTAATCTAGCCTATGAAGGGGTTTTAGTGGATGAAAGCCTGATGTCAGTACTGCTTCCTGCAGAGCAGAAAGTTCAATACAATAAAATGGCAGAACAATTTACAGGCCATTTCAAAAGGAAGGAGACAAATATGCTTTAAGAATGGTTAGATTTAGACTTCAGAGTCAAGGGCCCCCTAGACACTTTTATTGGATCTTTGTGCAATCTATAATATTCTCAAAGTACGGTTTTATAAGACAGCCTCATCAGGAACTGCCTTGTTCTAAGTTTTCATAATGAAATATTACCACAACAATTAGAACAGGATCTTCCTTGTAACTCTTCAGAAGGCCATTGCACAAGCTCATCAATCTGAGTTGGTCAAGCAGCAGCAAAGGGAAATTAAAAATGCTCTCAAATCTAATTTGGAGAGAACATATTTAAATGATGTGCACATTGTAGGCAGAGGGCAAGAAAAAGATGGGCCGGCATATATAAAGTATAGTAAGCAGCATCTGCAGCATTCATCTCAGCAGACATAATAAAAGGACAATAAAAGAGATGCAGTAAGAACAACAAAAACATGCTTATGCTACCTGTGCAGTTAGAAAAGCAGAATGCAGACATCATGACTGCTATGCTTCAGCTCTTGCAGGATGTAGCCCCTGAGGTAACATGTGAATATTAATCCAGGACAAGATTGCCTTCCCATGAGAACTTACTGAACTTTCATTTTCTATGGATGAATGGATGACAAATATCACTGGCTACCCAGTTAGCTTTCAGAATATCGGACAATTAGTACAGTTCACATACAGTGGTGCCTCGCAAGACGAAATTAATCCGTTCCGTGAGGCTCTTCGTATAGCATTTTTTTCGTCTTGCGAAGCAAGCCCATTGACAGCTTAGCGGATTAGCGCTATTAGCGGTTTAGCGGCTTTTAGCAGATCAGCTGATAAGCGGCTTAGCGGCTTAGGAAAAGGGGGGGAAAAGGGGAAAAAACCCGCAGGAACTTGCAAGACATTTCGTCTTGCGAAGCAAGCCCATAGGGAAATTCGTTTTGTGAAGCGCCTCCAAAACGGAAAACCCTTTCATCTAGCGGGTTTTCCGTCTTGCGAGGCGTTTGTCTTGCGGGGCACCACTGTAGCATAAAACACTCATCCCTTCAGAATGGTGGTACTGCACTCAAAGTCCTAGGATTTTTTTTATGGCAAATGTGATTTGAGAGTCTTACTGTACCTGCGCTAGGTTTACAATTGAGAAATGACTGCATCTTGTTTGGAGATTGTATGAAATAGTAGTTCGGATGTCATTGGCACAACATCATATGATAATCATCTGATAATTTATGTTTCTGTCTTTAATGAAGTTTATTCAGTGTCAGGTGAATATAAAGAAGGCTACCCCAGCTACCCATTGGCCCTGATCCATGGGAGACATTCAAGTCAACCTGCCCTGGGCAATTGTGGGACCACCCACCTCACCCTGGTCCAGTCCCATAATGAGTTTGAGGCTAATGTTGAATTAGCATGTCACACTAAGCCAAACCTTGGCTTAGCATGAACACTTTATTCCTTCCTGGTCATTCTTCTTGATGTGCTGCACTGAGTTTAAGCCATGGTTTGACTTAGCACATTATCCAAATTAATGTTCTAGCTGTGTCTCAAAACTAACTACAAGCAAAGCTTTGTGGTTTATGGTCTGGGTGACACTCTTAATCTCTAGCGGCGCAACACTCTGTTACATGGTAGCAACATCTGTAGATTCCTCAACCTTGCACTAAGCGATGGTTCATCTTAGTGTGACATGAGAACAAGGCCAACGAGTTGGATACCCTATTTGCAAAAATCACAGATTTCATCCTGTGTTTTGTTTTTGTTTTTTAAAAACATGTTTTTAGGGACATGTTATGTATGCTACCTGCATCTGCTACCACACACCAAATTCAACTTTCAGTTTGTGCTGGAAAACACTGAAAATGTAGAACTACATGCCCCAAACTGAATGTTTTGCAGATGCATACATTGGTTGGTCACAAGCTGAAACCAGCATGTGCAGGATTTTGAAGCAGCTGCTATATGAGACCAGAGACACATGAATTGGTCCTAGGGATGTTAAGATTTTGTTCTCATTTAGTTTTAAAAAGTTTTAAAATGAAATCTGATAACTTACTAGTACAAACCTTTCTAATCTTCCACTTATTTATTGGTGATCATGATGACTCTTTTCAGGACAACTTACTTCTTCTAAAAGTAAGTGTGTTTGTGTCTCCTGACACACTTTCCCATTTTTAATTTGTCTTTCCTTTTTAAAACCTTGTCATTATCTTAGCTCCAAGTGCCAATGGCAATCTCCATTGCTTATGAGCTGACTCCACAAGCCTGAGGATTTGGAACTTGTCAAATTTACACTTTCATTACTGTCTAATCTGTAATAAATGTCAAATATTATTTCATCCAGTCAACCTGTCACCCAGGGCAAGCCGACTGAGTCATACAGTGTCATCTTAATAGTGAGAGCTCATGCAAGCATGATGACCAGTGTAGATATATTTAACATTTATCTATGTGTATGTTTGTGCCATAGTACTCATTCTTTTTACCCACACACATACTCACAGTACTTTTGCAGTAAAGCTGATTTCTTCATAAACCAATTAGACATCTTATTGTAGAGTCTGATGCTAACCATATTTTCTTTTACAAATATGTCCGATTGATTTAAATGAGACTTACTCCTGAAGACACGGGTGGTGCTGTGGGTTAAACCACAGAGCCTAGGACTTGCCGATCAGAAGGTCGGCGGTTTGAATCCCCGCGACAGGGTGAGCTCCCGTTGCTCAGTCCCTGCTCCTGCCAACCTAGCAGTTCTAAAGCATGTCAAAGTGCAAGTAAATAAATAGGTACCACTCCAGCGGGAAGGTAAACGGCGTTTCCATGCACTGCTCTGGTTCGCCAGAAGTGGCTTAGTCCTGCTGGCCACATGACCCGGAAGCTGTACGCCGGTTCCCTCGGCCAATAAAGCGAGATGAGCGCCGCAACCCCAGAGTCAGCCACGACTGGACCTAATGGTCAGGGGTCCCTTTACCTTTACTCCTGAAGAACTGTACCCTTTGTTTGATTATTTAAATTACAGTAGGGACAAATCCATAACATCCTGTTTTATAATGCAAAATGGAGTAAAAAGACAACAAAGCTCTCATTCTGTGCAGTTCCTGCACCTTTACCAAGTAATTGTGTGTGATTTTATTGTAAATGAATGAATAATTTTTGGCAGCTTGCAGATCAAAACAGCAAATTAAAGAGAAGAAGTTACGCACATTTTTTTATTCCAGTGAACTGGATTCACATGCAGTAACATAAGAGTGTGAAGTTTATTGCATTTTGCTGCTCTAATAGATGCTGTTTTTTCTTTCTTTCAACCCCATCTCTTCCATAACATTTCACATATGAGTTGATATACAGTATAAAATGTCAAGGGTTGATAGTAAGCCCCTATACTGTCAAAATAATTTAGTGATTAAACCTGATGTGTCTTATTGCCTGTATTTTTTGGCTTTTATATAAGCTTTTAATCTGGGAGTTGATATTTGCATTACCAAATATCAGAACACTCATTCTTAGAATTTTTTAAAAATACAATATTTAGTATAAGATGTAGGTTAACTATAGAACTTGTAGTTCTTGATAGAAAAAGATGTCCCTGCACTTAACAGAAATTTGTTTTATAGCAGAATTCTCAATGATGCACTGAAGGAAATGTTTTTTAAAATATTTTTTTCTAAATGTTTATCAGCACCTGTTGACTTTCCTCCAGAAATTGGGGGTCTCTATCATATTTTCAGAGATTCCTAATATTATTTAATATTATTTGACATCTAAGCCAAAATAATTTCAAAGATTTATACCCAGCAATATGATATTAAATTGGTTAATTAATAACAATGTTGATCTAACATTTTGTTGTTTAGTCGTGTCCGACTCTTCATGACCCCATGGACCAGAGCACGCCAGGCACTCCTGTCTTCTATTGCCTCCCACAGTTTGGTCAAACTCATGTTGGTAGCTTCGAGAACACTATCCAACCATCTCATCCTCTGTCGTCCCCTTCTTGTGCCCTCCATCTTTCCCAACATCAGGGTCTTTTCCAGGGAGTCTTCTCTTCTCATGAGGTGGCCAAAGTCTTGGAGCCTCAGCTTCAGGATCTGTCCTTCTAGTGAGCACTCAGGGCTGATTTCCTTAAGAATGGAGAGGTTTGATCTTCTTGCAGTCCATGGGACTCTCAAGAGTCTCCTCCAGCACCATAGGTCAAAAGCATCAATTCTTCGGCGATCAGCCTTCTTTATGGTCCAGCTCTCCCTTCCATAAATCACTACTGGGAAAACCATAGCTTTAACTATACAGACCTTTGTCGGCAAGGTGATGTCTCTGCTTTTTAAGATGCTGTCTAGGTTTGTCATCGCTTTTCTCCCAAGAAGCAGGCGTCTTTTAATCTTGTGGCTGCTGTCACCATCTGCAGTGATCATGGAGCCCAAGAAAGTGAAATCTCTCACTGCCTCTCACTGATCTAACATAGTTAACTTTAAACTGTTTGAAGCAATTAAATAAATATTCATTAAAAAAAAAAAGAATATACAATGATCCAAATTGTGCAAGTATGAATGTTCATTTCCCCAATGTTAATAAATTTTGTGTAGGTCTAAACTCATTTAGTACCATCCATTATTATTTATTTCATGAATTGTTGGATTCTGTAAGCTATAAGACAGTCTTTAGAGATGTAATTACTATGCAATTGAGTTGACTTAAATGAATAAACCAAACAAAGCAGTGAGGTGTGACTAAATTTGATGAAGTTTATTTCTAATTAGAGTTTGAGATTACAGCTGCTATATGTTTGTATAACAATTAAAAGCTATTATGTGAGTGGCTAATTAATATGAACACCCAACATAATTAGAATGATGTGTATGTGAAAAACTCATAGAAGAGTCTGAACTGCGGAGATGAAGAAAGCAGAGGTGCAGAAAGGGGCCTGCAAGCTGCTTTCTATCTGTCAATCTCTATTCTCAAATTTTCATTCCCCACCCACTTGTAGTTTTATCTGTTTCATACAGCTCTTCTTTTTCAGCTGCATGTTCATTTCATAGGTTTAATATAATTTCTGTCATTTAATCATTGCTTAGCTATAGAATATAATAATAATAATTTATTACTTATACCCCGCCCATCTGGCTGGGTTTCCCCAGCCACTCTGGGCGGCTTCCAACAAAACACTAAAATACAATAACCTATTAAACATTAAAAGCTTCCCTAAACAGGGCTGCCTTTAGATGTCTTCTAAAAGTTTGGTAGTTATTTTTCTCTTTGACGGCCATTTGACGAGGCCGTTTAGGGCTTTAAAGGTCAGCACCAACACTTTGAATTGTGCTCGGAAACGTACTGGGAGCCAGTGTAGGTCTTTCAAGACGGGTTATATGGTCTCGGCAGCCACTCCCAGTCACCAGTCTAGCTGCCGCATTCTGGATTAATTGTAGCTTCCGGGTCACCTTCAAAAGTAGCCCCACATAGAGCGCATTGCAGTAGTCCATGCGAGAGATAACCAGAGCAGGCACCACTCTGGCGAGACAGTCCACGGGCAGGTAGGGTCTCATCCTGCGTACCAGATGGAGCTGATAAACAGCTGCCCTGGACACAGAATTGACCTGTGCCTCCATGGACAGCTGGGAGTCCAAAATGACTCCCAGGCTGCGCACCTGGTCATTCAGGGGCACAGTTACCCCATTCAGGACCAGGGAGTCCTCCACACCAGCCCACCCCCTGTCCCCCCCAAAACAGTACTGTCTTGTCAGGATTCAACCTCAATCTGTTAGCCACCATCCATCCTCCAACCGCCTCCAGGCACTCACGCAGGACCTTCACCGCCTTCCCTGGTTCTGGTGCAGCACTGGTGGCTCTTTTCAAATGGAGGAACAAAAGTAAAGTGAGCATGACCATGGTCATTCAGGGGCACAGTTACCCCATTCAGGACCAGGGAGTCCTCCACACCTGCCCACCTCCTGTCTCTCAAAAACAGTACTTCTGTCTTGTCAGGATTCAACCCCAATTTGTTAGTCGCCATCCATCCTCCAACCGCCTCCAGACACTCACACAGGACCTTCACCGCCTTCACTGGTTCCAATTTGAAAGAGAGATAGAGCTGGGTATCATCCGCTTACTGATGAACACCCAGTCCAAACCTCCTGATGATCTCTCCCAGAGGCTGCATGTAAATGTTGAAAAGCATGGGGGAGAGGACGGAACCCAGAGGCACCCCACAAGTGAGAGCCCAGGGGTCTGAACACTCATCCCCCAACACCACTTTTTGGACACGGCCCAGGAGAAAGGAGCGGAACCACCGTATAACAGTGCCCCCAGCTCCCAGCCCCTCTAGACGGTCCAGAAGGATGTTATGGTTGATGGTGTCAAAAGCCGCTGAGAGATACAGCAGAACTAGGAAACAGCTCTCACCTTTGTCCCTAGCCCGCCGGAGATCATCGACCAGTGCGACCAAGGCAATTTCAGTCCCATGATGAGGCCACCACTTGCTCAATCACCTTGCCCAAGAATGGAAGATTTGAGACTGGGCGATAGTTGGGCATATTAATATTGGCAGCATCTAAAGATGGTTTTTTAAGAAGCAGTTTGATAACCGCCTCTTTTAGCGGGTCTGGGAAGGCTCCCTCACAGAGAGAAGCATTCACCACCCCGCGAAGCCCATCGCCCAGCCCTTCCTGGCTAGCTTTTATAAACCAGGATGGGCAAGGATCAAGGAGACAGGTGGTTGGTTTCACTTGTCCAAGCAGCCTGTCCACATCCTCTAGCACTCTCCCGCCCCGGCCCTGCTCCCACAGTGGAGTCTACCTCTTCCCAAATCTGAGCGACTTTATCTGCAAAAAACTGAGAGGCCCCTTGTAAGGTTGTGTTGGCATGGATGTTAAAATTCTCTAGGACAACCAAACTAGGTGTCTCCAGGAGAACATCCGCCATGACCTGAAGCAGCTCGGGCAGAAAATCCTTGGTACAGCGGGGAGATCGGTATACCAAAAGGAATCCTGTACTGCCCCTATTGCCCAACTTCCAGAACATGCACTCAGAGAACTGGCTTTTCCCAGTAGGACACCTGATGCAAGCTAGTGACTTCCTAAAAATCACTTCAACCCCCCCCCTCCCCACCCACAAGGCCTGGGTTGCTGTGCGTAAGAGAAACCTGGTGGACAAGCAGCGGCAAGGACAGGCCCATCTGCTTCATCCAACCAAGTCTCTGTTACACATGCCAGGTCAAATCCTCCATCCATGATCAAGTCATGGATGGCAGTGGCTTTATGAATCATTGACCTAGCATTGCACAGCAGCACCTTCATGTCATGTGGGTATCCCTTGCTGATTATAGTATCCGTCCTGTCAGGATCAGACCCGGAGGCAGGGATAGTCCTCAGACAATGACTAAACCTGCCTCCTCTGTAATGACATGGTCTGGTCTTAGCGTAACTCCTCCTCCTACCCGTGATAATAATAATAATAATAATAATAATAATAATAATAATAATAATAATTTATTATTTGTACCCCGCCCATCTGGCTGGGTTTCCCCAGGCACTCTGGGCGGCTTCCATAAAAACCAAAAATACACTAAAATATCACAGATTAAAAACTTCCCTGAACTTCCCTGAGATCCGTTGTCCTAGTGCCCCTCCCCCTCCGTGGAACATGCCCCAGCCATTTTGTTGGCTGGGACCCACTTCCCGGCAGCCCTGACCCCTCCCCTTAAGAGCAAAATAAAACCTTAAAATAAAAAATAAAAACAATAAAACAATACAAACAAAAAACTGTAAAAATTACAAAACACCAAAATCAAACAAATTCCCAGGCCCAACCAAACATCCATCCCACCCCCACTCCCCCACATACAAATATTCAAAAGGGAAAAAAGAAAATTTTAAAACATTTTAAAAAGAACTCTGCGCTGTTCTGAGTGCTTATGGGCAGCAACAGCAGCTGTGGCAACCGTCCTTAGGAGGCCTGTCGGGCCCTGCCCTGGGCCAGGTGGTGAGTGGCAGGAGCGGGGCCCTCAGGCACTCACAGGGGAGTCCTCCTGGGCAGCAACAGCAGTCCTTTTGAGGCTTCAGGCCCGCCCTGGGCCAGGTGGTGAGTCCTCCTGGGCAGCAAGCAGTCCTTCTCAGTCCTTAGCTACAGCTCTTTCTAGTCTAGAACTTGTGGACATCCGATGAAACTGAATGGTGGAAGATTCAGGACATAAAAGATCACTCACTGCATAGTTAAACATAGTTTAGGAGACAGCTTTACCAAGTGGATTATACAAATTCATGAAGGAAATGTTCATTGATGGCTCCTGGCCAGGATGGTTGTGCTCTGACTTCACAGCTGGAGACAGGATTGCTTCTGAATCCTAGTTGCTGGAAACCTCAGGAGGGGAGAGTTGCTCTGGTGCTCAAATTCTGCTCGCAGGTTTCTGACAGGCATTGGTCAGCCCCTGTGAGATCAGGATACTGAATTAGATGGGCAATTGGCCTGATCCACCAGGCTCTTCTATATTCTTGGGCACTCACACTTCTTTCAGTATACTATTGTATTCCAGTATACACAAATATGTATTGCTTCAGCATATGAGATGCATAAATGTAAAGATGGTCTTGAAACATTCTGCTGGCGACTGGCTGAGGTCTCAGCAGTCTTGTTTCATTCCCTGCATATTAGTCTATGATTCTTCTGTGATTCACATAGGATGGGATCAGGTGGGTTGAGCATCCTAATGAATCTCTCATTTGACAGCAGCCATAAACATTTTTCCTTCAGCTAACTGTTTAATACTTGTGTTTATGACACTAGTTTGTTAATTTATGAGACTCACATCATAAACAGGAATACTATTAAAGCACTGCATTACTTTGCTTGCTGAAGCATAAAATCTACTGTCTAATGAAAGAACACTAACACCATCAGGAGAAACAGTGTTATTTTCAGGTGATGCATGAGCCTGGCCTGTGGAGCAAAAGAGATTCTCCACTTCTTCACTTGGGGAGGGGGGGAGGAAGAGGGTGAGAGGGGGGAGACAATGGTTGATGGAGGACCCCTCTACTTCCAGAGACATCTGGCTCTGCTCTTTGAAGCAGGAGTCTTAGAGGCTTCCTTTCCTTGCACATGGAGGCTTCCAGGGTGTAGCCTGATGTGACAGGGTGGGATGATTCAGAGGCGGTGGGTCCAGTGTTTCCCAGGGAGAGGTGCCACATCAAAAGAGAAGAGAAGAGACATCCCACTAGATGTAGTGCCCACCTTCAGGCCAGGACTTCCTGTAGGGACACACAAGCTTGGTGAGTAGGCGAGGGGCACTTGTCTGAACAGCTTCGCAGATGCTACGCAACCTTGAATTTTTTGTTACTGATTGTGGATTCAAGAGTCCTGGTCCTTAGTCCTATTAGCCCTTTGCCTTGTAAACACCCTTGAACTGTATTTGCTTTTTTTCATGCTGCTGAATGTGTACCAATAACCTGCTTTAATAAAGGAAGTGCACTTGCCATTGAGTTTGGGGTGGGAGTCAGGACACCAGTGCCTGAGGCAGGACTCTTTGCCAGCCCAACCTGGAGAGACCAGAAATTGAGCCTGTTCATTATACATGCAAAGCAAGTGTTCTATTAGTGAGCTCTGGCTTTCCCCCAAATTGTCTTGCTGCACAACTTTGCTCATCCTAGAAGACTGGGATATTTAATAGTCTGCCATTTCACAACTAAGGTATTTGGAAAATGAAGTTACTTCTTAAGGAAATAAATGTTAAGAAATAGGCAAACTTAACTGATAATTCTAAAAACTACATTGTATATTATGAATACGTTTCATTTATTGATATTTATATCCCATGTTCTTAAATGCTCAAGGCAGCTCACAATTTATTTTAAAACAGTAAAGAAAGCATCACATCTATATGACTGGAACAAAACAGAAAGAAATGCCGTTGAAACAAGATAATTTTCCAGGAAGTCAATTAAAAACAATAATCAAAGTGATATGTGAAACACCTATCCTGTTAAGCTAAGACCACGGGAAACTATCAAAAAGGGGGCAAGGTGGGTGCTCCTTGATGGAGAGACAGAACAGCCACATTTAGGGGTGCTTGGATCAGTCTCTCTGGTCCTTGCCAGTTTCACATGCATTCATAAATTTCTTCTAATTTCTGCATAAATCTGCATTTTAAAAAAATGCTCAAAAATGTATTTAATTTTTTTAATGGCATTTTTTTCCTCACAATATAACCATTTCCCCATGTATTTCTCTCAAAAGTATGCCTTTCTAATTGTATTTTATTCTAAAACACACCTTTTTATCCACATTTGTTCCCTTTTTTGAGCTAAGGGCTACATCGTAAAATTTAGAGAAGTGCGGAATCTGAAGGATTGCTGCATTCCAGTTTACAGATTATTCTGGAAGATGTGCATCAGTTTAGTTTTTATCAGCATTCACAAATAATTCATTCCTCAAGGATCCCTTCTCACTTGCCAACCAAATACAGCTCAGATATTGGCAGAGATGGTTCCTTAGGTATCCTGGTCTGGCCTCACTTAGGGCTCACACTTTGAATTGGACCTAGAAATGCAAAAGTGGAGTCACTTCTGAATGTGGTTCATTCTCTCTCTCTCTCTCTCATTTTCAATAGTTGCTACTTTCTGCACCAGCTGAAGTTTCTGGGCACTTTTTGAAAAACAGCACCACATAATGGGTCTTTCATTAATGGGTCACCTGTTCATGTGGTCTAGTACTGCCTTTCTGTTTCACATAATTCCATCTTTGCAGCAGCACAAAGATTGATGCTAACAATGCTGACCTAAGAGTGGTAGGTACAAAAGAGGTTAGTAAGCAAAGCAAATTTGCCTTCCTTTCCCAAAGCCAAGATCACGTCAGTGAATGGGGAGAGGACATGCTACCTGGGCTATTTTGTACATGTTTATTGAAAAAGCAATCATTTCTTTGAAAATAATTCTTAGAAGAATAATGAAGTATTTCTCTGTACCTTGGAAAATTGTCTTGATTATGCTTAAAGGGCTTTCTGCTAGTTGATTCAAATTTATTATAGCTTTAATGGAAATTACTGAAATCAGAAGCAAAATTGGGAGAACACAAAATGCTAGGCTAATAACTTTCTCCTCTCAGGAAATGTTATGCCCAATAATTTTCAAAGGCAGGCAGACTTCAATGTTTCATCATTGCAGTATTGCATAGTCTTGCTTTTCCAAAGCTAATTTCTAAAGTAAGAAATGCTTTTTTGTTGTTGTAATGGGGCACCTACTTGATGTTTGCCATTAGGTCTTCTTTGCCTTGGGTTGACCCCAAAACGGTATAGCTCATTGGGCTGATGGTCAAACTATTTTCTCTTGCCAAACTCTTCATCTATAATCCATAAAAGTTGTGACCCAAGCTATGTGTTTCTTCATTTAATACTGCTAACTTATCTGTTTTCATTTTTGGTAAATTACTCTTTTTAAGATATTCCTCTATCTTTGGTATCTTTTCTGTTCCCTTTTTATATAACTCAGTAAAATACCTGACAAAGGCTTCCCTAATTTCTTTTGGTTTTTCTGTTATCTTGCCATTTGCCTTTATTTTGTTGATATAATTTTTTTACTCATTTTTCCTTATTTGCCACGCCAATAATTTTCCTGACTTACTGGCATGCTTGAAATATTTTTGTTTGCATCTTTTAATTTTCCATCCTATTTCTATATTAATAACCATTAAATATTGTGTTTCCAATGACCTAATTGCCTGTTTTACTGTTTCTTTGTTAGGTTTTTTTTCCCTAATTCTTTCTCTTTTTCCAGAATTACATCTAAAATTTCTCTTTTCTCCCCCCCCTTTTTATTGAATTTTGTTGGACAAACAGCCCTCTCATAACCACCTTGCTGGTGTCCCATACTATTTGCAATGAAACCTACTTATTCAGATTTAACTCAAAATAGTCTCCCAGAGCTGTCCTTGCTTTATCCACAAAAGATTGGTCCTCTAACATGTTTTCATTTAGTTTCCATCTAAATGATGTTTAACTTTCTCTTTTAATTCCATCACAATGGCATTATGATCTGAGAAAGTTCTGGGTTATATTTCTATTTTTTAAACTCTCAATTCCATCTCCTTTGTCATCCAAATAGTGTCTGTCCTGGCACTGCTTCATTCACAATGGAATAAAAAGTGAACTGTTTGTCAAACAAATGTCTTATTCTCCATATGTCAACCAATTTAAGAGTTTCTACCATTTCAAAAAAGGCCTTTGGCAATCTACCTTCTTTTGTTTCCTTTTTTCTAACTGCCCTATCCAACTATAACGAGGGAACACCATTGGATAGGGCAGTTAGAAATAGAAATCAGTTTTTGTTCAAGTGCAGGTTTTATATAAAATACCACACACACCCTTCTCTTGGTATCATCTGCTGCTATAAGTCCAAACCTAATTTGGGTCTCTTTTTCTTCTTTTTCTTTTTGCAATGTGTGTCTCCTGTAAACAAATTATGTCAAAGTTCTGTTTGATAATTACATGCTCAATTCTATTTCTCTTGGCCTTGCTGTTAAGTCCATTTACATTCCAACTAATTTTAAGGTTTGCCATTTGGAGATTTTGTTAATTTTCCTATTTGGCTATCTACACCTCGCACTGCTCCTTCCAGGAGTTCTGCTGCTTCTTTTTGTTGTCTTGGAACTATCTGGCTGTCCAGATTAAAAGTCTCTCATATTTTTCTCCCAAAAGTCATGTGCTGCACAACAGTGGTGAGCTCCTGTTGCTCTGTCCCAGCTCCTGCCAACCTAGCAGTTAGAAAGCATGCCAGTGCAAGTAGATAAATAGGTACTGCTGCATTGGGAAGGTAAATGGTGTTTCCATGTGCTCTGGCTTCTGTCACGATGTTCTGTGCACCAGAAGCAGTTTAGTCCGGCTGGCCGCATGACCCGGAAAGCTGTCTGTGAACAAACGCTGGCTCCCTTGGCCTGAAAAGCGAGATGAGCACCACAGCCTCAATAGTCGCCTTTCACTGGATTTAACTGTCCAGGGGTCCTTTACTGTTACCTTTTACCTTACTAAAATAAAGTTCCTGAGAGGAAAGAACCCCAGTAGGCAGCCACCAAAGTTAACTAGATTTATGAAGAATATATGTTGTGATATAATATTTACTTTACCTAAAATGACTGTCAGAACGATTTTTGTAGTGTTCGCTCTGCAAGGGCAGATTTTATTTTTAATACAGATGCTTTATTTGCATTAGAGCTATTTTACAAATAAAAATACATGAACCAAAACAACTGCTGGGGAAGTGTAGGTTGCATCCTTTGGGTTGATGGAAACAAAATTGAACTAGGGGATGTGGCAATAGGTGGCACCCAGCCAAACAGCACCACACACGTCAGAAAGCCTACCCACACAATGGACTTTAGTTCATCCACAGTTGTCAACAACCTTTTGGAAAGAGCAAAGCAAAGCATCCACCCAATGGAGAAGGCAGGCCAGGAAGCAGCTTTTAGACTTGCAGTCTGACCCAGCTTCCCCCCACCTCCCAAATTCCCTTCCTTTCTAGGAATCTTGGTTAGGAGGAAAGATTAGCAATGTGAAATGCTCAGTCCAGCTCACCCACAGCCTTTGCTCACCCCATTTTGTTCATGCAACACCGGCACCTCAATCCCATCTGGTCTCAGTTGCACGAGGCTCAGGCAAAGCAGGTCTTGATGCAGCCTCCATAGAGAGCATGCAATGTGTGTGTTTTGTTGCAAAGGAACCAGTGGGTGGTGGAAGGCGGATGTGGACAGCTAAACTGTGTGTGTGAGAGATGCCTCAGTTTCCCTGTTGCTGTTGCCCTAACCCAGCAGGGTCAGTGCTCAGGGATTATTTGTATATCCATCCAGTTTTATCCCACTCTGCCACCCAAAGGAGCCCAGGGCAGCAAGCATATCCACAGTAAAGCAACTTTTAAAAATACAGTGGTACCTTTTGGTTACAGACTCCACTAACCCAGAAATAGTACCTCGGATTAAGAACTTTGCTTCAGGATGAGAACAGAAATCGTGCAGCAGCGGCGTGGTGGCAGTGTGAGGCACCATTAGCTAAAGTGGTGCTTCAGGTTAAGAACAGTTTCAGGTTAAGAACGGACCTCCGGAACGAATTACCGTATTTTTCACTCTATAAGACGCACTTTTCCCCTTCTAAAAAGTAAGGGGAAATGTGTGTGCATCTTATGGAGTGAATGCAGGCGGGAGGCTCTGCTCTGCGCTCCCTTTAAAGAGCCGCGTGGAGCATGTGTGCGGTTCTGGGGGGCTTCCCCCCATGCGCTCTTTCCCCGTGCACTCTTTAAAGTACTTGGAGTACAGAAGGAAAGATTCCAGGCCAGTGGAAAATTACAGGCTGAGCTTCCTGTATTGGAAGAGGCAGTGCCATGACAAGCTGTTGATGACCCACATCAAAGAGGAATCTTGCATGCTACAACCTACAAAACCTTGCCCACCTTTGAGTTCCCCATCATTGCCAATATCCTAAATTATCTATGGCTTGCCTTTCTATGTTAACAGACCGTGGTTTACATCCAAAAGACTAGCCACCTCAAGAACCACATTCTGCAGTCACAGTCCCAAAACTATAGGTGATCTACAGTTTACATTATATTGCATGCTGTTTTGTTCTTACATTATATTCATTATATTCATTCAGGCATCAGTTGAAGGTTCATTTAGTTTTGCAGGCATTTGGAGCATAGCAGGAGCGGTCCTACTTGTCTACCTGTCTGAAACACCTTTTATTTCTGTGTTGTGAATATCACTGATTGCCATATGCTATTGCTATTATATTTATTGTAAGTGGTGAATTTCATTTTATTTTTATGCTATGTTTTATGAATGTTGTTAACCACCCTGGGCTCTGTTTGAGGAAAGGTGAGATACCAAAAATAACAAGACCAATAACAAGAGAGAGATAACACGGATAGTGCAGGGTAGATACAAATGTTATTTTGGTGTCACAGAGGAAAACACCGTCAGTGTTTTCAGCACCATGGATTTCAGGATATTCTGGAGGTTGGAGCAAAGCCATTTCTAAGATGTTTCCATCAGAATGTCAATCAGGTAAGTTTTTCTTTAACAGTAAGCAAATAATATACAGTGTAACTCGGGTTACATACGCTTCAGGTTACAGACCACTAACCCAGAAATATTACCTCGGGTTAAGAACTTTGCTTCAGGATGAGGACAGAAATTGTGCAGCAGCGGCACGGCGGCAGCAGGAGGCCCCATTAGCTAAAGTGGTGCTTCAGGTTAAGAACAGTTTCAGGTTAAGAACGGACCTCCGGAACGAATTACCGTATTTTTCACTCTATAAGACGCACTTTTCCCCTTCTAAAAAGTAAGGGGAAATGTGTGTGCATCTTATGGAGTGAATGCAGGCGGGAGGCTCTGCTCTGCTCTGCGCTCCCTTTAAAGAGCCGCGTGGAGCATGTGTGCGGTTCTTGGGGGCTTCCCCCCATGCGCTCTTTCCCCGTGCGCTCTTTAAAGGGAGTGCGGCTCTTGGGGGAGCCTTCCTCCCGCTGCCCAGGAGAGGCTGTGCGCGGCTATCCCGCGCGCTGTGTCCCTTCCCTCACCTCCCGCAAAATCCAGCAAGAGCCGCGCTCCCTTTAAAGAACGCAAGGCTCTTGCGGGAGGTGGGGGAAGGCACAGAGCGTGCGGCTCTGTCCCTCTCCTCACCTCCCAGAAAAGCCCCCAAGAGTCACGCTCCCTTTAAAGAGTGTGCGGCTCTTGCTGACTTTTGCGGGAGGTAGGGGAAGGACAGAGGGCAGCCCCTCAGTCCCCTCCCCCACCTCCTGCAAATGCTGGCAAGAGCCGCATGGAGCGTGTGTGCAGCTCTTGGGGGAAAGCCTGCGAGCGCTGCACACATGCTCCACGCAGCTCGTGAAAGGGAGCGCTGAGCAGAGCCTGGGATGCGCTCTCTTTAAAGAATATTTTTTCCCTTGCATTCCCCCTCTAAGAACTAGGTGCGTCTTATGATCAGGTGCATCTTATGGAGCGAAAAATACAGTAAGTTCTTAACCTGTTAAAAACAGTTAAGCCATTCTAAAACAGCTAGAACTCCTCTGCTGGCTGCTGGTCTGTTTCCAGGCACAGTGCAAACTGCTGCTGTAAGGAAGGCCTACATGGCTTAGGTCCAAGCTATCTGAAAGACCATATTCCCTCCTGTGAGCCTCCTGGGTTTTGAGATCTTCGAGGCAGGCCCTTCTCGTGGTCCCGCCTTCCTCCCAGGCACGCTTGGTGGGGATACAGGAGCAGGCCTTCTCAGAAGTTACTCTGGAACTTCCTCACCAGAGAAGCTAGACGGGCTCCCTCTTGGCGCTGCTTCTGCCGGCAAGCGAAGACTTCCTTGTTTCAACAGGCTTTGGGGAATTGATTGCTTTTGGTTAAAGGGCTGGTGCCATGCTTTTTAAATTTAATTTAATTTAATTTTAATTATTGGTATGTTTTAAACAGATTTTTATACAGAACTTTAATTCTGTCAGTGTTTAATTGTTTTTAATGATTTATTTTTTCTATGCTTTTAGTGGTTCTTGTTTTTATTTGTAAGGTGCATTTTTCAGGGGAAAAGGTGGAGAATAAATTATTAAGAACAAGAACACCACAATGGGAGTTGTAGTCCAACATCATCTAGTGACCATAGGTTTCCTGTTGCTGTTGTGAAGAATGCCAGTATTCAGCCTTTGCCCATCTCTTCCTCTGCCTCCATAATTTTTCTCTGCCTGGCTCAGATTACAGTCCAAGCTAGCTAAGACCTTTTGCTCCCCCTCACCCCAATGCTTACCTTTAGAATACTGATGACTTCCCTCCACCCCACCTTCCTCCTCTCTCCTCCTTGGTGAGGAGGGGACAGGAGCAAACAATAACAGGTAGCACAGTCATCTCTTAAAATGGATGAGGAAGTCAGAGAGACCTTGCTTACAGGATAGGGAAGAAGTTGAGACCTAGTTGCATTGCCAAATGACAATTGGCAGTGTCACATGTTGTAGAGCTAACTAGACAACTGGGGGCAAGATAACTCGGTTTGTCTAACCCAGTTCAGAATCAGACCAGGTATTATATTTTAAAATTATAGCTGTATGTACCAGTAGTCGCCCGACCAGTTTCTTTATAATAAATGCAGCTAGAGACATCTAGTGGCGTGTATATAAAGTGTGTTTGCTTCACAGGGGTTTTAAAGATGCTCTGGTGTCGAGAGGTTTTTATTAGTCAGTGGACTTTTAGAATTTAATACGTGACATTACTGAACCCAGGTGGTAACTCTCCAGAAATAGGTAGAGGTGTCCAGCTGCTGTTGAAATTCACAAGGTACTTAGAACTTCACTATATTCACCCACATTTACATAAAATAATGGTTTTATAATACAGCATATTGGGGAAGATTTGGGTTTGTCTTATATTTTACTTTATGCTCTTAACTGGTATGCTGGATGATTTTTTTTTTGGGGGGGGTGTGGATAAGCACTGTTACATCCTAATTATTTTCTTTTAATCTCTTCACTTAATGTACTACAGTGGTACCTCAGGTTAAGAACTTAATTCGTTCCGGAGGTCCGTTCTTAACCTGAAACTGTTCTTAACCTGAAGCACCACTTTAGCTAATGGGGCTGCTGCACAATTTCTGTCCTCATCCTGAAGCAAAGTTCTTAACCCGAGGTAATATTTCTGGGTTAGTGGTCTGTAACCTGAAGCGTATGTAACCCGAGTTACACTGTATATTATTTGCTTACTGTTAAAGAAAAACTTACCTGATTGACATTCTGATGGAAACATCTTAGAAATGGCTTTGCTCCAACCTCCAGAATATCCTGAAATCCATGGTGCTGAAAACACTGACGGTGTTTTCCTCTGTGACACCAAAATAACATTTGTATCTACCCTGCACTATCCGTGTTATCTCTCTCTTGTTATTGGTCTTGTTATTTTTGGTATCTCACCTTTCCTCAAACAGAGCCCAGGGTGGTTAACAACATTCATAAAACACAGCATAAAAATAAAATGAAATTCACCATTTACAATAAATATAATAGCAATAGCATATGGCAATCAGTGATATTCACAACACAGAAATAAAAGGTGTTTCAGACAGGTAGACAAGTAGGACCGCTCCTGCTATGCTCCAAATGCCTGCAAAACTAAATGAACCTTCAACTGATGCCTGAATGAATATAATGAATATAATGTAAGAACAAAACAGCATGCAATATAATGTAAACTGTAGATCACCTATAGTTTTGGGACTGTGACTGCAGAATGTGGTTCTTGAGGTGGCTAGTCTTTTGGATGTAAACCACGGTCTGTTAACATAGAAAGGCAAGCCATAGATAATTTAGGATATTGGCAATGATGGGGAACTCAAAGGTGGGCAAGGTTTTGTAGGTTGTAGCATGCAAGATTCCTCTTTGATGTGGGTCATCAACAGCTTGTCATGGCACTGCCTCTTCCAATACAGGAAGCTCAGCCTGTAATTTTCCACTGGCCTGGAATCTTTCCTTCTGTACTCCAAATATTAATTAGATTCTGACATTCGTTCATTTATTGGGTTTAGGGGGTCTTCTCACAAACTTGCAACAATTGTTATCTGGATATATGAGAGAAGCAAGACAAACTCAGATGGAGTCATCTTAGATCATCTCAATCCAATCTTCCTCATACCAGCGAGCGACACTGGCTTCCACCAACCAGAATTCAGGCTTACAAATTTGACCTGAATTTTGTCCAAAATCTGTTGAAACAGTGTAGTTACTTTGAACCCTTCTAAAGCTTCAGCGACACCCTACTCAAACTGTTTATTTTATGATAGTATTCATGGGGAGGATGTCTGTTTTATTTTTAAATATGTGTGATAGATTTACAGAATTTTATCATTTAATTCTTTTCAGAGTTAAAGTATTTTCAAATCAAATACATACAGAGATATGACAACTTGTCAAACAAATTATGGCACAAAAGCACAGTGAAAATTGAAACTGAGGATATGCCTCTTTTATGTTGGAAGAAAATTCAAAACTGCTCTACCTTACTGTACTTTATGTTAGTCATGCAACCTGTAAATTTGTGTTTGAGTGAATTTACGTGGGGGTTAGCTAGAAAGAACAACTTGTCTTACCACACAGATTGAATATGGGGCTTTTTCAAAAGGTCTTATAGCAGGGTATTAACTATCTATTCTAAGTACTGTGTGTATAAGAAAAGAAACACCTACACACTTGTAAAAGCACACCAGGATTTCTCTTATCTTTTTTGCAAAGTTTCTTTCTTTTTTTACATTTAGTTTTATGACAACATATAATTGCTTAGTAATGAATTCAAGATAATAAGGTAGTTATGATTATTAATTCCATATTTCAAGATGGTCCCTATTATTTTTCTGTGCCAACTGATAAACTACCACACTTACCATAGCAGTGTGATAAAATTAACTAAGAGAGGCTGCCATGGCTTAGTTTCAGTCTTTTTTTTTTTGCTTAACATGGACACAAAAATCCCTCAATTATATTAAGGCAATAGGAGAAACATATATTTTGAGTAGTTAGGCTAGGGTTGCCATATTACAAAAAGTGAAAATACAGACACAAAATTTGCTGAGCTCCCCCCCCCCCAAAAAAAAATCCCCCTCAAAGAAATATTGAAGTTTTTGACCTATCTTTAAGGAAATTCTCCAGAATCTAGACTTCCAAAATGGGTTGCCATATGTCAGGATTTTCATGGGCATTTTAGCAATTTCTGCCAGGACGCTGCCATATTCCAGCTGTGTCCAGATGTATGGCAGCCCAGTTAAGCAATTTCTGCAAATGTTTTGTTCATGTCATCAGGCTGTGTAAACTGAAAAGGATTGCCCAGAAGATTGATAGCAGTAGCATCTACAGTAAATCACCATGGAGCCAAGAAAGTGACTTTATCCTCAAAACTATCTATAAGATAGCTCATTGTTATCATTTTTAAAATGGTAGATAGCGACTTGCTGACCTATTCTTCAAACTTTTCTGATCTGTGACTCACCTTTAACCCAAATATGCATTTGAGGACCCATTTCTTATTTTCTTTTTTTTTTGACACATATTTGAAGGGTGGTAGTGCTACTGCTGCAACCCACTTTGGATCAAGCCGTGACTCTGAGTGGGTTCTCACACTCCTGTTGAAGATCAGTGGCCTGGTGACTTTGAGGCTGCAGAGAGATTAGAACCTTAGTTTTTCTGGTCTGTAGCCAAGCTATCTGTATCTTATGAACTGCAAGCAGAATACCATGCCTTGCCAAATCTACAGTCTCAGCCATTAAAAAACATTAAAATGCTCCCTTTCCAAGAAAACCAATTATACCAATTATTGACTTTGACCTATTCCTTTTTTGGGCACAGTGGGGCTTGAATTCCCTCCCCCTTGCTCTGATTTCTTCTCAGAAGCCCTGGTCCTGCTCAAGGTTGGAGCCACAGACCTTCTGATATGCCTAGAGCAGGGGTGCCCAAACTTTTTTCAAAGAGGGCCAGATTTGATGAAGTGGACATGCGTAAGGGCCGACTGAAGTTGCTGAGCTTTTTTAAGGATTGAGGTTCTTGAACTTTTAAAAATATATATATATATACTGCCATGGGGGCCGGATTAAGTGAAACAGTGGGCCGGATTAGGCCCCCGAAACGGATGTTGGACATGCCTGACCTAGAGGGATTTAAATAGGTACCAGTGGGATAGCAATGGGGCAGGAGCCAGAAAGTGTCTGGTAGTCAGTTGTGTAGGCCCTAGGGCAGCAGCCAGTTAGTTTAGGGATTGTTCCATCAAAGGCTAGGGGTAATTAAGTGCTTAAGAATGGCTATATTATATTATTGTTTATATTAGTTGTTGAAGGGCAAAGACCACAGGTTTATAGACACACCATCCAATGGTAGTTAGTGAGTTCCCAGACAGAAGCATTCAGCCTGCCATCTGCTGCTATGAGTCACTGTATTCTGGTCGAAACAAAATAAAAATAAAAAAATTCCTTCCAGTAGCACCTTAGAGACCAGCTAAGTTTGTTATTGGTATGAGCTTTTGTGTGCATGCACACTTCTTCAGATACTCCCACACTTCTGGTGTGGGACAGTATACATATCAAGTCTCATCTTTCCATTCTTGACCGTGATTCTGATGCCACTGAGCTCAGAGGCCATGTAAGAACCCTGATTCACATTGGTGAGCACACTCTCTGCATTTATTTATTTTTAATTTTTTCTAGCCCGCCCTTCATCCGAATGGAGCCCAGGATTGGGTAAAAATAACAATAGTAACAGAGAAACTACCAAAGTCCTTGCTGATTTGGGTGATAAGTACTTAGTAGAAGAGGCATTTAGTAGGTTATGTGTGACTATGGTGCCTCTCTTTTTCTGATGTAGTTAAGAACATATGGGTCACATATTGATTCAACATGATAGAACCACCAAGATGCTCCTTCCCTTGAATCTGTTTTAAAACTAAAATACATGGAATAGTGGTTTTTCTTTCCTGACATTCTGGGTTGAAAACATCTGGGTGTGGTAGAAATTTAGGGCTGTGTTGATATGATTTCCACAAGCTGAGAATCTTGACTGCAATGTGGGCAAAATGATAGACTGGGACAGCAAACTTTTTTTATGAATGACAACAGAAGAAAATTCCCAATCCCACCTGGGTGAGTGCAGCTGAAGGAGGCGGGACTAGAACCCCAAATAGGTGAACCTTCCCAGCATTTTTTACCCACTTGGTGATTTTAGGAGAGAGAGAGAGATGATGTGTGTGCATGTTTCTGTGAAATTGATCTTTTTCAGCCATCTCATTTTTTCTCTTTTTCCTTCATAAGAAATTTGAGGAGGGCTTCCCATTCCCTCTATCTCACTTGATCTCCCATCTCCCCCCCCCCCCAGCTCACTGCAAGGTGATGGTAACATTCCAGAGGCTGTCCACCATGGGCTAGTTCAATAATTTATTTAGATATAGGACTATCTAACCCATCTTTCACCATGTGGTTCCAGACCAAGAGTATGTACATCATTAAAATAATAATATCAATAAAAGCATCACATCTTTAGAAAAAGGTGACCTCCATGCTCCCTACACATCTTGAGGCTGGAAGGACAATATATTTTGGATGTCCCCACCTCTTTAGTAAACACCCATTTCCATTCTGCATGTGGCTGAGGGCACCAACAAGTTCCATAGCCATCACCACCACAATTGCTCCACCCTCAATGAGTAGCAGTGGTGGTAGTGAAAGCAGGCCTAGGAAACAGCTCATGGGCCAGGGCTTCCTCACCTTGGCCTAGAGGAAATGCTTATTCCATAGTGTTAGTTCTTTGGTTTTGTTATGGTTATCTGTATTTATTGCTTAAAATGTTTCCGTAATTCTATCACATATCACTTTTACCATATTTGAGGGAACACATTGTTACTTTACGTAATAAACTTTTAATTTATAGCTTGCTGTTATTTGTTTTCTTTTAAGTAAACCACTACAGGATAGTGTAATTGCATTGCATCCCTTTTCATTGTACTATCTTCAGCCACTTGATGGCAGCCCTCTGTTGCTTTCAAGGGATTTCCTAAATAAATAAATCCAACCTGGAACAGATTACTTTAATGCTTCATTTATTTTAACATATTTTTACATCAAGCTCTCTTACTACAACATGAAAGGAAGCTCTTGCATTTTAATAATAATAATAATAATAATAATAATAATAATAATAATAATAGAATATTAAAAACACAATACAGCATTAAACAAATAATAATAATTTAATTCTGTATGGAATGTCAAATGGAACGATTATCTGGAAATGGTTATCTGGTGATGATAGGATTTTAAGGTGGCACAACAATTATGTAATTTTAGGGAAATATAATTAACTCATCAAAATCATGTTCAGTAGAGATGAGATCAGTACAAAAACAGTTGTTATTATTATAAAAATCAATGTTTAAGAGCTTTGTGCTACAGTTTTAAGCACTGTGGCCTTTAATATAGCAACTTATTTACATGCAACATTTCTGCTCTTCTCTGGGATTTTCTAACATTACAAAATGCCTTGGATGTCTTGTAGGCCAAGGTATGTTTTAGTATTTTGCACCTGTGCACACCTGAGTGGCTTGTGACTTGTAGAGGCACATGGATTATGGTGTGCTATTTATATGTGGTTCTCCTCTAATGGGCACATGTTTTTACTGCAACAGACTAACACAGCTACATCTCTTGGAAGGAAACATTGAAATAAATTTGATAGTGCTCGTGTACAGTGGTACCTCAGGTTACAAACACTTCGGGTTACAGACTCCACTAATCCGGAAGTAGTACCTTGGGTTAAGAACTTTACCTCAGGATGAGAACAGAAATTGTGTGGTGGCGGCAGCAGGAGGCCCCATTAGCTAAAGTGGTACCTCAGGTTAAGAGTGGTTTCAGGTTAAGAACGGACCTCCAGAACAAATTAAGTTCATAACCAGAGGTACCACTGTGTTCAGATATACACAGCAAGAAACTCTTGAATGTCATGGTAAGTTTGATCATCTTATGTTGGTTTAACACATTTATGATATTTGCTTGGAAACAACAGAAAAATTCTTTCCTTTTGTCAGCTGTGAAACACATTCTGTACTGTGGCGGATGGATAGCTGCCACACCTTCCCTGTCAAATAAAATACAAGTGTCTCTTAAAACAAGGAAGTCTAAAGATCTAGTGTGATTTTGAATCATCAGACAGCTGTCCCTCCTTTTTGTAAAGTATAAGCCCACTTACTCTTAAAATAGTATGTGTAGATATTCTGATGAGTGCTATCTTGTACAGCAAGTATTTTGTTGAGCTGGAAGACAAACTGTGTTGGAAATGGTCCCTACATTATGTGTGTAGTTGTTATATTGGCACTGGCAATTCAGTAAATGTTTTCACATCACTGAGGAGGTCTTTTTCACATAGACTGCTGTGCATAGTAGGTCTCATGGGGCTTAGTAAATGCCTGCTTCAATCGAGCTCTTAAGAGTCCCGTCCCCCCACTTCTCTGATTTAACTGCATTGCAGTTTTTGTTCACTTGTAGTGCAGGTAAAAGTGAAGAATAGAATTGCCAGCTCTTTGGTGGGGGGAATTAGCAGTAGGGTGGCGCCCCAAAGACAAGTTTGAATCAAGCCTGCATGTGTCAAGGAATGGAAGTCACAAAATGCTCTCTGATGAGCAGCTATGGCAGGGTTCCCACATTGGTGGTCAGCGTTTGAAACTCCCATTGTTCTAGGCACATTTTGCGACAAGGAATTTCATTAGCACAAACAGTTTCTGAGGTCTTGACGCAGTACTGTGAGTAGGATTTCAGATTAAAACTGCAGAGTGGAAGGGAAGGAGGATCTTTTTCTGCCTCCCCACTTCCAGCTACTCTCTGAAGACAGGAGAAGGGACTCACATAAGGCAGGCTTTGTTTGTTGCAGTCTTCAGATGAGGACTAGACCATGTGAAAAATGAATATAAGATTTTAGCTGCAGTTAATTCTTTTTTGCCTTTTATTCTTGTTATAAAAAAATGCGCCTAGACATTCCATAGTTGCACCCATAACCTAAGTTCAAGGTGCTGTTTAGCTCCTAATGTTCATATCTCACTTTCTAACACTATTTGTGGTGCAAGCTCGGCTGCTTTCAGCTTCATTTTTGAGTACCCCCCATGTTTAGTTTATGAAGTGCAACATGTTTATATGTTCATTTATTGCCCCCCCCCTTTACTAACTACAAACAATTTAAAATACAGTGGTACCTCGGGTTACAGATGCTTCAGGTTACAGACGCTTCAGGTTACAGACTCTGCTAACCCAGAAATACTACCTCAGGTTAAGAACTTCGCTTCAGGATGAGAACAGAAATCACGTGGCGGCGGCGCGGCAGCAGTGGGAGGCCCCATTAGCTAAAGTGGTGCTTCAGGCTAAGAACAGTTTCAGGTTAAGAACGGATCTCCAGAACGAATTAAGTTCTTAACCCGAGGTACCAATGTAGTTTGTAAATCAACACTGAGAGGAGTATGTGGCTTCAGGACATCGCAAGTGCCATCCAGGCAGTATTGTCCATAACTGTATTCTGCTGTAAATATTAAAATTGTATTTGGTCCAAATGTGGTGTGAACACTTCTGAATCAGGCCTTACTCTACCTCCCCTTCTATTTTTATTTATAAATTCTTGTTTTCCTTTATAAATTGTAGGCCATACAGTTTACTTCCAAACAATTAAAAACCTGACATAATGTAACGTAACGTAACAACGTAACGTAACATCTTTCAGTCTTATGGAATGTTGTGAGTATAGAGATGATAAAACATTGGGGTAACTTTTGCCATTTTCTGGAGAAGGAGCTTGTGGTACACTCAGTACCATTTTTGGATGTGAGAGTTGCCCATAGAATACAGTGGCTACAGAACCATAGTGAGGTGATCTTGCGCCCCTGGCAGAACCGTCTAGATTGCGCCCCCTGGCCACAGACAAATTAGGCCTTCTTTCCGCCTCTCCTCCAACCTCCCATTCCACCCATTCAATTCACCCTCTAGTTAAAACCATTTCTTATGATGCAATAATCAATATTTATATTTATGAACATATTTTTAGCCAATTTTGTGCCCCCACTGCCTGCACCCCTGGGGGGGCCACCTCACCAACCCCCAGCTATGGCCCTGAGTGGGAAACCCAGGTTTTCAGTGTAGTTGTGAATGGATAGCACTGTGCCTGTATAAAAGAAGAGTACCGAAATATAGCAGCGCATTCTAACCATTGTCTAATTTCACATGAACAGGTTTAGTTTCTAAAATTTCTTTCTCAATTCCAATACAATCCCATTTAATCCCTTATAGGATGACCAGCATTCTCATAGCAAGGTCAGAATACAGAATAAAACACAAAAATGAGCAGTGAGTAGGTGGTGGACCCGACGAGGAGAACCAGGTGAAGGGCCCAGGTGCAGGCTGTTTAAATGCACCTGGGGCAGACCTGAAGGGAGCCGCCTTGCTCCGTCAGTCCCGCCCCCAAGGTCAGCCCTGCATCCAAGCCGGCCTGCCATTGGCCCGTTGGGCAGGCCGGCTTGGATTCAGCACCTAGGGGGAGGGGGCATTATGCCTCTTCCTCCCCAGCCAGGATCCCAGTGCCTGCAACTTCCTTGTCAGGTCCTTTGGAAGCCTCTGCCGACCTGCAGTGCGGCCACACCTGGAAGGTGAGCATACTTCTAGGAAGCAAATCCTATTGAATTAGGCCTGACTTGATTCCAAGTAACAAGTAGAATCGGGCATTAAGATGCTCAGGATGAAAGGAGAATTAAAATACAGTTAGTTCATATTTCTTGGATGAACAGCCATTAACTTTAATTTGGGAAAAGAGGATGTGAACACTTTCATTTCCTATTAGTGTATATCCATTGATAAAAGGGTAATTATCTGGCTCCTAATTACAGCAAAATGTTCCAGTACACAAATGCTTGACTAATTAAAATTGGTGTTCTTTTCAAAGTGCTGGGATCATGATTGTAAATTGATTATTAACAATGATTTAAGATTATTTGATTTCAGGTGCCTTCTTGATTACTTCTGTTTACTCTTAATAGACCCTCCCCCTTCAACCCCAGAAAAAGATAGCTTTGAAGTAGATTTGCATTTTTTGCTTCAGTTGTGTTTTTGCTGAAATGTCTGTTTCTATTCCTACTGTTTCATAACACCCTTAATCTCTTCCGATTGGTGACAGGATTGTGTGTGTGTGTGTCCAGGCACTCACCCAGAGTTTATGTTTCTGTCAGAAATTAGGCACAGCAAAGACTGCAGTGTCTTTAAAAGAAGTGATTTTTTTTTACTCATATATACACCTGCATCTACTGTGGAGAAAGTTCCCAGCATTCACATTGCAAGAAAGTCCTTATCTACAAGAGGGGGAATCAGCCATGCTGTCTCCGCCTTGGGATTATGGCTTCTTCTTCTCAGCCCCCACGCAGCATTCTTCCCACTTCCTGCATCTTCTCAGAACCTCTCGTGAAAGGTAGCTTCCCCTTCCATTTACATCCTTGTCCACTGCCACCCAGGCAACCTGTGTTTCCCAAGCCTATTGCAAAATGGACTTTTTCCTGCTGTTTACCTCTGGCAAACTGTAACTCTGGCAAACCCCCATTTCAAAGACTCAAGGATCTCTTCTTGATCAGGTGATGACTCCTTTTTTATTCTTAACAGTTTATCTCCGTCTGGAAAACAAACTTAGCCTAATGGCACCTAGTGAAGACGCCTAGCATTTAGTAATTCTAAGCATTTAGTAATCTCTAATATTTTCTAAACCTTGAAATAAATTTTAAAAATGTCCAGTAGCACCTTCAAAAAAGGTAAAGGTAAAGGACCCCTGACAGCTGTCCAGTTGCGAACGACTTAGCTGTTGCGGCTCTCATCTCGCTCTATGGGCCGAGGGAGCCGGCATACAGCTTCTGGGTCATGTGGCCAGCATGACTGAGCCGCTTCTGGCAAACCAGAGCAGCACACAGAAATGCTGTTTACCTTACCACCGGAGTGGTACCTATTTATCTACTTGCACTTTGACGTGCTTTCGAACTGCTAGGTTGGCAGGAGCTGGGACTGAGCAATGGGAGCTCACCCCGTCGCGGGGATTCGAGCAGCCGACCTTCCAACTGGCAAGTCCTAGGCTCAGTGGTTTAACCCACAGCGCCACCCACATCCCTAATTATGCACATGAAAGCTTATACCCATTAATCATTATACCCATTAATCATTAGCCTTTTGATTCCTTTATTATTACTACTCTGTGCTGCCTTATTCAGGCCAGAATATTGAGAAGAAAACAAAATCTATCTTTCATTTCCAAAATGCTAAGTCCATATTATTCACTTTTTTAAAAAGGGAGGAATGTTACAAGTAGATGTCCACAATCAATTCACAATTGATCACCACAATTTTAGTGTTAGTCTGATTAGACTGCAATTTGTTGTAAGCTGATTTTTAATATTGTATTTTTAGATTTCTGTAAACTGCCATGGGACCTTACAGTGAAGGGCGAGGGCCTAACAGAACAAGGGATAGTGGTGGTGATACTTTATATGTTGAAGATGAATTTGTTTGAGCCACACTAAAAAGAGGCTTGAAATGAACAGCATAGTCAGGCATAGGCAAACTCAGACCTCCAGATGTTTTGGGACTACAACTCCCATCATCCCTAGCTAACAGAACTAGTGGTCCGGGTTGATGGGAGTTGTAGTCCCAAAACATGTGGAGGGCCGAGTTTGCCTATGCCTGGAATAGATGCTGAATTTCTTCTGAGTAAGTTTTTATTTTAATTATTGGTGGGAGTCTGAATTCTGATGTTAATATTTTCACACTTCTTTAATTAGCACTATTTCCTACACCCTGCTGTTCAAATATAATTTTTTGCTACATTTACATAAAAATAAAACTTGGAGGTTTAATCAAACTAAAGTGAATAAGATAACACCACATGAGTACTGAATTTTCTTAACAAACTAGTTTGAATCAGGGGGTGGTCTACGCCTACAGATCTGTGCGCAGAATCTGGCAATCTTGTGATCTTTGCCTAACAAGAGAAGATCGAATTTTTGCTTTTCTGGGAGGTCAGCAAGCCTCACCAGCAGGGGGTTAATGGTATCTCTACGTGCCTCATCGCAAAAGGGACATCTAAAAATATGTGTTCAGAACTTCCTATATCCCCCAATGGGCAGGCGCAAAGTCTCTGGTCATATGGGACTTTTTAAAAGGATCCTTCCAAGTTTCTGGCAAGTGTAAAAGCCCTTTTTGCATTTTTAGATACAAGAAAAAAAGAGATATGCTGCCGTTGCAGCTATCTCTCTTTCGATTTCTACAATTTTGTAGTTGGGGCCCCTTAAGCAGTCCCGTTGTCTCTCGGTGTCTATAATTCTATGCCTAACCATAGCTTTTGCTTGGTCCAAGCCCAGACTTAGAAGGGCTTGAGGGGCAAAACCCAGTTTCTGAAGAGTGTTCAGGACTGCTGTCTGCCAGCCTGACCAAAAGGTAGTTTGATGCCATTGTGGTAACATGTTATTGACAGAAGGGTGGCTCTGCCCACCTGTCAAACTTTTCCTATGGGTGGGGGTGGGGACAATGATCTGTAGTATTGGTCAAATCCAGTTCCCTACTTCTGATTTAATTGATGCAATTTGCTGTCACAAAATGTCATTTAGGTAAATTTAATAGCAGATTAGACAAATCATTTTAGGTCTATCAGTAGCTGTTAGTCTTGAAAGCTATACAGAGCTTATTAATTCTGGGGCAGTTTGCCACTGAATGCTGGTGTGCTTCCCAGAGTTGTCTATTGTGGAAACTAAGATTCTGAACAAATGGAACGTTGGTCTAATGCATCAGGCTAGTGTTTTGCTCTAATGTTCAGAGAATGTTCTCTCTCGCTTTCTGTACTCTCTCCCTCTCCCTCTGGTTAAATTAAGGCACACAAGAAGAAATAATTTTCTCTTATGGTTGCGAGAAAAAGTTCACGAGTCGTATCCAGTGGGAGTACTACTCAGATTGGTACACATTGAAGTTAATAAAAATGACTAAATTAGGTCCATTAATTCCAATGGGCGTACTCTGAGTCTAACTAGCATTGGATATAATCCCATGTAGGGACTTCTATACCCATTCATAGAATCATAGAATAGAATCATTGAATCATAGAGTTGGAAGAGACCACAAGGGCCATCGAGTCCAACCCCCTACCAAGCAGGAAACACCATCAGAGCACTCCTGACATATGGTTGTCAAGCCTCTGCTTAAAGACCTCCAAAGAAGGAGACTCCACCACACTCCTTGGCAGCAAATTCCACTGTTGAACAGCTCTTACTGTCAGGAAGTTCTTCCTAATGTTTAGGTGGAATCTTCTTTCTTGTAGTTTGGATCCATTGCTCTGTGCCCGCTTCTCTGGAGCAGCAGAAAACAACCTTTCTCCCTCCTCTATGTGACATCTTTTTATGTATTTGAACATGGCTATCATATCACCCCTTAACCTCCTCTTCTCCAGGCTAAACATGCCCAGCTCCCTTAGCCATTCCTCTGAGCAACCCCACTGTTTCTTTGTTCTTCCCTTTGCTACGAACATACCCATAAAAGCCGTTTTTGTTGCTTTTAACCTCTCTAGCAAGCCTGAGTTCATTCTGTGCTTTAGCTTTTCTGACTTTGTGTCTACACGTGCTGGCTATTTGTTTGAATTCCTCTTTGGTGGTTTCCCCCCTTTTCCATTTTTTGTACACATCCTTTTTTAATCTTAACTCAGTTAAAAGTTCTTTAGATAGCCACCCTGGCTTCTTTAGGCACCTTCCATGTTTCCGTCTCATTGGTATTGCCTGAAGTTGTGCTTTTACTATCTCCCTCTTAACAAACTCCCAGCCATCATGAACTCTCTTTCCTTTTAGTATTACTGTCCATGGGATCTCACCCAGCACTTCCCTAAGTTTTATGAAGTCGGCTTTCTTAAAGTCAAGAAATTGAGTCCTAGTATGCTTGGCTGCTCCTTTCCGCTGTATAGTAAACTTCAGAAGAGCATGATCACTTGCGCCTAATGATCCTTCCACTTCTACCCCACTAACCAGGTCATCAACATTGGTTGGGACCAGATCTAAAATGGCTGTTGCTCTTGTTGCTTCTCCCACTTTCTGGACAATGAAGTTGTCTGCAAGGCCAGTGAGGAATCTGTTTGACATTATGCTCTTGGCTGAGTTTGACATCCAACAAATATCCGGGTAATTGAAGTCCCCCATTACTACTATCTCCCTTCCTTTTGCATGCTTGGCCATCTGTTCCAGGAAGGTATCATCTATGTCCTCCGTTTGGCTTGGGGATCTATAGTAAACTCCCACAATGAGGTCCCTGTTATTCTTCTCTCCCTTAATTTTGACCCAAATGCTCTCACTTTGGCTTTGAGGTTCTAAAGCTTGGATCTCTTCACAGGTATACACATCCCTGACATATAACGCCACTCCTCCTCCTTTCTTGTCTGGTCTGTTTCTCTGAAATAGATTGTATCCCTCCATTATTAAATTCCAATCGTGGGACTTATCCCGCCAGGTTTTAGTGATGCCTATTATGTCATATTTAGTTTGCTGTACCAAGAGCTCAAGCTCATCTTGTTTATTTCCCATGCTTTGCGCATTAGTGTACAGACATTGAAGTCCATTAATCATTCCCCCGTGTCTCTTATTTAAGGATTTTTTCCTCCCACCACTAGGTCTGCGTGCTGTTTGCTCCATTTGGTCTATGACATTTGGATGATCATCTTCATCAATTGATAGACTCCTACCTTCAGGAGCACTGTCTCCCTCCCCCACATTAGTCAGTTTAAAGCCCTCCTGATGAGGTTTCTGAGATTTTTGGCAAAAACATTCCTCACAACCGTTGTGAGGTGCAGCCCATCTCTTGCCAGAAGTCCATCTTCAAGAAACTGCAGTCCGTGATCTAAGAATCCAAACCGTTCCTGTTTACACCATTTGTGAAGCCAGCTGTTCACTTCCACTATTTTTCCCTCTCTCCCTGGGCCACGTCGTTCAACTGGGAGGACAGATGAGATGACAATTTGTGCATTTAATTGCTTCAATTTCCTGCCCAGAGCCTTAAGTCTCTTTTGATCTTCTGGAGGCTATTGCTTGCAGTGTCATTGGTTCCCACATGAACCAAGAGGAAGGGGTATTTGTCAGTGGATTTTATGATTCATTGCAGTCATTCAGTTACATCTTGGATCTTAGCCCCGGGGAGACAGCACACTTCCCGAGACATCTTGTCAGGCCCACAGATCACTGCTTCTGTTCCCCTCAGTAGGGAATCCCCTATCACCACTACACGCCTCCTCTTAGGTTTGGTCGGGGTTCTTCCGTGAGCTGTCCGTTCTAAGGTCGCCTGCACATTCCCTGAGGACTGACTTTGCTGCTCGTCTTCATATACCTGATCGACTGTAACGAGGGAGAGATCCTCAAATGGAGTCTGCTCTTCGTCTTCCATTCTAGGGGAGAGGACCTCAAAGCGATTGTGTATTTCTAAACAATCAGAGCGAACCCTGGGCCTCCTACTTCTTTGAGTCACGTTTCTCCATATATCTGGCTCCTGTGTTGGTGAACTAGCCTCCTTCTCAGGGGAGTCCCCTGTCTCCTCCTTGGTGGAGACGGTGTGCTCTGTTGCTTCCAAGAAGAGCTCCAGCTCTCTAATTCTTTGGAGCGTAGCTACACGTTTCTCCAGTTGCTGGACTTTGTCTTCTAAGAGGGCAATCAACATGATAACATGGCAAAAATGGAAGTTCTGGTTCTGCAGGATGCTGAGCAAATATGGTGACAGTTTATTAATTTAATTATGGATGCATTTTAGAAATTTGAACTCCTACAAAACTCCAGAAACTTCAGCACCTAATTTTCTTCCACAATATTGTTATTTCAGTCTCCCGCCATGTATTTTCAGAAGTGTAAGTGCCAAATTTCCCAGTTGTTTTGGTTGGCATTTCTATTGAACTTTCCCTCTAGTTCTTCAGGAACTCAACAGCAGTGTGGGCAATATCTTCACCACTTTATTCATATGTTGTCCTTTGGATGCCTTTAAGTGGCAATGCATATTTTAGTGTGAGCTATTAACATTTAGTTGACTGAATTATTTACTTATGCTTGAAAAATGAACATAAATGATGACTTCATTTTGCAGCATTTAGTCATTTATTTATTTATTTATTTATTAAAAGCTGAATCAAAAACAATTAGCCAGCTAGCAGACCTTGCTGGAAAATGGGTTTGGTGTGCAGCAGTCGTGAGATCCATGTAACTTGGAAAGGAGCACCTGCTTTTTCTGTACTAATTGGTGCATATGAAGAACATTTGCATTTAATAGCCTCCTGCCCAGGAGGACTCCCCTGAGTGAGTGCTTGAGGGCCCTGCTCTTGCCACTTACCATCTGGCCTGGGGCGGGGCTTGAAGCCTCACAAGGACTGCGTGCTGCTTGCTGCCTGCTGCCCAGGAGGACTCCCCTGAGTGAGTGCTTGAGGGCCCTGCTCTTGCCACTTACCATCTGGCCTGGGGCGGGACCTGAAGCCTCATAAGGACTGCGTGCTGCTTGCTGCCTGCTGCCCAGGAGGACTCCCCTGAGTGAGTGCTTGAGGGCCCTGCTCTTGCCACTTACCATCTGGCCTGGGGCGGGGCCTGAAGCCTCAAAAGGACTGCTTGGTGCTTGCTGCCTGCTGCCCAGGAGAACTCCCCTGAGTGAGTGCTTGAGGGCCCTGCTTTTGCCACTTAGCATCTGGCCTGGGGCGGGGCCTGAAGCCTCACAAGGACTGCTTGGTGCTTGCTGCCTGCTGCCCAGGAGGACTCCCCTGAGTGAGTGCTTGAGGGCCCTGCTCTTGCCACTTACCATCTGGCCTGAAGCCTCATAAGGACTGCATGCGGCTTGCTGCCTGCTGCCCAGGAGGACTCCCCTGAGTGAGTGCCTGAGGGTCCTGCTCCTTCCTGCCACTTACCACCTGGCCTGGGGCGGGGCCTGACAGGCCTCACTAGGACAGTTGTTACTGCAAAAGGGACACAGAGTGGTTTTTAAATGTTTTTTAAAATTTTCTTTTGGATTTTTTGTATGTGGGGGGTGGGGGTGGGATGGATGTTTGGTTGGTTTGGGGGAATTATTTTTTTTATTTTGATGTTTTTGTAATTTTTACATTTTTGTTGTTGTATTGTTTTATTGGTTTTGTTTGTTTGTTTATGGTGTTATTTTGTTCTTAGGGGGAGGGGTCAGGGCTGCCAGGGAGTGGGCCCCAGCCCACAAAATGGCTGGGGCATGTTCCACAGGGGGGGATGCACTGGGACAACCGATCTCAGTGATCACGGGTAGGAGGAGGAGTTACTCTAAGACTAGACCATGTCATTACAGAGGGGGCAGGTTTAGTCGTTGTCTGAGGACTATCCCTGCCTCCGGGTCTGGTCTTGACCAGAAGGATACTATAATCAGCAAGGGATACCCACATGACCTGAAGGTGCTGCTGTGCAATGCCAGGTCAATGATTCATAAGACCACTGCCATCCATGACTTGATCATGGATGGAGGACTTGACCTGGCATGTGTAACAGAGACTTGGTTGAATGAAGCAGATGGGCCTGTCCTTGCCGCTGCTTGTCCACCAGGTTTCTCTTACGCACAGCAAACCCAGGTCATGTGGGCGGGGAGGGGGGGTTGCAGTGATTTTTAGAAAGTCATTAGTTTGCACCAGGCGTCCTATTGGGAAGACCCAGTTTTCCGAGTGCATGTTCTGGAAGTTGGGCAATAGGGGCAGTACAGGATTCCTTTTGGTGTACCGACCTCCCCGCTGCACCAAGGATTCCCTGCCCGAGCTGCTTCAGGTCGTGGCGGATGTTCTCCTGGAGACACCCAGCTTGGTTGTCCTAGGGGATTTTAACATCCATGCCAACACGACCTTACAAGGGGCGGCTCGGGACTTCGTGGAAAGCATGGCCTCCATGGGGCTGTCCCTGAATAAGTCTGGCCCAACCCATAGCCGCGGACATGCCTTGGACCTGGTGTTTACCTCTATGGATGTTGGTGATCTGACACTAACTAAAAGCGAAACGAAAGAAGTGCCATGGTCAGATCACTTCCTGGTGCAACTGGACTTCTCTGCAACCCATCCCCTCTGCAGGGAGGTGGGACCAATTCGGATGGTCCGCCCCCGCCACTTAATGGATCCAAATGGTTTCCAGAGAGTGGTAGTGGATGCTTTATCCCATGTTGATGGCCTTTCAGCTGATTCCCTGGTGGCCTGCTGGAATGTGGAGTTAACCAGGGCTATTGACTGTTTGGCTCCGAAGCACCCTCTCCGATTGCATGGAGCCCGGACAGCCCCGTGGTTTTCCATGGATCTGAGGGCAATGAAACAATCGTTGAGATGGCTAGAGCGCCGGTGGCGGATAACTCATTCCGAATCTGACCGGACACAGGTTAGAGCTCAACGTCGAGCCTACCAAGTGGCAATAGCGACGGCGAAGAAGAATTTCTTCACCGCCTCTATTGCATCTGCAGAAAACAGCAGCACGAGACTTTTTCAGGTGGTTCACAATTTAGCGGAACCACCTGCAAAATTGGGGCCCAGTACGGGCCACATGTTCTCCTGCAATGATTTTGCAAAGTTTTTTGCAGATAAAATCGCTCAGATTTGGGAAGAAGTAGACTCCACCATGGGAGCAGGACCGGGGCGGGAGAGTGCTAGAGTTCTGTCTAGTCAAGTTGAATGGGATCAATTCCAATCTGTTACCTCCGAGGATGTGGACAGGCTGCTTGGACGAGTGAAACCAACCACCTGTCTCCTGGATCCTTGCCCATCCTGGCTTATAAAAGCTAGCCGGGAAGGACTGGGCGATGGGCTTTGTGGGGTGGTGAATGCTTCTCTCTGTGAGGGAGCCTTCCCAGACCCGCTAAAAGAGGCGGTTATCAAACCGCTTCTTAAAAAACCATCTTTAGATGCGGCCACGATGGCCAACTATCGCCCAGTCTCAAATCTTCCATTCTTGGGCAAGGTGATTGAGCGAGTGGTTGCTGAACAACTCCAGGCACGCCTGGAAGAAGCGGACCATTTGGATCCCTTCCAGTCGGGATTCAGGCCTCATCATGGGACTGAAACTGCCTTGGTCGCACTGGTTGATGATCTCCGGCTGGCTAGGGACAAAGGTGAGAGCTGTTTCCTAGTTCTGCTGGATCTCTCAGCGGCATTTGATACCATCGACCATAACATCCTTCTGGACCGTCTTGAGGGGCTGGGAGCTGGGGGCACTGTCATACAGTGGTTCCGCTCCTTCCTTCTGGGCCGTGTTCAGAAAGTGGGGGGTGTGTGTGTGAGTGTTCAGACCCTTGGGCTCTCACTTGTGGGGTGCCTCAGGGTTCTATCCTCTCCCCCATGCTTTTCAACATTTACATGCAGCCGCTGGGAGAGATCATCAGGAGGTTTGGGCTGGGTGTTCATCAGTATGCGGATGATACCCAGCTCTACCTCTCTTTTAAATCAGAACCAGTGGGGGCGGTGAAGGTCCTGTGTGAGTGTCTGGAGGCGGTTGGAGGATGGATGGCGGCTAACAGATTGAGGTTGAATCCTGACAAGACAGAAGTACTGTTTTGGGGGGACAGGAGGCGGGCAGGTGTGGAGGATTCCCTGGTCCTGAATGGGGTAACTGTGCCACTGAAGGACCAGGTGCGCAGCCTGGGAGTCATTTTGGACTCACAGCTGTCCATGGAAGCACAGGTCAAATCTGTGTCCAGGGCAGCTGTTTACCAGCTCCATCTGATACGTAGGCTGAGACCCTATCTGCCTGCGGACTGTCTCGCCAGAGTGGTGCATGCTCTGGTTATCTCCCGCTTGGACTACTGCAATGCACTCTACGTGGGGCTACCTTTGAAGGTGACTCGGAAACTACAACTAATCCAGAATGCGGCAGCTAGACTGGTGACTGGGAGCGGCCGCCGAGACCATATAACTTGAAAGACCTACATTGGCTCCCAGTATGTTTCCGAGCACAATTCAAAGTGTTGGTGCTGACCTTTAAAGCTCTAAACGGCCTCGGTCCAGTATACCTGAAGGAGCGTCTCCACCCCCATCATTCTGCCCGGACGCTGAGGTCCAGCGCTGAGGGCCTTCTGGTGGTTCCCTCATTGTGAGAAGCAAAGCTACAGGGAACCAGGCAGAGGGCCTTCTCGGCAGTGGCGCCCGCCCTGTGGAACGCCCTTCCAGCAGATGTCAAAGTGATAAACAACTACCTGACATTCAGAAGACATCTTAAGGCAGCCCTGTTCAGGGAAGTTTTTAACGTGTGATATTTTACTGTATTTTTGGTTTTTATGTAAGCCGCCCAGAGTGGCTGGGGAGGCCCAGCCAGATGGGCGGGGTATAAATAATAAATAATTATTATTATTATTATTATTATTATTATTATTATTATTATTATTATTGAATGCACATAGGCTAACCATGTAATTACCAATGTAGTAAGCCTATTTTATTTTGAATATCTGGAAGCTTCAGTTTGCGAGGTTATGGAGGGTTAGATCATATATGGTAGTTTCTGTGCCTTGATTTGCTACCAGTTAGTTTGCTTGGGTCTTTGTTGGGCCAAGCCAGGCCCACGTGAAGTGTCCTGGGATAATTTGCAGGGGCTCCTTGGCTCCCGAGGTGCAGCCCCCTCCTTTCCCCCATCCCGGCCGCTGCTGTGGGAATATTAGCTCCTGGAAAGGAGGGGGCGTGTGACTCCAATGGGGTTGAGCTGGAGAGGATTTCTAATGCTTATCAGGGAAAAGGAAGGGCATGGGGGCCTCCCATACTGTACGTTCCCCTCCTCTTCATTCCGAAAGATTGGCTTTTTAATGTTGTTCCTTTCCCCAGGGAACGCTTGGGGGGGAAAGCCTGAGCTTTGCAAATAATTGCTTGAAGGAGCAAGTCCAATTCCAATACACAGCTTGAGATGAGAGAGCTTCACCCTGCTTGTCTTTTGCTGCAGAAGGGTGTGACTTACAAATTTGCCTCCCCTTGTCATTTCTCTTCCCACCTTCCAGGTCCTTTTCACCATTTTTTATTTTGAAAAATATTTCAAAAGAAACATTTTTATACTGACATTTATATTTGCAACATAAGAAATATCTTTGTTCTCACTTGGCTTTGTAGTTAAGTTATTTATAATGTGTCATGCTGTCTTATATTCAAAGTAATAAAAAAGTTAAATATCACATAGACTAAATTTTAGTCATAACTTCCAAAAGAAAACCAAACCAGAGCCTCTTTCTCCTATAAAAGGGGAAAAACTAGGTCACCCGAATCAATTCTCTTCAAGCATGCTGGACACAACTGCAAAGCAAGGGGGGGGGTCTTGTTTTGTTTTTGTGGTTTTTATACTGTAAACCACTCTGTGATCCTACAATGAAGGGCAGTATATAAATTTAAATAATTAAATAAATAATACAAAGAACTCTGTTTAATTCAGTAGCATCTCTACTACTGTCCAATTGCTTTTTTAAAAAAACTTGAAGCTAGATCAGGCACCCCCAACCATCCCCTCCAGATGTTTTGGACTACAATTCACATCATCCCTGACCACTGGTCCTGTTAGCTAGGGATCATGGGAGTTGTAGGCCAAAACATCTGGAGGGCCGAGGTTGGGGATGCCTGTGCTAGATGTATTGGAATTGTTTGTAAGATGTTTTATTGTTTTATTGTTTGTTGTTTGCTAGCCTAGGCTCCTTTGGAAGGAAGGGTGAGGTAATAATAAATAAAATAAAATAAAATAGATTCCTATGCATACAGGAATTTCATTCCCCCCCCCAAATCATTTTTATTTGATTTTACAAATATGAATTTATAACCATATCAAATACACATCCATGTAATGAGATTACTCTGAATCTCGGGATTTCCCCACATCCCGTCCATGGGTCCTATAGTTAACATTTTCAACTGCATATTATTTTGTAATCTATATTTTATGTCTATCCATATTGTCCCTAATATTCTTAAAAAATTTAAAAAATGTCCAGTAGCACCTTAGATACCAACTAACTTTGTTCTGGTTATAAGCTTTCGTGTGCATGCACATTTCTTCAGGTACATAATATTTATTACATTACAAGTGGGATTAAAATCCTGCTAATGTTGTCATCTGCTTACAGTGGTCTCCTAAATAAATTGTAAACTTTCCCCATTCTTTCTTCAGTTTCTTGTCTTCTTGGTCCCTGAGCTTTCTGGTCAGCTTTGCCATTTCAGCGTAGTCTAGCAGCTTAGCTTGCCATTCCTCTCTGGTAGGGTCTCTTTCTTCTTTCCATCTCTGGGTCAGTAGCATCTGTGCTGCTGTTCTCGCATACATAAAAAGTCTTTTCTGGTCCTTTGGGATGTTGATACCTATAACTCCTAATAGAAAAGCTGCTAGGTTTTTTTTTACAAAGGTTATTTTAAACATTTTTTTCAGTTCATTGTAGATCATCTCCCAGAAAGCCTTTATTACCTTACATGACCACCACATATGATAAAAGGTACCTTCTTTTTCTTTACATTTCCTGCAGGTATTTGTACTTGTTTTATACATTTTTGCTAGTTTACCACTGGTACATCATTTCCATATAGTTTTCTTGCAGCATACAACATGCTGTGAATTTCAGATCTGTTTTCCATAACCTTTCCCCATCTGAAATGTGAATATTATGCCCCCAATCCCTGCACACATACAGGAATTTCAAAGCCCAGGTGTACTTCTTTTTGTAAAAAGTTACTAGACTGTGTAGTGCATGGCCTCCCCTAAAAGGTCCTTCTGGCTTTTGTTCATTTCAAGCCACCAGTGGGTGTGGGTGTGCATGTATTCCAGATTGTATCAAAATAAGTCCCTATGATATAAAACTACTTTATCTTGCTGCATCTTTTAAAGTTATTTAAGTAAGTTATATTGAAACAACTATTTGGAGCGCCAGAAAACAAATCTGTGTTGTCATGGATACAAACAGAAGTAGGATTACTTTATAAATTTATTATGAGTCTAACAATTTATTTTTAGTAAGTAACTACATTTAAAAAAAGATGTATCTGTTTATTTAAAAGATTTATATACTGTCAGTAGAGATTGCAGGCTAGTATATAAACATTAAAACAACAATAAATGCATGTTAAGAGAAATGGAAAATAAAAACGCAATCAGAAGTAAGAGAATTTTAAATACTTTTAAGATGGTAAAATAAAAATAAAAATTGTGCCTTCATAAATGAAGTTTTTGCCTGACACTGAAACGACAGTGATGTTGGTGCCAAATATCCTGTCCTGGTGAGGACATTCCATAGCTGTGGGTACAAAAAAAAAAGCGCACTTTTACCTGCTGCAGCTAATCTCCAGTTTGAGGGAGATAGTATTCGGAGAATGGCAAAGATTGGTGACTTCAGCATCTAGGCAGGTTAGTGTGGGAGAAGGTGGGTCTTTAAAAGTGCATTGGGGTAGTCAGTGATAAGCAATCCTGTGTAACCAATATAAACTAATAATTCTGTCAACTGCAATTTGTACTAATGGAAGCTTCTGAACAGTTTTCAGAGATATAAATGCATTCCACTCATTTATACAGGATGTTGTACGAGAGCATGGACAAGTGACTAGACTCTCTCTGTCTAGGCGTGGTTGCAGCTGGTAGACCAGCCCAAGCTGGTGAATGGCACTCCTTACTACGAAGAACATCAGGGCCAGAAACAACAGCTGGATCTGTTTCTTTAGAGGGTGCACATCCAGAATTAGCTGAACACCATCACCCTTAACTAGAGAACAATCGGCCCACAAACCTCCACCTTCTTGAGATGAAACTTCCATTTAATGGCCCTCATCCAGCTCATTATCAAATCAGACACTTTCAGCATTTCCACAGCCTTACCTGACTCTGTTAACAAGGAGAAATAGAGCTGGATGTCATCATATAAAATTTGAATCCTGGCAAATTGGAGGCTCTGTTGGTGTATGGTTTCTGTGTCCAAGGAATAGGCTGCTTGCCTGACAAGTGTTGCACTTTTCTGAAGGGGCAAGTATGCAGTTTGGACATTCTTCTGGATTCAGCTCTAGAGGCCCAAGTGACCTTCATGACTAGACACGTGAGACTTGCCTGAAAATCTCCTCTAGCAGTTTTTAGTGGTTTTAGGCAGCGAACTTTGGACACCAGAAGTGTTAAGCACTCGACCCTACTGCCAGTTGATCCTCCGATTCAAATATTCCCTTACCTGTGCATTCCACTTCTCTTAACAAGTGCGGAGTTGCAAACTCCCATCCTTCTCCCATCCTTACATCTGAATAAACATGCTTAGGATTTTATGGTAAGCTTTAATAAATTTGTCTGACAAGAAAAGGAAATATCAGTATGTATTCCTTCTGAGTTAGAAAATAGTAGGGCTATACACACACACACACACAAACACACACACACGCGAGAATGAACTGCCCTGAGACCTCTGGGTATAGTGCGGTATATAAATTCAGTTAATAATAATAAAATTTTAAATACAGTCAAACCTCTACTTACCACCGCCTCTTCTTACGGTTGTTCCAAGTCGCAACCGTGGCAAACCTGGAAGTAACTGGTGGGTTTGCCACCGTTCGCACATGTGCAGGAGCAGCAATTGCCATTTGCACATGTGCAGAAGCAGCGATTGCTTTTCGCACATGTACAGAAGCAGGCAATCACCACCTGCACCTGCTCACAGCGGTGTGTCTCCCAGCAACCCGTTTTGACCTCCGGGTGGACCTCCAGAACAGATTATGGTTGCAAATAGAGGTTCCACTGTAGATAGCTAGATATCTAGATACAGATATAGATATATAACACCTATTTTATTCTGTTGAAAATAATGTCAGCTATTGTCTTCCATTGGTAATACAGTGGTACCTCTGGTTACGTACTTAATTTGTTCCGGAGGTCCGTTCTTAACCTGAAACTGTTCTTAACCAGAAGCACCACTTTAGCTAATGGGACCTCCTGCTGCTGCTGTGCCGCCACCGCACAATTTCTGTTCTCACCCTGAAGCAAAGTTCTTAACCCGAGGTACTATTTCTGGGTTAGTGGAGTCTGTAACCTGAAGCGTCTGTAACCTGAGGTACCACTGTAATAATAAGTGGCAGTATGGCCGGTCCAGTGCTGGTCACTCACCATGGGACTCACCATGAAGCTGTAAGTGCCACACTTTTAACATTTGGGGGAAATGGGGGTGGTACTGTGTACCCTTGAGTACCCCCAGAAAAAAGCACTGAGTATGACATATTATGTACATAAACTTTCAAAAAGCTTTCGACAGAATACTTTGCCAAGAATTCCTGACGAGACATAGCAGACATGGAAAAGAGGAGAGATCCTCTTGTGGATCAGTACATACCTGGTTCAGAGAGCTGGAGTAAATAGGTAGCTTTCCTGATGGAGGGATGTGGAAAGGGAGACCTGTGCTTTTTATCTTGTTCACAAATGATTTAGAATTAGTGAGCAGTGAAGTTGCCACGTTTGCTCATGATGCCAGTTGTTCAGGGTCATTAAAACAAAAAGAGATTGTGAAAAGCTCAATGTGGTATTACTAAACTAAGAGAATGGGCAGTAAAACAGCAAATGCAATTCAACATTAGCCAATGTAAAGTGATGCACAAGGTAGCAAAATTCTTAATATCCTGTATACGCCCAGGGGGTCTAAACTGGTGGTGACTACCCAGGATAGCTTGATGAAGATGTTGATCTGGTGTGTGACATCTGTGAAAAAAGCAATTCTGTGCTGGGGAAATATATAGCTTCCAGTATCTGAATATGATTATATAAATCTCTGCTGAGACCAAACTTGGAATACTGTGGTCTCCTCAACTCAAAAGAGATATTGTAGAGCTTTTCAGTGAAGCTGAATGCTAGAAGATTCAAGACACACAATAAAAAGAACTTCTTCACACAGCACAGACTCAGCTGTGGAATTTGCTACCACAAGAAGTCGTGATGGTCAGCAACTTGGATGGCTTTAAAATAGAATTAAACACATTCCTGGAGGATTAGGCTACCCATGGCTACTACCTCTGAGAGCTGTGTTCCAGGTGCTGGGAGTCCCAAGCAGGCAGAGGGCTGCTCTTGTGCTCAGGTCCTGCTTGGGAGGCATCTGGTTGGCACTGTGAGAACAGGGTGCTGGTTTGGATCAGGTATTATTAGCATGCCCTGTGGTCTTACGGTTGCATTTTGCTGACAAACTAGGATGCATATCATAGGAAAAGCCTATGACAGGAGCAGGGAATATATTGCAAGTCTTTCCTTGGACACCACAACTTCACTACTAAATTATATCCTTCTTCCTCATTCATCCTGATTATTAAAAACAGTTTTAAACAAGTTATAATCACAGAAATAAGGTGGGTCCTAAAAATATAAAAATATCAAAATGTGTCACAATGCAGGGTAAAGAGAGGCATCTTCAGCATTTGCCCATAGGTGCCAGGCTCCCCTCTGGGGGGGGAGGGGCTGGGTCTCAGTAGAAGCTCATTCCATTTCTTTCAGAGGAAAGACAGTTGCAATGTAAATGACAGCAGCAAGTTGTTAATTTTAGCAGAAGATACAGTTTTCATGGCACCAGGATGACTGTCTAGAATCCTTAAGAGTTCTTCCTAGGAAGAATTATAATTAAAGTTGTTATGCTTCCATTTCAATCTGCTGTGCCCAATTTTTCATCCTATTTCATCCTTAATTATTACAGCAACTAAAATTCAATGTCTTCTCCCTTTAAGACTTTGTGATTGTGTTCATCAAAATCATAATCACTCCACTTTAAGGCATAATCCTGTTCTAAATTCCACTTTTCTCTCATACACGCTTTTTCAAAGAAAGATTTATACTCAGGTAACTAGCTACAGGATGGCTTCCCTGAGCTCAGTGGTGGGAACCTTTGGCCCTCCAGGTGCTGCCCATTGACTAGGCTTTCTGAACAACATCTGGAGAACCAAAGGTTCTCCACACCATATTTAGCTTCTGGATCAGAATAAGTTATGTGAGTAGGGTAATTCATACACAAGTTGGAAAACATTTCATACTGAAATGTATAAATTACATGTTTGAGTTCTTTAGAACTTTAGCATTCACAATTTATTGACACATAGGCTATCATTTTTTAGTTTTAAAGAAAGTGTCTATGTTACGCTATTTAAAGAAACACATGATTTTGACTTGATTAGGGAAAGTGTGGCAACTGAAGGCTATTGAATACTAAAATAATGTTGCAGGAGTTTGGGGGGAAAAGCAGAGTTTTGAATAATTTTAGTTTATCTGTGTATTTATTTCAAAAACTTTAGCACACTGTCCAAGTTTTCTCACTTTTCCCAGGGTCATTCAGTCATTTCTCTGACCGTGCAAGGAGTAAGGAAATGGCAAGATAACTGGAGGTGCCCTGTCAAGATATTATAGAACTAAAGTGTTTACAGAAAGAATCATAACAGATGGTTTTAATAAAATAAAAATAGTATTTCTGACACATTTCAAATTCCACTGCTTTCAAATCCATGATACGAAACCATGTAATTTCCCCTAAGAAGTAATAGCAGATAGTATGTTTTGAGATATTTATGTGTGTGCATCATTTATGTTTTCTTTCATTTCTTGTAGTTATATATGTGGTCTAATTAGTGACCAGCAACAATACCCCAGGTACAATTTAAATTTGTTATTTAAAATAATGTGATTCAAGAGCTCACAAAGCCATGGCTGTGTTTGATACTTTTTTTAAGGGCTCATTTCTTTGAAAGCTACTTTCCCCCTCCAGCACTAAAGTACTCATCATCTACCTCCTGGTAAGCAGAGAGAGACCACAGGGGGATATCTGCAGCAGAGTCATCCCTAATCTGTTACTTGGGGTATGTTGCTAGTGGTGCAGGATTGGTGCTAGCACAACCCCATGACTAGTGAGCTAAAAGGTAAAAGCCAATGTTTTAGGTTTGTTTTTAAAATGGCATCTGTGGATGAGTTAAAGCAAAGCATCCCCAGACTTATGCAACCCATTGATCTGTAATGCTTCATGTGGTTTCCTTGGGGGGGGGGGGAAATGTACATCTAAATGCATTTTTCATTATGATGGCAGTGTGCCAGGAGACAGCCCCACGCATTTGCTGCTAATAAAGTGTCCATATTATAGCAGGGCAGATATGATTTAAAACCTTCACGTCAGATACAGTAAATCAGAGCGTGAGGAGGTGACTTCCTTTCCATAACAGTTGGAAACCCATTTTTTCTCACTGTGAATGTTAGTCCCTCCTCCCTCTTTGAAAGCTTTATCTCTTTTCTTTAAAATGCTGTGCAAGACAAATTGGGGACTACTGTACTCTTTCCTTGCTTGATTTATATATTCTGTTGTCACCTCCCTGAGATAAAAAAGAAAGCAAAACGAATGGCTTGTACCCCGAAAGGAGAAAGGGAAAGGGAGCGAGCGCAAAGCTCTTACTGCAGGCTTTAAAAAAGGCAGGCTGTCCCTTTTCTTGTAACACTGTGCAGCCCTCCCCTGAGCAGCAGCAAGCAGCCTGATGCTCTGCTCCAGCACATTTGGTATGCATGAGCAGTACTGTTTCAAGCAGGGAGGGTGTTTTCTTAAGGAGGATCGGTGGCTAAAGCACATTCACTTTGCCAGCCTTTCAGCCAAGTTACAGGAGGCATCTGCCTCATGGAATTGCAGGTGTGGACATCTGATGGACATGGGATGCCAACACCGTGGAGGAGCAGCTGTTTTGTAGGCATTTGTGAGGTTTGCATTTTATTATTCCAGTGGAATTTTTGAGGGTCATGAGTCAAAGTGATGCTCCTCGGCCACTAAACTGGACCATTCGGAAGCTGTGCCACGCTGCCTTTCTTCCATCTGTCAGGCTACTTAAGGTACTGTAAAACCATCACATTTTTACTCTCAGTGATCTTGTTTTCACCTATTTCTCACATTGTGTCACTAGGTTGCAAATCTACAATTAACCTTCGGTGCTCCAATTTAGGATATACTTCTGGTCATTGTAGAAATTATGTTGCTCACATACAGATAGGAAAAGTGCATTTGTAGTACCGGAGGGCATATTGAGCACCGAAACTGTCTTCTAAGATGCATTTAATGCTCGTGTGGTATAAGGGATGTTTGAAAGGACAAGGAAAACTGAAAGGACAAGGAAAATCTGTGGAATGTGTATGAATTGTGAGAAGTCTCAGCAGCTGTCAGTTTCCATTACTTACATAGTTTCCAGCATCACCTATGAGCACATTACATTATGATGTTCAGCGTTAGCAATCTCTGCTAATTTTTTAATGTAGCTTATATAAATGGTTGGTTTGAAATTCTTACATGGTGATTGAGGTCAGACTCTGGCTAGAGGAAAACTTTCTGTTTATGTTTTCTTTTAAATGCATTAACAAACATGTTTTTGGTTTCTGGAAGCATTCTTCAATGATTGGACTATGTCTTGTTTAAAAAAATAGTAGCAAAAGCCCCATGTATTTCAGTGGGTTTTGTTCTATGAGAATATGCTGGGCACTAGATTTCAGTTTTGATCTGAGTATACACAATTTTGTAGGGTACCACTAATAATACTATACCCAGTTTAGCAAATTTTAAAGAAACATCTATTGAGCAGCAAGTCTTCAGAACTGTGCTTTATTATACATATAGCCTGGTCCCATGTACTGTTCCTTGGAGGACATCCCCACCAACTGCATAGGACTGCAGCCCAACTACACATGACATGTGGCTGCATGATTCTTCCCATGTGGGCAAGAGAGAAGGAAAGAGAAGCTGAGAAGCAGAGGGAGGAAACTGGCAGGGAGGACCTTTCGCTCCCTCCCCCTGTCCCATTTATCTCTCCAAGATTGCCCAACACCTCCCCCCCCCCATGGATGGCAGCAAAAGGTTAAACAGCCCCTCCCCCTAATGCTTTCTCACTGTCCCTCACAACTTCTGGGGCTGCTTTTCAGAAAGAGAGAAAACCAAGCCGCAAAAGCACCTCAGGAAAAGAATCACATAATGGCAGTTTTGTGTAGCTTGATCTTTATTATTTTTGTTTGTTTATAAACAGCATATTGACATTGTACACCATAAATGGATGCAGTAGGAGGCCATGACATGTGATGTGGCTGCACATGTCTATTTTAGGGAGATAGACCACCCATCACAGTTGTTTGCCACATGCGCACATGATGGAAAAGATGTGTGTAGTCATTTCAGACTCAACTGTGTACACTCTGTAAGCCATACAGTCATAATTCATAAGGTGACCTCCATAGTCATGAGGCCAGTCTGTTTGGTATGAACTATAATCTTAACTTTTCATTGGACTTTAAAAATAATCCAAAGGTGTGGTGTTTGGGCATATATTCAAATGTAAATTTTGGTTCCATTAGTTGTGTAGTTATTTTGAAACAAACAAAAAGAAAATGAAAATTGTGGTATATAGATGACTATCTAAAATGTGTAATAGTTGAGCTTTTATTTTAGGGTTTTTTTCAGGTCCATGACTAGTTATTGCAGTAAGTGATTTGAATAAGCTGCTGCAATTGTGCCATGGCAGTTCTTAACTGGGCATTTGGAACTTATTTTAGTAAAAGTTGCTGCTTCTTTTTATCTGCAGTAAAAATTGATTATGTGAGCAGTGTACGACAATAGGTCAGAATATGAATGATCATTTCATGAAAATGTTTGGTGCATACACCAGATAGGTTTAATTTATAACATAGGAAGCTCTTATAGAATTTTAGCAAGTTTGGGCAGCGACTGTATTACATGGGAAAGTTAACTTTGAGCAAATGCCACTAAGTTCTTCCAAGTAAGTGTGCAAAGGATTGCAGCCTTCAACATTTTTATATTCCTGGAGAAAAGAAGACATAGGTAAATACTGATAAGCCCTTTTGATTGTTTAAATGTTAGTGATATTTTGTTAAATAAATGTTGCACCATACACAGAGATCTTAATTAATAATAGAAACCTGTATCAATTGTTTGTGAAATTGTGAAAATACAGCTTGTTATGCAACTTTTAATGATCTAGACCCTAACAAGAAGTTTAGGGTGATACAAGGATAGCTCATTTCTCTGCATATAAGAACAGGCTCCCTTCTACATGGAAAGGAGAGGGAGCTTTAGACTTCTAGCATAAGCTTTGGCATACACATAGGACACACTTAAATGGGACTGGTTCCTGTGTTCAGTTCAGAATAAACTAAAACTGGGTCAATTTACATGAACCAGGTGTGTTTTTATTACCTTTGCCCTTCAAAGTTTATATCAGAAATCCATACAACCCCCTTTTTTCTTTTCTGAAGCAAAACTTCCTCAGAGTGTATTGAGAATTTACTTGAAAAAATAATGACACACTTTGTTTGAACTTCTATTACCCTGCATTACTAAGACCCTGGTCCTGTGCTGTTGTGTGCTACAAGTTCAGCGTAGCACACGAGCATCCCAGTGAAGATTTCTGCGCCTGCTCCAGGCCTGCATTACTCAGGCTACAACCCAAGCCTCCTTTGTCCCGGACAGAGTTTGTGTCTTGCTGGGTGGGGGTGTCCCCCTTTCCAGCCCTGCTGGCCTCCACTGGTGGAATGATACAAGCATTACTCTGCTGGTACAGATCTTCCCATTCCACCCATTAGATCAACAGGCAGGTGTTCCACTTCTGGATCCACGGAAAACCCCAAAATGGGGCATCATGGGAGCAGGGAAGGGGAGAGGCTAAGGCCACTGGATCCCAAACTTGCCACAGTGTCATCACATGATGGCATAGGATTGCAACCCAAGGCTGGCATGGCAGTTTTTTAATGCCCTGACCAGCTTCTAAGGCTGTGGTTGTGACAGCATCTCCACTGCATAGCCCAGGATTAATTGAGGAAGCAGCACTTTTTAATATCTCCTGACTAATTTACTAGGAGGGGTAAACATTCCCAGAGTGGAGAGCAGGAAACTGGGTTAGCTGGGCTTTTATGAGTCCACTTGGCTGTCCTCTCTGACTCTGCCACATTGTGTAGCGGAGCTGCCCTGGCTGAGACTCTCCAGGTTTTGGAAGATTATTGGGATAAACTGAGCTGCTTCTGAGAATTCTCCAGAAATGCTCGAAAAGACAAAAGCCATCTCAAACTACATTGCTGGGGTTTGTTAGTCAGTGCAGCTTACAGGAGACATAAACAGGTTGACCATGTGATTATTTTTCAGGTGGTAACATTGTTCACTGGGTTAGTACATTGGAAGCCAAATGTGAAGGAGGAAAAATAAAAAGTTGACAAATGCTGCAATCTAGAAAGTTATAGGACCAGTTCTGCCTGCCTATCAGGGTTTTTACGGATTCTTATTTCAGTAATAGCAACTCATCACCGGTGGGAGGGGAGAGAAATCCACAGCCAAGGGGGCTTCCAACCCCCCCCCCCAGCCTCTCCTTGTTTTCAGCTTTCTGCAAGGCTTTTGAAACTTAGGAGAAATTGGGAAGCTATTTACAGTATAACAACAACAGCAACAACAAATTATTTATACCCCGCCCATCTGGCTGAGTTTCCCCAGCCACCCTGGGCAGCTCTCAATCGAGTGTTAAAAACAATACAGCATTAAATATTAAAAACTTGCCTAAACAGGGCTGCCTTCAGATGTCTTTTAAAAATAGGATAGCTGCTTATTTCCTTGACATCTGATGGGAGGGCGTTCCACAGGGCGGGCACCACCACCGAGAAGGCCCTCTGTCTGGTTCCCTGTAACCCCACTTCTCGCAATGAGGGAACCGCCAGAAGGCCCTCAGCGCTGGATCTCCGTGTCCGGGCTGAATGATGGGGATAGAGATGCCGTTTAGGATGATGGGGATAGAGATGCCGAGGCCGTTTAGGGCTTTAAAGGTCAGCACCAACACTTTGAATTGTGCTTGGAAACGTACTGGGAGCCAATGCAGATCTCTCAGGACTGGTGTTATATGGTCCCGGCGGCCACTCCCAGTCACCAGTCTATCTGCCGCATTCTGGATTAATTGCAGTTTCCAGGTCACCTTCAAAGGTAGCCCCACGTAGAGCGCATTGCAGTAGTCCAAGTGGGAGATAACTAGAGCATGCACCACTCTGGCGAGACAGTCTGCAGGCAGATAGGGTCTCATCCTGCATACCAGATGGAGCTAGTAGACAGCTGCCCTGGACACAGAATTGACCTGCGCCTCCATGGACAGCTGGGAGTCCAAAATGACTCCCAGGTTGCGCACCTGGTCCTTCAGGGGCACAGTTACCCCATTCAGGACCAGGGAGTCCTTCACACCTGCCCGCCCCCTGTCCCCCCAAAACAGTACTTCTGTCTTGTCAGGATTCAACCTCAATCCATTAGCCACCACCCATCCTCCAACCGCCTCCAGGCACTCACGCAGGACCTTCACCGCCTTCCCTGGTTCTGGTGCAGGACTGGTGCTCTTTTCAAATGGAGGAACAAAAGTAAAGTGAGCATGACCAAGGCCTTGGTGGATATTTTTCTTTTTCTCTGTATTATGGCAGACTTCTGAACTGCTATTTGGTTCTTAAATGATAATATTTGTATATGTGTTTTCCAGGTGTACTTACCGTATTTTTCCCTCTATAACACGCAGATTTTTTCTCCTAAAAAGGAAGGGGAAATGTCTGTGCGTGTTATAGAGCGAATGTGTGGTCCCTGGAGCCGAAAAATCAGGCAAAAATCAGGCAAAAAATCAAATCGCTGCGCTGCACGGAGAAGCGAAACCTGAAAAGAGGAAGTGGCTGCTTTCCTGCATTCTGCCTCAGGGTCTTACTGCCCACCCTCCTCTGTTTCGTTGCTGTGTTTGCTGAAACGGAACAAAGAGCAGGGAAAGCCCCTCCCCTCCAGGCAAGCAGAGGGGAATTCCTCTCTGTGCTGCTGGGGGAGAGGGAGAGAGAGGGGGGAAGGGAGAGAGAGAGGGGGGAGGGGGAGGGAGAGAGAGGGGGAGGGAGAGAGAGAGGGGGAGGGAGAGAGAGGGGGAGGGGGAGGGAGGGAGGGAGGGAGGGAGGGAGGGAGGGAGAGAGAGAGAGAGAGAGAGAGAGAGAGAGAGAGAGAGAGAGACATGGCTGGCTTGGGTGGGGGGAAACTTTTGCCTTTCTTTCCTCCCTCCCGTTAAATCCCTCTCCTGCATTCTTAGCCAGCTGCTTCTCTGCACACCCCTCTCATGTCCCTTCTTTGTTTTTCCTTCGCTCCCCACTTAAAATGTGGTTACAAAGCATGGATCCACAGGGATTCTCAGGATCTTTGCATTGGGTCACCCCAAATTCACCATCAGATCACATAGCATGTCCATGGCTACAGCCTGCACCAAAAAAATCACGCACCCACTGTTGCCTGGGGCTGCAATGGTGCAAAAATGTGGTTACAAAGCATGGATCCACAGGGATTCTCAGGATCTTTGCATTGGGTCACCCCAAATTCACCATCAGATCACATAGCATGTCCATGGCTACAGCCTGCAACAAAAAAATCACGCACCCACTGTTGCCTGGGGCTGCAATGGTGCAAAAACGTGGTTACAAAGCATGGGTCCACAGGGATTCTCAGGATCTTTGCATTGGGTCACCCCAAATTCACCATCAGATCACATAGCATGTCCATGGCTACAGCCTGCCCCCCAAAAATCACGCACCCACTGTTGCCTGGGGCTGCAATGGTGCAAAAACGTGGTTACAAAGCATGGATCCACAGGAATTCTCAGGATTTTTGCATTGGGTCACCCCAAATTCACCATCAGATCACATGTCTGTGGCCACAGCATGAAGCCCAAAAATGATACATCCACTGTTTCATTCAGAATGTTTTTTCCCTTGTTTTCCTCCTCTAAAAACGATGTGCGTGTTATGGTCAGGTGCGTGTTATAGAGCGAAAAATACGGTACCTTTCCCCCTTTTGTTGTTATGAACCCAGCTTGGGAACCCAGTCCGATGTGTGGGCTACCAAAATTATTATTATATTATATTATATTATATTATATTATATTATATTATATTATATTATATTATATTATATTATTTATATTATTAAGCAGTAATGCTGACTGATAGAAAACAGATATCAAATTGCCAAAGAGAATCATCATGGGCATCTCCATTGCCAAGCATAGTATGTACCGCATTTTTTGCTCTATAAGACGCACCAGACCATAAGACGCACCTAGTTTTTGGAGGAGGAAAACAAGAAAAAAAATATTCTGAATCTCAGAAGCCAGAACAACAAGAGGGATCGCTGCACAGCAAAAGGAGCGATCCTTCTTGCTGTTCTGGCTTCTGGGATAGCTGTGCAGCCTGCATTCGCTCCATAAGACGCACACACATTTCCCCTTACTTTTTAGGAGGGAAAAAGTGAGTCTTATAGAGCAAAAAATACAGTAATTCCCTCCCCAATCAAATCTGATTCCCCCCCCCCATATACTTTTTCATATTAAACCAGTGATAGAGATAAAATCACACTTGGATTTTTCACCTTCAATATGTTATGTTAATTCTCTGTAGTAAATAGTTACTGCATTAATATCCTAGCTGTGTTACCATAGAACATTAATCCTATAGGGTTTTGTTAAATTAACCACTTAGTATTGAGCAGGTGATCTCTAGGTTAATTATTGTCATGCTGCATGAAACTATTAAACCATTCTCAGCTGCACAACAGTGAATGAAATGTGGGACACTCATTGGCCTGATTTTATTTGGCTAAGGAGGGGTCATTCACCGTTGCTGACCATCTTCAAATCAGTTGCTTGTATTTTCATTCCAGGTTGCTTGTATTTTCATAGCTGCTCTACCTCAGCTTACTAACACTGTCAGTGTTCATACAATTGTCTCCCCCACCCATTAGTATTCCATTTTATCAACAAGCAAACAGACTATTAAGGATTTAGTGTGCTATAATATTTGAAAGATTTATTGAATTGGATGCATTTACATACTATTTAGCTCAAGAACTTGAACCTAGAACCTCATGGTGTGAGACTGAAGGCTTAACTTAGCTAGAACTCTATGCTCAGACCCAAAAGCCCTCTTCAAACATAACAAGGAAATAATATTCATGATGTGTAGCATCTTTGTTGGCATCTGTCTGTCTCAAGAGACAATGGAGTATGCCCCTGGGGGTGAAGTCAAACGGCTATGTTAGCAGCACCAAGCCTGGGCAGTGTGTATGGAGGTCCTGGGTTGCCCAGGCGACAAGACCCCCACCTTGGCCTCACTGATGTGCTCCAAAGAAAAGCAGAGCAATCCACTCCGGATTTGTGTAGGGTTTACTCCTGAGCCTTTTCTTCTCCTGAAGATGTCCCACAAGGCAGCAGAGGTTTAGGGTCAGAGTTTTCCTTCTAGATGACCTACTTTCTCAGGTTGAAGAGCCCTGTCTGCTGCTCACTTTCCTCTACAGCACATACAGAAACTGCCTTCTTGACCATTGGTCTTTTCTTTTCAATCCACCAGAGTCTGTCTTTGCGTGTAGGGCAAGTCCCTAACTCACTGAGGGTTTGAGACCCATTGGCTGCCCTCACCTGGGTAGCCAATCACAGCTGTTGCCTGGGGTGTGGCTACTGTCATATGCTGACAGTTTCTAGGAGTTGCAGGTGAGAACTGAGTGCAGGGTGGGGAGCAACTGTGGGCAAACAACCCAGAAGGAGCACGACATGCCCCTGCCAGAGGTACTACTCCTCCCCTCATACATACCCCATACAGTTACCATGCAGCGTCCTGCAGCAACAGTTTCCTGTTTATGAAGGGCATTATGAAGCCTTTGGTTGGCTGAACAATGCATCAATCCTAGTAATATTAACCATCTGGCTTTCTGGCCTGTTGTTGTTGTTGTTGCTGCTGCTGCCTAGTTCAACCCTCAACTTTCTAATGTCCTGCTCTCCAAGTTGTAAGTTGTGAGGTTTTGATTTCCTAGATAAGCAATGGAGCTGTCCAGCAGTGTATTCTAAATGTTTTAAGGACATCAGAGGAGCTGTCCAGCCCGGACGGTAGAGCTGGGTTCGAAGCAGATCTCGTCAACTCCCTGCACCCCCACCTTTCCTTGTGTCCCCCACTTTGCCATCTGCATGAAATTAGGCCAAGGGGAGTATCAGATTAGAGGCAAACCTGCATGTGATCCTGGGGCTGTAGGATGCCCACCAGCTTGCCTACCCTTGGTCTAGAAACAAGAACCTGACAAGTCTGGGTACAGTGTGTCTCCCAGCTCTGCCCACATGTTGGGTGGCTCTTGGGCTGGTATCCCAGAATCCTCCAGGCCCTGAACCTACTGAGATCCACTTGGAAAGCCAAAATCAGGCAAATAAACCAGGTTTATTTAACCCACAGGTTTGGACATGGACTTAATCTTTCTAGGGTGTTCCTGTAGTACTCATATGCTTTCAGACACCCTTTTTTTGTTGTTGCATACTATCAGTAAGAATATTTAAGTGTCTGTCCTCTTTTTATGTAACCTGTGATGAGCAAACATATTTGTTCTTGGGTCATTATTTGTTTTACATATTAAATACAGATCTTTCAAATACTGTGGCCCTTGAACTTAAACTTATTTGAATTGTTTATTTGTTTTTAAAGTAAGTTGTTCATTTTCTAATTTTAATAACGCTATTAGTAGCGCTTATTGAAGTAGCAGAACTCGCTGCTAGTCACATGTCATGTCAAAACACAGTCCCAGTTGGTTTTCTGTTATAAATTTAAAAGCTGTTTTATTTAGGGTGGACAAAATTTGCATCTTCAATTAAAGTTAATGTCTGGGTTTCAGCATCTTGGGTGAACCAGGAGACATCATGGTGTTTGTGTACCAGCTGGGGAAGCAATAGCCAGATGGAAGTCTTAATAGACTTTTTAAAAAGCTGATATGCATGCTGATGATGAAAAATAGTTTAGTAACATCATCAGTAACTTAAAAGGTCCTGTGGTAGAAATTTCAGTGGTTGTATCTCTGGAAATGGCAATCAATGTTATGCACATACACAATAAAATTATATGTGCCATTGGGATAGGAGTAGGTAACCTTCTTTCTTTCAAGATCTGCATTTCCTTGGAAGTAATCTCTAACAATCATATGCTGGAAGTGAGTGGATTCCTCTCCTCTCTCAGGCAGCCTGTTGTCTCTCATTTTTCACTCCTTCCCATCTGCATGATCTAGAATGATGTCTGCAAGTTGCAGCTTCCCTGCCCCCACCATCGGAAAGAAACATGGTCAGAAAGTTAGGAAGAAACTATGTTAAGGTAGGCACAGATCATTCCACATTCAAAATACTATCTCTGATTTAGCAAAACAAAACAAATTCCTTCCAGTAGCACCTTAAAGACCAACTAAGTCAGTTCTTGGTATGAGCTTACGTGTGCATGCACACTTCTTCAGATACACAACTGACTTAGTTGGTCTTTAAGGTGCTACTGGAAGGAATTTGTTTTGTTTTGACTATGGCAGACCAACACGGCTACCTATCTGTAACTCTGATTTAGCAGTATACAGTGGTACCTCGGGTACTACACCACTGCCGCACGATTTCTGTTCTCATCCTGAAGCAAAGTTCTTAACCCGAGGTACTATTTCTGGGTTAGTGGAGTCTGTAACCTGAAGCGTCTGTAACCCGAGGTTACCACTGTACTAGTGTTTAAAATACCATAGTCTTACTAAAATAACCATTTGCTAAGGACATTTCTACTGTTCACTTTGCTGGTCTCACTGTATATTTTGACTTGTTGTTTAGTCGTTTAGTCGTGTCCGACTCTTCGTGACCCTATGGACCATCTGTCTCCTGAGAAATCTCTATGTGGGACAAGAAGCTACAGTTAGAACTGGGTATGGAACAACTGATTGGTTCAAAATTGGGAAAGGAGTACGGCAAGGCTGTATATTGTCTCCCTGTTTATTTAACTTATATGCAGAATTCATCATGCGAAAGGCTGGGCTGGATAATTCCCAAGCCGGAATTAAGATTGCCAGAAGAAATATCAACAACCTCAGATATGCAGATGACACAACCTTGGTGGCAGAAAGTGAGGAGGAATTACATACCCTTTTAATGAGGGTGAAAGAGGAGAGTGCAAAATATGGTCTGAAGCTCAGCATCAAAAAAACTAAGATCATGGCCACTGGTCCCATCACCTCTGGCAAATAGAAGGGGGAAAATGGAGGCAGTGAGAGATTTTACTTTCTTGGGCTCCATGATCACTGCAGATGGTGACAGCAACCACGAAATTAAAAGACGCCTGCCGCAACTAATATGATTATAAACATTAGCTACCTCTAAATGGCCATGTTGGTCAGATCCCAGTGAAGGCACGCTGTCATTGGAGGTTGTATTATGGAGAAACTGCATTCAGGTCTGTTCAGCCTTCAGTTAATGGTTCAGTAAAATGAGCTACCTCCTCCCATTTTCCCATGACTACAGGCATTAACTCCTCCGTACCACCATATCCTGAGGGTTTTCTAAGGGCAAATAGAACAGAACTGGACAGCCCTATTGCCCCACTTTCTTTTGCATTTATTTAATAAATGTATATCTTGAATTTCAATGAGATTTCTTACAAGGTGGCCACTGTAGCTTTAAAAAATATCTATGGTGTCCTGATTCTGCAAGTATTTAGAATCAGTGACCCATTCTATTTTATTCCTTTCAATAATTGTTAGCTGGTTCCTGACTTCAATTTTTATATGCTTTTTATTGTATGGTTTCATGTATAATTTTTGTAAGTCATTCTTATTTTTTAGGAATAGTCACACACACACACACACACACACACACACACAGAAAAAGTGCTAGTGATTTGTGGATGGGGAGGTGGGAAATAAGGACATATCTGATTATAGAAAGTTGCTTAGGCCTGACCGACTTACTTAGTTCCTGCTATGAGTTGTCAGTATGAAGCCAATGGATTGGCCAACCTGACATTACCACTCAAGCCATGACCTTCAGCCCCTGCCTAGTCCATAGAACTGCATCTTCTTCCTACTTCACTTCCAAATTAAGCCATTAACCTCCTGATTATACATGGGCTTGGCTTGGTCAAGCCCTGACCATGGACACTGAGATTGGGGTGTCCCTAACACATAACTGAAATTTGGTACACATGTAGATCCTTGGATTGCTATATACATCTAATCAGGCAGCTCTGCCCCCTTCTTTCAAAATTATTCATTGTGACTTCTGTATTCTGTCGGTGCAAACATTTCTGGTTGTTAGATGGAATATTCTCTCCTCTCCCCCCCCCCAATACCCTGTTCTGAGGACTGTTCCAAGCCTCCTTGAGCATATTTGGAAACCTTTTTTGGGGGGGGGGGAATCCTGTTGCACTAATGGAACTGATTGCACTGGCTTCCACCACGGCAACAACTTAGCTGAATCAGTCCCATCAAATGTACCCTGTGACAGCACCCAGTGGTCTGGGACAAACAACCAAGGTACAGGTGAAGTTGAAAGCAGTGATGGTCAGGAATTTAAGTCTGGACACAGGTTGGTCACACATGTGGATATATTCTGTCTCCATGCTCTCTTTAAAAACATCTAAAATGGGTGGGTAAATACCCAGCAGCTGACAGGGATATACAGTGCTTTATGATAAAGCAGTTCCAGATCTAATGGTGGTTTTATTGAACAGGTTTAAATTAGATAACAAGGGAAGCCTCTAGCATCCCCATGTTCAGTGCTTTAGGCACTATTCAGTGGCCCTCTTATTCCTGTGACAGACACCTTAATGCAACTGGAAGCATCCTCCCAGTCTTCCTTTCCCACTGCCCACCCTATCCACAAACTAGTCATAAGTTTCATGTCTGTGCAAAGCCTTAACTCTCCTCAATCACTTCTAGCCTAAATGTCCCAAATTCTCCCGGTCCTCTGTATATCTCTATTTACAATTCACTGAGATTTTACTGTGCAATCCATGCAGTTTGCTAATTAAATTGCTAAATCTTCAGCTAGATGTCCATCAGACATCTCCAACTGGGATGGTATGAGCTCTGTAAACCAGTTTCAGTTCACATGTGAGAACGCCATAGTTTAGAAGTGGCACATTCTAGCTATAGAACTTGGCAATGCAAGATAAGTACAGATAAGCTTATGTCCCATTAAATAATCATCATAAGATGCCACAATAGAGCTGTTCCTACTGTAAGCCATGGGCTCTTGTTGCTTTTCTTATCGTGACTGGGGATATAAAAGGAATGAGATTGTTGCAAGAGAACATAGATAGACCACCTCTTGGTTTGACAGAGTTAAAAACATACTCCCAGTACTGCATGAATTGAAGTGTAAAGATGCTAGAAAGATTGTCTTTTATAAGTTGTGTAAAAATATAATTTGGTTGTATTTTATGGCCATTTGTCATGGTTTTGTGTTTTAGTGTAGTTTTCTGATATAGAGATGCATTTTTGCAGGACTGTGGCAAAGTATGTTTACTGTTAGAAGTGCTGTAACTTAATTTTGCAACCCTACACCAGTTTACCTGGGAGTAAGCCCCAGTGAATTCAATAATAATAATAATAATAATAATAATAATAATAATAATAATAATTTATTATTTGTACCCCACCCATCTGGCTGGGTTTCCCCAGCCACTCTGGGCAGCTTCCACAAAAAACAAAAATACACTAAAATATCACACATTAAAAACTTCCCTGAAGGTGTCTTCTGAATGTCAGGTAGTTGTTTATCACTTTGACATCTGATGGGAGGGTGTTCCCATCTCTCCCAGTGGCTTCATATAGATGTAATAGGACTTACTTCTGAATAAAATTTTGAAATAGGTTGCTATGTTTTTACATGGCCAGATTATCTTTGCTTACAACCCTCAGTTGCCAAACCCTGCCAATTTGGAGCAGTTAGTAGATGAGCTACAACCAATAGAAATGCAATCAGTTCTTTATATAGAAGGTCCTTCTGCCCTTCCTTAAAGGTTGCTCATAGTACCTATTGTGGCATGCACTGAATGAACTGTTTTGTGATCAAACTTGTTTCTTGAAAGACTGCAGTGCAAAATGTATTAACAGTAGTGGCAGTGCACCACTTATGGTATAGCATCCCAGTAGACAAACACACACACACACACACACACACAAACACACAGCCTGGATTGTGGAGATGCTTGAGCATTGATCCAATTACATTTTCATGGGTTTTTTGAAAAGTCCATAGGTTTGAAAGGGATAGAGAAGATTGGAATGTGCTCCTAGGAAGCAATCCTAACTTTTCATGACTCATAATGGCAACTTGTAAAGCACCTCCTATGAAATGTTAGTATTCCCAAAGCACATCAGTATTTGTGGATGTGTATATAGATCCATGCCTTCTTTCCCATGGGTCTCTTTAGTTCTAAGGTTTCTCTCTCTATATTGATTGGAATATTATTAGATGAGTTTTGTTCAGGTTCAGTTAAGCAATCGTTAATTGTACATAAAACTATATGAACTTGTTTCAAATTACTCAAAAATAATTTATGTGTAATTTCTTTTTACATATAGAGGGTTGACAATTATGAGGAAAATATACTGTTGATCATGTTTTGATTGTGCCATTACCAAGATACAGTTTACACTGAATGAAAAATATATCTGAAATTGAGTGAGGAAAAGAATGTTAGGCATATTGGTGCTTTGCTTGCTGAATCTTCTTGCTTTACAATATATTCTTATCTCTGCATGAATAGGGCAACAGCAATCACTAACATGAATAACATATTTAAAAGTTGTCATAACATTTTTGTATTAAATATAGGTTTCCTCATTCTTGTCATACATATAGCTTACAACTGCAAAAGAGTATATTATGTGTACTTTGTATATAAAGCACCAATCTTATATTCTCTGTCTCCTTTAAAAAAAAAAAGCTCCATTCCCTCCTTAAGCAAGATGTAGTTAAACTGAGGGAAATGGCTGCTCACCTCTTTCTCCGGCGGGTGCGGGTTGTGGCCCTTGGCCCTTAGCTGCCATCCTTGGCAGCCAAAACCATGTGTTTGCCTGCAATTCTCCTGGCTGGTGGAATCAAAGCATGGGATTTGCCGCCCAAAGGCTGGCTTCAAAGTGGCCAATCCCAGGCCCCAGCTGAGGGGCAGCTGAAGCTACATCTAGCCACACAGAAACGCATAAAAGCCAGCTATATGTTGTTAAACAGGAGACATAACATCTCTGTCTTTCAAGATTCCGACTCATTTTATTGCCCCATGTCCAGTCCATCTAACAGCTCACCCCCCACCCCCATCCCAGTTCAGATGGAACAGAGAGATAGAGCTGGGTGTTACCTGCATATTGATGGCAATTCACTCCACATCTTTTGATGACAGCTCCTACAGGGGTCTTTTAAATCTTAAATAGCATCAGGAGTGGCCCATGCTCTCCCAGCTTCTGAACATAGCACATCACTGGCACTTAGCAGAGGGAGAGGCACAAGGAGCTTGGGCAGTGTGGTGGGGCAGAGCCCAAACAATGCTTTTGCTGCTATGCACTTGCATGGCCCTGAGTTGCTTGCCTTTCCCTCTCCAGTAAGTAAGAGTGATGTGTTGTGTTCAGAAGGTTGACAGCTGTGGTGCCTCACCTACACCACTGTGTGGGCAGCTGCTGAATAGCATGGGGGACATCACAGGACAACTCCCATGGTGCCAAACAGTACGTTTCCGAGCACAATTTAAAGCCCTAAACAGCCCCAACCCAGTGTACCTAAAGGAGCATCTCCACCCCCATCATTCAGCCCGGACACTGAGGTCCAGCTCTGAGGGCCTTCTGCCAATTCCCTCACTGCAAGAAGTGAAGTTACAGGGAACCAGACAGAGGACCTGGTAGTGGCGTCCTCCCTGTGGAACACCCTCCCATCAGATGTCAAGGAAATAAACAACTATCTGACTTTTAGAAGACATTTAAAAGTCAAGGCAACCCTGTTTAGGGAAGTTTTTAATGTCTGATGTTTTATCGTGTTGTTAATATTTTGTTGGAAGCTGCCCAGAGTGGCTGGGAAAATAAATTATTATTATTATTATTATTATTATTATTATTATTATTATTGCCTTCCATAGCTACTTTCTGGAAACAGCCCTGGAGATAGGATCCCTGAAGTTCCATCTGCCTGAGACATTCAAGAAATGTACCATGGCCATGGATGTGAGGGTGATCTGGCTGCGACATCTGTCACCCCATTGATCACCAGGGTTGATTCGGCTGATCTGGCTGGCTAGGCGGGTGTCCCCTTCCTCCCTCACCGCTCCATGTGCGTCCCTCCCGAAGCTGCGCGCTCGGTGGAAGAGGACGACCATCCCAGATAGAAGGAGTGTACCGTTCTTTGGTCAAGGATATATGATAGCTGCGCTCCCCTGCTAGAACCTCCAAACAAGAAATGTACCATGGCTAACAGCATCAAGAGCTGCCAAGAAATCAAGGATGCCCAGCAGGGTTGCACTCCCCCCAGCTTTCTCCTGACAAATGTTATCAACCAACTTTAGAGTTGGCTGAAGAATTTTGTGAGTGTCCTTTCATTCTACAAATCTGAGAATGAGTGTCCTTTCATTCTCAGAACCACTGGCAGTCATCTTTGAGAATTCCTGGAGAACAGGCGAAGTCCCGGCAGACTGGAGGAGGGCAAATGTTGTCCCTATTTTCAAAAAGGGGGAAAGAGAGGACCCAAACAATTACCGCCCAGTCAGTCTGACATCAATACCAGGGAAGATTCTGGAGCAGATCATTAAGCAAACAGTCTGTGAGCACCTAGAAAGGAATGCTGTGATCACCAATAGTCAGCATGGATTTCTGAAAAATAAGTCATGTCAGACTAACCTGATCTCGTTTTTTGACAGAATTACAAGCCTGGTAGATGAAGGGAACGCAATGGATATAGTCTACCTTGATTTCAGCAAGGCATTTGACAAGGTGCCCCATGATATTCTTGTAAAGAAGCTGGTAAAATGTGGACTTGACTATGCTACCACTCAGTGGATTTGTAACTGGTTGACTGACCGAACCCAAAGGGTGCTCATCAATGGTTCCTCTTCATCCTGGAGAAGAGTGAATAGTGGGGTGCCACAGGGTTCTGTCTTGGGCCCGGTCTTATTCAACATCTTTATCAACGACTTGGATGATGGACTCAAGGGCATCCTGATCAAATTTGCAGATGACACCAAACTGGGAGGGGTGGCTAACACCCCAGAGGACAGGATCACACTTCAAAACGACCTTGACAGATTAGAGAACTGGGCCAAAACAAACAAGATGAATTTTAATAGGGAGAAATGTAACGTATTGCACTTGGGCAAAAAAAATGAGAGGCACAAATACAAGATGGGTGACACCTGGCTTGAGAGCAGTACATGTGAAAAGGATCTAGGAGTCTTGGTTGACCACAAACTTGACATGAGCCAACAGTGTGACACGGCAGCTAAAAAAGCCAATGCAATTCTGGGCTGCATCAATAGGAGTAGTGCATCTAGATCAAGGGAAGTAATAGTGCCACTGTATTCTGCTCTGGTCAGACCTCACCTGGAGTACTGTGTCCAGTTCTGGGCACCACAGTTCAAGAAGGACACTGACAAACTGGAACGTGTCCAGAGGAGGGCAACCAAAATGGTCAAAGGCCTGGAAACGATGCCTTATGAGGAACGGCTAAGGGAGCTGGGCATGTTTAGCCTGGAGAAGAGGAGGTTAAGGGGAGATATGATAGCCATGTTCAAATATATAAAAGGATGTCACATAGAGGAGGGAGAAAGGTTGTTTTCTGCTGCTCCAGAGAAGCGGACACGGAGCAATGGTTCCAAACTACAAGAAAGAAGATTCCACCTAAACATTAGGAAGAACTTCCTGACAGTAAGAGCTGTTCGACAGTGGAATTTGCTGCCAAGGAGTGTGGTGGAGTCTCCTTCTTTGGAGGTCTTTAAGCAGAGGCTTGACAACCATATGTCAGGAGTGCTCTGATGGTGTTTCCTGCTTGGCAGGGGGTTGGACTCGATGGCCCTTGTAGTCTCTTCCAACTCTATGATTCTATGAAATCACTCTGAAGCCCTCCCAGGTGCCCAAGCTTCCTGGAAAAAAAGCCCTCTTCTGGACTTTTAAGTGTTGGGAGGCTACTTACCATCTACCTGTTTTTTTGTTTTGTTTTTTTAATAAAAAGGGGTAAAAAGAACTCTTAAAACTAAAATCAGTGAGTGAACTAATCTCAAATCAAGAAGAATGGGAAACTGGGGATGTTTCAGAGCACTAGAGTCTCTAGTACATCTGGGTGGATGATGATGATTTATGCCCCGCCCATCTGGCAGGGTTTTCCCCCAGCCACTCTGGGTGGTTTCCAACACATATAAAAACATAATAAAACATCAAACATTAAAAGCTTCCCAATACAGGGCTGCCTTCAGATGTCTTTTAAAAGTTGTGTAGTTCTTTAACTCATTGACATCTGATGGAAGGGCGTTCCACAGGGAGGGTGCCACTGCCAAGGGTGAATTAATGGAAAGCAAATACCGTACACAGACACAGCACCCTTGACCGCCTCACAATTTCCACTGAAATTATACAGGAATCCTAAAGTGCCCTGCAAAGGAAGCATAAAACCAGAAATCTCTTTCATGGAGGAGGAAGAGTTTTTGAAAAACATAGAGGATGGCACTTCTTAATACTAGCCTGGTGGAGACCCAAGTAAGGAAATTTGAAGAAAAGTGTGTGCTCATAGGCTGTCATTGTTTCATGATATGAAGTTATGGTTTTGTAGAGCTTTTTATCCCGCAACAGAATGCTGCAGCACATGTGCTCTTCTAGCCACACCAAGCATGTGGCAAATAAATAGCCAGAGGAAAACATCTGCCATTCCTCTGCATGTTTTCATGGTGTTTCAAACACTTGATCCTCCTGCTCTGATAGAAGGGCTGTTGATCCAGTGGCTATGCCAGGGCCACCCAGTGAGCTTCATGGCTGAGCGGGGATTTGAACCCTGTTCTTCCAGGTCATAGTTTAAGCACAACACCACACCAGCTCAAAAAAAAATGTGTAACAAGCAGAATCTCTAATGGAGATCAACCATTTCACTCAAAACCAAAGCATCCCTTACTGCTGTGAACAATTGAAACTTGGGTGTAAATCATTATCTCCTGAGTTATAAGAAACAAAATAAATTACCCTTATGGTAAGTTGGTGCAGCAAAGTGGCTAAGTTCCAGTTAGGGAAAGTTCTGGTTTTAAATAAGCAGATGTGATTGTGGTCTTTGTTTTTAGCTCTCTTAAGGTTTCTGTCAAGAGCAAACCCGATTTTAAAGGACAGTTTTTACAGTCACAACACTGCATAGAGGGAAACCATACAAATTCTGTGGTATACATTGTTCATAATTCTTGTGCTTGCCTCAAGATGCTTTGCTATTTAACTGCCATTTAAACATGCAACCCAAAAGTTCCAGTTGCTTCTCCTGTTATGAATATTTGTAGCATTTCTGAAGCAACATATGAAAATGACCTTAACATATATTCTTCAAACAGGAGGCCACACTTAAAAGCAACAGAATATGCCATAGTGACCGATTCGTATTATAAGACTCCAATGCAGTTATGTGGTATGTACTCCTTCTGAAAGGACTGCCAAGTGAGCAATTCAGGCCATAGGACCGTGAAGTGAAACAGAGTAATTTTCTTCCACCTGAATTGTTAAACAGACTAGGCTACAATGCAGGAAGAGATGCCCTCAGGACACAGTGGAAATTTATGTCAAACTCTGTAATAAAGCATGAAATAAAGTCACTTGATAAAAACTTTAATCTTCCACTGGAAAAAAATAGTGACATGAAACAGTTGGACATAAATGGCCTTCAGCACTGCAAACTTAACCTAAAGTATAGAATAAGGTTTGATTATTATGCTAAAATCTAAAGAAAAGAAAAGAAAAGAAAAGATCAGATTGGCTTTGCATCACTGTAGTATTTAATTCAGCAGAGTATATAAAAACTGTTACATTGAATGAACCCTATAATTTTTTTTCTACCCTTGGCCTTCAGATTTGCAGAGGGAAAACCTAATTAATTAGCTATTAAATTTAATATCCTTGGCAACCAAAGACAAGCAGTTATGGATATTTTACAGGCAAGAAATACAATTTTAAAAGACAGAGTTATGATACAAAATTGCAGTGATGTGGCGGCACTGAGCTAAAGGTCTGATTTGGACTGTTTTTACATCTTCTCATAATGCTAGATATAGAGTTGGCAATTATCAGTGCTGCCAACACCAAATTAGTCATAGAAAACATCACATATCAGTTGCAGCACGAGGCCCATTTAAAACACGGCTCTAAATAGCCCATTAATGACGATGTGGATGAAACCAAACTGTCCTTGGTATTGCAAGTGAATATGCATACCAAAGGATTTGTGGACAACAGCTTGTCATCTGTGAATAAGGGCTTCATACACATGACTGTTTCCACCTCTCATCTCTCTGTTCTTGTTATGAAAGGAAAATGCGCTTTCATATGCTAGCTTTCCTTATGAACCTAGGTCATGTGTGGGAGCATTGGAACATGTCTCCACATCTACCCCTGAAATGTTACCACCTGAGAAGGACTGGGGTTTTTTACACTTTTTCTGGACATTTGAATAAGATTTGGGATGCTACCTGTAAGCAAAGCTTCTGTTAAGTATGCAATGATGGTTTTTAGACAAACAAAGGAAAATAGAGAACTTTAAACATCATGCCATTTATCAATGACCTGACAAACTACCAGCTTCGTGATTTATATTGTATCAAGAAACATTATTGATTTCTAATAAGATTCTTGAGAAAAATGTTTCAAGATAGTTATGATGCCAGTGTCTACTCTATAACATGAGCTAGACCCCACCACCCAGAAAACACCTTGGTGTAACCTCAAGGTTGGATTACTGCAATGTGTGCTCAACCCTTGAGGTTGATCCAAAGCCTGCAGTTAGCGTACAACACTATGGCTAGCTTGCTTTTGGGGGCCATGCGGAATTCACACTGGCTGCCAATCTGCTACCAGGTTTTGGTACTTATATATAGTGCTCTAAACAGCTCAGGACCAGGCCTTTCTCCTCCAAGTTCCAAACATCTCAGAAGCCCACTCCATAGTCACTTGGAGCAGGCCTTTTCGTGTGGCTGCCGCTCTTCTGCGGAGCAGCATTTCAGCTGAGATATGACAGGCACCCATTATCTTCACTTGACAGAAACAGATGAAGTTATTTTTGCTCTGACAAGTTCTTCCAGCTGGATGAATAGGTCTCTGTCATAGGTGTCCATTTTTGTACTGTTTTCAAATCATCTGTTATTTTTGTAACTGTTTTTATTATGTTTTGTACATCCCCTTTGGGCATATCTGAAGGTGATTAAAGAATGATAACAACATGCATCTGATAGTCTAAGATGCAGTTGCCAGGGGTCTAGTATGTAAAGTGAGTTATAGAAGCCATTTCAGATTTCATGATGTACTCCATAAGTTTGGTGGGAAAGGGAAGCTTAGAGTTATGATTAGCAATGGCTCCCACCAGCTCAGTACTGTTAGGCAAAATACAGTCACAGCCAACACAGTTTCATATGAACACTGCTTCCTCAGAAACTGACACAAGCAATTTGTGTTCCTACCCCAAGTAAAATGCCAATGTATCTTGGTAGCAGAATGCCTCAAACAAAGCCATGTGTGCTGTGTCAAAAGAAAGACACTTATCTGTTTCCTTGTTTCTGCATGGGACATTTTTTTATCCCATTTTTAGAAGAAAACCCCCAAAACACACTGTGGTGATCACACAGGGCCCCCGGACGTTTGACGGTCTATTGACCCTGTGCCACCACTGTGATTGCTTTCTTCGTTGCCACCACCCCGCTTCTCACGGGGACACACGGAGTCCAGACAGTTGTTAACATTAACAAATAATCAAGTTTATTTTTAAATGCAGGAACAAGCGTATGGTTTCAGTTTATTTTTCTCTTGTCAGTTTCTTAATCTTAGTTCCTAACAACTCCAAACTGATTATTCCAACTATCTATCCGACTCAACCTAACAATTCCTCTCACTCTCTCACAATACAACTTGACCAACCCACTGCCTATTCCTCCCTCTTCCTTCTCCAATTCCCAAACCTCAACTCTCAACTCCCAAACCTCAACTGACTTTCAAAACCTCCCACTCGAACTTTTACTCCCCCCTTGCATCCTCACTGGCCAATCACATCACACCCATTTTAACCCTTTCCTTATGACCCATCCTAGGAGGCAAATGCCACACACACCAATGGCAACAATCAATCAGTTTTATTTGGTCTCAAGTGCTCTTTGGTTTTCAGAAGCAAAACTCCGCTATAGGTACATAAATATCCTTCCTTGATTAGTTTTCTTTGGGTGGGAGAATAAACTGAGTAGGATACACCCTTGCGTACTGAGATAGGTGTCACCCGTGTATGCGTGTCCTATGTATTATAAGAATTTTATTACATATGGTTTAATATGCTGCTGTGATTGTTTGTTTACCACTTTCCTTTTCTTCTTTTTGTATATATATATTAAAATTTGTTGTTTAGGAAACTAAAGATGGGGAGGAATTGAATGGTGTCTAGTTTTGACACCTGTTTTTCTCTGCCTAGATGCATCATGGATAAAAACAGGGAATGTTGTTCCAAGCAGGCATGTGGTCAGCTAAGGCCTTAGTCTGCCCTGTCAAGTAGAGCTAGTCATGCCAACCTCCTCCTACTGGTTGGATACCAACCTGTTTGTCTCAAGGAGAACCATCAATGGCCGACAGTCTTAAAATAAGGAAAGAGAAGAATCCCCACTTGCAATAAATCTCCCCAAACCAAGATAATGGGAAAGAAATTAAAAAAGAAAATTTTACCATGGAGGACATTGAAGGTGTGATGGGAACACTGTTCCAAACCATTGGAGAAGCCATTGTTAGTAACAAACCAGGGGGGTGGGAGCCAAAGGAAAGCCAAAGATAAAGGAAAGAGCATTTTCAAAGAACTCACTTACCATGAAATTTTGAGTTTATCACCTCTTTTCTACTTTCCTCTTTCATGCATAGAATACTATGCATCTGACAAACAAAACATGAAAGAGCCCAAGGGGCACTGCAGGAATGCACATCTTTGAGGCACTGAGTGCCTGAACAGGACTCAGGAATAATCTGACCAAGAGTCCTCTGAGAAAGCTGGGGGAAAATGAGACACAAGGTAAAGCAAGTTCCCTATTGTTAATGCCAAGGCCACACCATCTGCCTATATAAATTTTATGCCTCACAAGGGTTTGAATCTTTATTTTGCTATGAGTATACAATGGTTTGATTCATGATACACCCAAATCATGCCACTTTCGAAGTAGAATATTCAGAAGTGAAAGCAACAGTGATTGTGGGCTCTGAAATATGGGACTGCTGTATCCTAAAATTTTAATATCAAAAGTTATTTTCCTTTTGCTGTAATGAACATCCTTTGCTTGACATTTTCTTTTATAACAGAAGCACCTTTCTAGTTCTGCCTTGTAGAAAGGAGTTGTCAAGTGAAGGAAAAAAGAATAATGGCTTAGATATGTTCCTGTATTTAATTAAATATGAGCAATTGCTCGCTGTAACTAGGCTACATCTGTGTTATTTTTGTGTGTGACAGATGACTGTATAAAGCTCTAGGTTGCTAATAAGAGCAGGATTGGCAAACATTGTAAGTGATTGTGGTCGTCATAGTAGTATCATTGATTTATTAATTGGCTGTGCAACTGTCTCAAGGTGATATGCACATAATTAAAAGCAGGTAAAAACACAAAAACAAGATAACAATTTAAAACAAGACTAAGACCCTAACAAAGTAGACGCTCTTGGTAAAGACCCATTTATCCATCCGAGAAAGCCTCTTGGAATAAAAATGTCTTTTGTGGTTTCTAGAAAATGCAGCTGTTGGGCACCTGCCCTATCTCAACAGGAATACTATTCCACAGAACAGGGGCAGCCACACTAGAAGCCCTGCTCTGGGTTACTGTGGAGGTGGCTTCTGAAACCTTTGGCACTTGCAGGAGAAACTGTCTCCAGGCTGCAACATTCTGCCAGCTCTATAAAGGAGAAGGTGGTGTCTAAAGGAACCTGGTCCTGAGTTGCCTAATATGTTAGTCTCAGCACCTTCAACTTCGCAGTCAGTGCAAATTCCACAAACAGTGTTGTATACAGTTGTACCTTGGAAGCTGGAACAACTTAGTTCCTGAAAATGGCAACCACCATTATTGAACCACAGCAAAGCCAATGAACACAGTGCCTTAGAAGGAAAAGGTTAGCGTACAAAAACCCACAGCATCGTTGCATGGGGGAGTAGAGAGGGTTGTTCTTTGGCTGACTTCAGTCCCTGGGGTTGGCCGCAGCTGGCATTTATCAGGTCCCAAGCCGCCCCTGCCCCCGGCCTGGCTGGATTGGCCAGGATTCAAATGAACAGATGGTGAGAAAGCCCACCAGTCCCCAGTGGCTGAGCTAGGAGTTCCCTAATGACTAACCACTAGCCTCGCTGTTGCTCCCAGGAGGAACAAGGCATTTGTCATGACTGGGTAAGCAGCCATTTCTGTTCTAGATTGTGTAGGTGAATTGTTAGGAGGCAAAATTTATGGTGAATCATGCCCTGGAGCTGAAGGGTTGGGATTGGCAACTGTTGCATCACTTTCATTATTTAATTATTCAGGTCCATTCTTCAGTTGAGGGCCAAGCTATGTACTTGGCTTTGGCTGCATCCTGAATGTCTTTGTCTTCTCTTGGAACCTAAAATGGGTCAGCATCTCAGGGCTCCATCTCACCAACTTTCACTTCTTCTATAGGTGTACTTTAAAGGTAACTTTTAAATGTTGGCAGCATAGTCATAGTGTGGACTGTGTATGTGCTCCCCTGCACATGTGCTGATCTGGTTTCATCTTTGCAGCTCTGGAGATATATATGCAGCTGATATTAAATTAGCTAGAAATCTTGATGGCTTAATGATTGCTATAAATAAACTATAGGAATGCAGAAAGATAATGGCACGTCCAAAATTTAGCTTGCAATGCAGAAAGTTTTTTGTCATACAGTTTTTCTTTACAAGGATATTCGACATTCATTCATTTTATTTGTATGCCGCTTTTCTGCATGCAAAAAATCATGCTCAAAGTGGCTCACAACAACAAAAAAGCTGTATTTCAAACAAGCAGTACAAAATGTGTAGCGGAAAGTAACACTTGTCTGTTAAGCATTGTCTGTTCAAGCAAGCTGGGGAATGGTGGACAGAATAAGTTGCTTTGTGCTCTTTTTCATAATCAATGAGAAGCCCACCCTCCTTCCATACATACCAACAGGAGGCTCAAGACTGGTGTCGTGCAAGACATCTATCCTGGCATTAAAAAAATAGGTGGAGGGTGCTTGATTGGAACAGTGATACGGTGTATAATCTTCCTCTTCCCTCCCCCACGCCAACCAATTTTCCCAGTCTAAACCGTCTCCCAAGCTGCTATTAGCTTTGCTGAGGAAAGTACAAGTACTACAGATTGTAGGCATTCATTTCCCAAATGAATAAAAAACCAGCTAGCTAATTCTTGCTCAAAATGTTATGCATATAGTAAGGTATTTTGATGTGGGAATCTGTAGGAAAAAAGCGGCACCAATCTGTGGAAGAAACTTGTGGAAAATATTCAAAGTTGCCATAGAAGACATGAACAGAAGGTAAGTTAAAAGAGAGAGCATGTTGTTTACGGAAAGCATTTTTGAAATAGAGCAGCAAGCTTGAAATGCATTAGATTATTTTCTAAAAATGAAATTGGTCTTCGGGGACACATTTGGATATCCCCCTGCGTTTGTGTCTTCTTTGAAGTGGAGATAGCTAGGTGTCTTGATGAGCCTAAGTGGACATTTTCTCCTTCCATTTTTTTTAATGCTTGTTGTGAAACCAAAGGGAAACTACTTTCTTTTCAGATGTGTAGAAAGCAGTTTCATGAGAACATACTGTAAAAAGAGCCAAGAGAAGCAGGGGTCAAAGGTGCAAGCGGTTGTTCTGACCAATTCAAGCACCTTGTCCATATCCTTGAGCCTAAATAACTGAAACTCATCCAAGACACAGGACTAGACAGTGATCTGGACACCGTTTCAGTTCCTCTGCTGTAACAGTCTCAATGGATGCACATGATTTTATTCTCAAAATACTTTGCAAACAAGTCATAGTGAGCTACTGTCTGTTCTACCTCCTCCCATGGGCCAGACTGCAAGAGGCCCCACACCGCCCAGAAAAGCTCTTCAGGACTGCATGAGGATGCAATGGAGACAGCAAAGTATGCCTACTCTTCTGCTTTCACTGCCACTAGGTAGGTTCGAGGTTGAGCCCTCACCAGTGTTCAATTGCATTCGACTGGAGTTTTCCTCCACTTGTGTTTGAGCCATCTCCCAGCTTGTTTCCTCTTTTGCTTGTTTCCTCTTTTGCACTGTCTGGAGTGGGACCAAGTGTGAGACTAGTTAGGGAGCTTATGAGCCCATCCTGGAGGTTGCAGGGCAGTTACTGGCACTTGAGCCCCTAGGGGCAAGCAAAAGCATGTTTCAGAAAATGCCTTTAATTCCATGGGAATTGAAAAAGACAAGGAACCAAGAGATTAAATGCCACCAAGGACTCCACCTTCTGCTAGGTTGCTCTGCAAATTCCTAGACCATTGCCATCAATGGCCAGGTTAGAGAAGCAAAAAGTGTCTAGCAGTTGGGGGTCTGCTTCTAAGAAAGATGGCATTTGCTGCAAGTCCTGAAGTTTTGCTGGAATAGATGTTTTGTTTCAGGCATTATCAGGTCAGGCTAAGAAAGGGTACAGCCTGGTGAGAGACTAGTGGTGAAGGGAGAGGTAACAGCTTCATGGCAGGTATATGAAGCTTCTGATTATAGAAACAGAAAGGGAAGCAATAACAAAAGGTCCCATTAGTACTCAACACCATCCATTACTAGTGACAAATGGACCAGCTGCTACCCAGATCACCCTGGAATATTGGTGCAGGTCAGAACACCCCTTCCTAGCTAATCAAGACATACAGGGAGGAAACAGTGTAGGAGAAGACATTTCCATAGCAATTGTGGCAAACTCTCCCCAGGGAGGCCCACTTTATATTTTAAGAAACCTGACAATTGAGAATATTATCTGAGGCCTTTGTCTCCACTCTATAATCATTACATAGTGGGGGGTGGTTTTCAAAAATAGCCATGTTTTGCAGAACAAAAGGTCAATATGAAATATAAAGCAATCTGTTTCTCCTATGCCAAATAGTGATAAAATAAAATGACTTCAGTTCTTCATAAAATATTTACCATTCAGCTGAAGCAAGTTACAGGTCGCTGCAAAATGAATCGGAAGTTTACATTCCGGATGTAGTTTCTCATGGTGTGACTACACATTGATGTGTCATAAAAACCCCTTTGCTTCCTTCTCCCAGTAATGAGGGATTTAAGTGCAAAATGAATCTACTAACAGTAAAACATAAACACTGATTTCTGTCAAAACAGCAGCATTCATTAATGGATACGAAATCCATCATTAATTCAGGTACCTTGTGTGGGATCTAAATACATTGCGATGACTTAAGTGATGACTTGTGCTTGTGAAGTGATTATTGCTACTACAGGTTGTTTTCAGATGGAGGAATGTGGTTTCGGATCCAACCCCTTAAATCCACAACTCATTTAGCAACTGATGAACAGCTATTGGTGAGGATGTAATCAATAAGACCCATTAGTACTACACTAGCCTAATTTTACAAAGGCACATACTAATAGACTGAGCTATCACAATGGTTAGATGAAAAGCTTGTTTCTGAGAACCAATAGTCCCACGTTCAGAATAGGGCTTCATGTGTCACTTAGAAAGTCATTTAGAATACTAATCACTGAAGTCTCCTCTTATCATATGTCCTTTATTCCCAAGCTAATACATGCTGTGCTTTTAATAGGATGGGGGCGGGATTTCTACCATTCATGTTTTAATGTCAGCCTACCTAAATTTGCATTTCCCATAACAGATATGCAAACTGAAACTCAGCTCCGCTTTGAAATGTTTTCTTCATTGAATTTTGCAATGCAGTCCCCCAACCAATAAAGTAATTCAATGCGTTACATTTGCATACCCTGCTACCCTGGAAAAAAGTGACATCCCATAGCAGCCAAAATGGCCACCAGGATCCCACTTAATTTCAGGCTGCACTTTTTAATAGGCATGGCACCCCAAAAAGCATGTTTTGGGGCACAGTGCCCCAAAAGCGCTTTTGGGGAGGGGCTGTGATCTTGCATGAATCATGTGACACACGCAGGAGTGTGGAACCAGAAGATGGCATCCTGGATTTGGGTCGCATTGTGTTGGAAGGTCTGCATTTGGTGGAAGTGCACATCAGGGACTGGCTGGATGAGGAAGAATGGCAGGTGCCGCCCACCCAATAGCCCCCCAGGGAGGGCACAGAAGAGGAGCCAGGAACGCAGCAGCAGTGTGGCTTCAATGGCGCCCCTGTTCCTCAGGCTGCAGAGGAAGCCTACATGCACAGGCTCTGTGCAGTTATTATGCTGGGTGCATAGCAGTTTGAGGGCCTGCGAACACATTTTTTGTTCTATGTAGCATCATCTGCACAAGACTAGGCTCTTTCCCTTTAGATTGCTTTTCCACTTGAAATAAACTCCCCATATTGGCTCCACAGTGCTGCTTCAACTAGAATCAAAGTCAGGGCCTGGCTGGATGAGGAAGAACGGCAGGTGCCGCCCACCCCAGAGAGGGCGCAGGAGATGATGACTTCGATTTTGGATCGTGGTGGTGGGACACTGAAGAGCAGTCTGCAGCAGGGATGAGCTGAGAGGTGCTAGAAGCAGGAGGTTGGAGCCAGTAGAAGGAGGCCCTTCCAGGACAGGGGTAGAGGCTGAGGGTCTCAGTGGGAGCGCAGAGAGAGAGGGGTCAGAGGTTGCCCTTGCTAGCCAGTCCTCCTGGCTCTCCTCCCCTTCTGAACCCCCCGCTTGAGGAGAGTCCTGAGCCACAGGCCAGGCAGGCCCAGAGGACAGCCTTTGGCTACTTGGGAAGGATCCAGAGCAAGAGGCGAGAGAGGGAGGGCCAGGCCAGTGGTCAGTTTCAGCAACGTCTCAGCTGGATTAGGATGAGCCAGAGGACTCTGCTACGTTGTTACTTTCTGTCATTAAAAGCTAATTGAATTCCGTGCCTCGTGTTCTTTCCTGCCCAGTGGATGACCTGGGCTTGCCTGACACGTCCTTGGCTTGCACCAAAGAATGCATTATATCAGAGAAAAATGACTGCAAAAATGTATCATACAAAAGTGGTTTGTGTCTTCTGTAATTTCCTCCAGTGGGAGAGGAGGGTGATCCGGCATGTCTTCTGTTTGTTCTCTGTTGTTTTTTATTTATTATTTGTGGAAAGCTGACTGCAGGATTAATTGTCCAAGCTTCAAAATGTATCATAAAGTCTCCAATACTAAAAACAAACTTAATACTGCTTTTGTTCCTTGAACACCGCTGGTATTAAAATAATTGTAGTGGAAATGGAAATGCAGATTTTCGCAGCTGGTGGAGAGGCTGGCCACTGAAGCTGGGGAAGCTTTAGATTGTGGCAGACTGAAACTACCAGCAGTTTCCCAAACAGTTTCTTTTACTCTTTACCTGTAAAATATTACTAAAGTACAGTAATTGTAGAAATTATTGCCCATGGAGGCTACTCCCTCCAAGTAGCTCACTTTTCTGCATTAACCTTCCTGATTAGAAGGACTCCTCTGCACAGGGAGACTAAGCAGCCTCCTCTGAACTTGCCAATTATTATTATTTATTATTTGTTTATTTAATTTGTATACTGCCCTATACCCATAGGTCTCAGGGCAGTTCACAACATAAAACTACAAGATAATAAACACAACATGCATAATAAAAATAAAAGCAAAGAAATCATTTCAAATGGAGACCCTGGTATTACTTTATTGCAGCGCACTTGGAGTTCTCTTGTGGATGCACTATTGTGCCTGGGCTGGGTTCCCTCTGGAAATTTCAGCTTTAGTTTGTAATATTTTTTTATTCATTTATTTATATTTAAAATCCCAGTCTGTTACAACAATTAGCTTGTGCACATGTTTACTGCAGATGTTAATAATAATAATAATAATAATAATAATAATAATAATAATAATAACAACAACAACTTTTCTAACAATTCTATAAAGTACCCATCAGGATTATCCATTAAAATAACCCAAAAAATGCCACTCTGCCAGATAAACATGCAAATAACTACCTTGGCAGTAGATACCCTCAATAAATTGATGAGCTTTTGCTTTGGAAGCCGAGAGAAGGTTAAAAAAAAACCCCAAACCCTGAACTAATCAGTCCTAGAATCAAAGTACTGCAGGCCTTAATCTTCAACAGATGGTTCCATATACAGCTGTAATCTGTTTGAGTAAGTGAAACTTGAAGACAACAAAATGTCTGATTCTTTAATTCAGGAGTTTTAATATCAGCAGTTGCCACAGATTAAATCTTACATTTAGGTTGATTGGGGGTAGCATGAGTATTCACATTTTAAACCAACCAATTCTTAGATAACATACATACTTGTGTTTATGGTACTATGAAATATTGATATAGTCATGAAAGATTTGTTTGTGTGTTTGTTCCTTGAATTTATATCTCACCTTTTTCTCCAAGGAGCTTAAGGTGCTGCACACGGTTCTTTCCCCCTTCTTCGTGTAATCCTCACAATGGCCCTGTGAGGTAGTTAGGCTGAACATTTTCATTTCCTTGCACATTCTGGTTGTGTTGAAGTAGTCTGAGCTCATGGAGCATGGTGAACTCGGTACCAGAAATCAAGAAAAGGGTTTGGGGTTTCTTATGCAACCCCCCCCCCCCCACACACATTATGTGAGTTAATGGAAGGGTTTGTAGCTCCTCTGTGGTGTGCAAAGTATTCTGGAAATTTCATCTACTTTGTCCAAGAGGAAAAAAAGTTATACTGTAACTATTTTTGGAACACAGAACTTAATTTATCCAGAGCAGCTTGGGACCTAGAGCATAAACTGAAGTGTAGAGAGAACAGAGTAACTCAGAAACAGATCGGAATCTTTAAAAATGCACGCTTACAAGGCAAATATTGAGACTTGTCACACAACCCTAAAAAATATTTTATTTTCCTGGATGCACTTGTGTCCCGCTCACATTACGGCTGATGAGCACAGGAAGAGCCCATGCTGAATCCCTCATACTGGGATCTCTCCTCTCTTCCTAGCCTCTGAGTGGGCGAATGTGAAAAGAAGGTGCCTCCTCTGCTGTAAGGATAAATTGTCATGATGTTGCTTGTTGGAGAGATGTCACTGTTTCCCATATTGAGCCTTCCCTGTGGAAATATTAGCAGTTGAATCAATCTGGGTTAGAATTTGGTTGGATCATACTAGGTGCCTCTTTATTCCACATCTTGCCCCCCAAATACCAGCAAGCTCCTAAGCTTGTCTTTCTAGCCTTTCAACTCATACCCTAGATCAGGAAAAGCCAGAGACTTTGGCACTCTGTAACAGTTATATACCACAGTCATGACATATGAAGGACAATAGTCACGTTGAAACAAAGTCCAATGAAAAAAATATTGCACCACATGCATATTATTTATTGAGTGCTACCATTCTGCAAATGGTTTCATCCGGCTGTATCATGGAGGCAGAGCCAGGTCTCGTGCATGCTAACATGCTTTCTGTTTTATGCTTTGGTGTGCCGTTTGACTGGATGCAAAGTCAATGCTGCCCATGGAACATAAGGGATATTAGAAGGAATTTTTCTGTTTGCTTCTTAAGTGATGCTTTGGTGTGTTGGTATGTTAGACTTTAGCAGAGCCTTTCCATCATTATATAGAGAGAGCTTGTGTTGCTTGGGTGGCTTCCAGGGCTTCTCCATCTTTATCTTTCAATATCTACACAGCTTCATCAAAGGAAAAAATTGCACCAAGAGACATATCACACAACTTTAGGGTCAATTAAATTGTTAGTGCACCCCAGAAGAACCTCCTGGATCATGCCAATGGCTCATTTAATCCAGCATCTTGTTTCCACAGTGGCTGGTCAGAGTCCTGTAGCAAACCCTCAAGCAGGAACTGAGCACTTTCTTCTTTCCTGCAGTCTCCAGCAACTGGGAGTTAGAAGCATTATTGCAGGGGTCCCCAAACTAAGGCCCGCGGGCCGGATAAGGCCCAAGGGACTCATTTATCTGGCCTGCGGCCACCCCTGCAGCCCGCTGCTGCCACCTGCTCTTACTGGCTCTGCGCTGCGCGGCTGCCCACTTCCAGGTCGGAGGAGCACCAGAAATAGCTTGTGCGCATGTGCGTTATTTGCACATGTGCAAGCATTATTTCCGGTGCACAGCCGGGTCGGATGAGGCCCGTGCACATGTGCACAAGCTATTTCCGGTGCTCCTCTGACCCAGAAGTGCACCGGAAATAGCGTGTGCGCATGTGTAGGGGCACGCGCTCCCCCGCCCTCTGGCCCGCCGCGCGATCGGCACTAGAGACACCGACCCCTGCATTATTGCACCCAACCAAAAGAAGAGCATAGCCATGCTGGAACCTGCTGGAAGTAAATGTTCTGTGTTGCTGCAGTTATCATTATTTTAGATTTATTGGTTGGTTTTGTAGTTATTTTTATTATGAACACTGTAATCCATTATGGGATTGCAATGGATGAAGAATGAGGTAGAAATAATAGTAAATAAATAAACCTTGACATTTCTGTCCTATGCTAAATACTTTTGATTTCCTCCATATTCTGCACCTGTTCCTTTGCTGGTCTGCTTTGGTAAGGAGCAGACCCACTTTCTTTAGCAGAATAACCAATAAGTTAGCTGAGGCTTGCACAGCTTTATCCTGACTTTCAGTTGTGATTTTGTTCCTATGGGACCAGCGGTTTGGACTTTGTATGTATAAAAGCTTTGAAAAAATAAAAAGCTTTATAAGTGCATAATATTCCTCCTGTTATTTAGTTCTATTGTTCAGATAACATCTGCCTTCATATTGTTTTGCATTTTGTTTATCTTCATGAAGCTAGGCTCAGAAGAACATTATAATTACCTTTGCTGGAGATAACACCTCTGGAGTCTGTCACTTTCTGTGTCCCTGAAAACTACATTAAAGGGACTTGCCAGAGGAGAGCTAGCACCACCGATTACTTTGAAACACTTGACTGCTTTGGAAAAGAGAAATTTCCTCCATTGCCAGATCCCACCTCATCAATATTGCATTTTGTTCATTCTCTCTAGTTAGCTTAAAAGTAGGCAGAGTGCATCTCCTAATTTGCTCTAGAAAACACCAGGCTACACCACAGTGCTCTAGGGTTTTTTAATGACATTGTATTGGCTGCATGAATCTGATACCAAAATGATTTGGGAAGCTTCTTTTTTCCCTGCTGTAGCTTTCCAGTATGTTTGCAGGAGCACAGAGTTAGCAAGGCATCATATCAGATTGTTAGATATCTCATTCTGTACTATAAATTGGAGGGGCTGGGAGTGGAGAATGGAAGCATCTGCTGTGCAGACAATAAAATGAAAAAGCATTTTCCAGTCACATAGTCATTCTTTGTGGGAATTCTAAGCTGTTAATTCTGGACCACATTTTGCAAATAAGAAATGCAGAACCATTATGAGAGACTGCAGTATGATGTTTAATATTCACAGCGCATGTTTGTAAACAAAATGCCACACATATAAAACGTTGCAACATACTGTATCTGCCCATTGCTATCATTTTATGTCTTGAGAAATAGTGTACATACACATGGGTCTCTGGATTGCCATTTTAAAAAATGTATTCATATTGTGATACTGAAGATCTGTATTAGCGTTACAAGTAAACTAATTTTTGCTGCTGCTGCGCCTCCAGAAATGTATCTTTGTTTGGGCAGTTAAACAGAGGCTTTCTACATTTATTCAAAGAAGGCTAGTCACCCACTCATGGCAGTGGCAGGAAGTGGTCCCAGGCCAGTTGGTGCCCTTGCACATTGCCACCCAAGCATGTCCACAAGCCCTTTTCAGGTGTGAATTTAGGGGGGTAGGAGAGCAGGATTGTGCAACTTGTCCTCAGTTCAGAGACAGCTCTCCATGGAGCACACACAGGGCTCTGTTAACCAGGAATGAAAATACCAGCACTTCCCTCCCCATGTAGTCAAAGATCATGTGAAAAGTCCTGCAGTGCAACACATTGGTGACACCCCCCCCCATCTCTTCACTGTTTTTGTGCAGTCATTTGAGGAGCCAAATGGAGCATGTGAAGCTTCATCCAGCTTGCTTTAAGACCATTTACAGTGAGGGGGGGGAAGTAGTTGATCCCCTGCTAAATTTGCCCGTTTGCCCTCTGATGAAGAAATTACCAGTCCATAATTTTAGTGGTAGGTAGTTGTGAGAGATGGGCAAATTTAGCAGGGGATCAAATACTTTCCCCCCTCACTGTACCTTCCCTGTTTAAAGTAAACAGGCCGTTTGGTGTCAGTAGATTTATCAGTGTCCCCCCCCCCCACCTTTAGCCACACATATGCACAGAATTCTGTAGGACTGCTTTAGGTTTTGGCATCTGTAGCATTCTTCCTCTGAGAGCTGATGGAATTCCCTTTGGAAATCAGTATGAATATATTCACAGATGTCAACTAAGACTGGAGTGCACCCTGTAATAAAAATGCACAGTACCCATTGGCTTTCAGAATGAATGTTACTTGAAATATATGAGAGATAGTATCTTTTCTGAGCTTTCTATCTCACTGACTAATTGCAGTTCAAAATAAACAGTGGGGTAGGAAATTTGAAGCTGCCTTTACATGCAGAATTGAGTGTCATGCTAATAGCATAGGTCTCAAAGCCTTAAATTCAATCTTTTTGATGTAACACCCTGTCAGTCTTGAGCTGCGTATTCAAAATGCAATTGGAGAGCAAATGGAATTTACTTTGGCATTTGTACTTATTCAGAAAATCAGCATCTAAAAGCATCTTTATAGAAAAATGTATTGGGGAAACAGTGATCTTTAGCAGCGTGACTCAAACCATTGTTCAGCCTAGTAATGGTGAAATGTTGAGAAACTGTAATAATATTACTTGTAGATGAGCAACCTAATCCCTAGGGGGGCTGCTTTTTTCTTCCCTATAAGGTTAGGTGGTATTTTATGAAAGGCGCAGCTCCTTTTGAAGGGCAATTCTGCACCTGACATTGCAAACAGGCCATTCAGACCCCGTTGTTCTGTGGCACCTTGGCTTCCTCGTGTTGCCATTTTTTCATTTATGAACATTCATTGCTGTTCAGTTCCTTGCTCCCACACCAGAAGGCTGAGCTTGATAGAATGTATCTGGGTTGGGTGGTTCCTTTTTTCCTCCCCTCAGTCACCTGCCCTACTTTTTTCTTTTCTGGACATGCTCACATTTGCACTTAAAACAATAAATACATCTTGATAAACTGCATGAGTGAATGTTACCTAGATTATCCAGCCCCAGTAATTTTTTTATTAAAAAATGTTTAGGTACTCTCATTTTGGTTGTTCCTCCTCCCCTTCACCCACTTCTGAGCCCCCAACCCCTCCAAGCCCCCGGACAAGGGGCTCAAGGCGGCGGTGGAGGCACTGAGAGGATGGGAAGGCCCCCGGTGACAGCGGGGTCGGCTTGAGCAAGGTGGGACGAGCGCTTGCCGACTGGCTCTAGCCCGGCAAGAGGAGGAGCGCCGTCGCCTCCACCGCGGCTCCCCAGACGCCCCTCTCCGGGCACCAGCGGGGAGAATGACAGAACTCCAGTCCGCATTGCTACTGCAGAGACTGCTGGCATGTCAGTCTGTCGGTTGGGCAACACAAAATGTTTAGGGGTATGCATACCCCAGCGTCCCCCCAGAAGAAAGCACTGTCCAGCCCTCTATAATGTTTCATAATGGGCAATATGGAGGCCTGTGCTTTGGGGAGGGTGTCAGTCTCAGTCTCTATTTAAATCATAATACTGAGGTCCTGTGCTAGAGGGAGACTTACTATGAGGTTTGAACAAGACTTCCATACTATTTTTATGGTTGAAGCCCAACCAAGGTACTGCGCTGCAGTGAGTCTTTTAAGGAAATCTCCTATGTTATGTGGCCTGCCTTCTGCAAGGGGCAGTCAGTGGAAACAGATGTCTTTGGTTTGGTTTTGGGTGCTGCTGGAAACAAAATGGCCGAGTTGTTCTCCGTGGTGTGTAAATGAAAGCACAGGTGTGGTGGTAGAGGCCATCCACCAAAACATTACCTCACTCATAGCAAACTGACCCCCTGCAAAAAATGTGCATACTTGACTGGAGATGTATAGCTAGTTATTTCTTACTTACTGAATAAGGGGGGAAATGAATTAAAGGTAGAAAGAAGTATCAGCTGACATTTTGATGACAGCTGCCTAGAAACATCTTTAATTGTAATGCTGTCGATGATATAACATTATCGTAATGCTACATGTGAGGCAACCAAAAGGATTTTAGTTCACCAGTCAGGGCCAAAATGTGATGAAATGCAACCCAGTGCTTTCTTTTAATGAGTCAGAAGAAATGATGAAATGTGTAGTTTGAAAAGGATCTCTGAAGTTACCAGATCAGATTAGCTGTCCATCTAACTCTATCACTTGTGACAAACACTTTGAAATGTCTTTAACGGACTCTGTACAGCTCTCAGGCTTTAAGTTTCTGTGGTATTGATATAGTGATGAATAAAAGGCTATTTATGATGGTAGCAAACTTGGGTAAAAGTAGCATGAAAAGGGAAATCAGTGTGACTGTGTGACTGGAAATGAGGTAGGCAGAGGACTAGTCTTGTCAGCATGTCAATCAATGGACTTCACACTAACTGAGCATATTTTAGACAGACAAAAGCATGTATTTGTGCAAAACAGGACTAGCACAGGAGGGGTGAAGAGAAGTGCCATCAATATGCTGTTGACATTCAATAAGATTTAAATCAGGAAATATCATGTAGTCCCTAGACTGGTGCCTGGGTGCCGTGGTGGGCTGGATGCGGGAAAGTAAGCTGAGCTTGAATTCTGGCCAGGCAGCTGCTAGTGGTGAGTGTTCCACGTATGAGAAATGGGCCAGTTGCCTGCCTGGGCAGAGTTGCACACCCTCTGAAGCAGGAGGTGCACAGTCTAGTGGTGCTCCTGGATCCACCTGTGTCATTGGAGGTTCGGGTGACCTCAGCTGGTGTAACAGGTGTGGTCATTCCTGAACCGGAATAGCTTGACCACAGGAGTTACAGCTTCAGAACTGGATTGCTGCTCTACACGCTGTGTTGGGGATTCCATGTAGCTGGTCTGGATACTGCAGTTCAGCTGTCCTGGCTGTGAGGTTGTGGGGGGCTCAAAGGAGCTGTGCTAGAGCAAGACCGTAAATTCCCAGTTCAGTTTTTGCCACAAACTGTAATCTAAGCAGGGCACAGTTGCAGGATCAGTGTATAGAGTGTGAAAGATAATTTCATTAATGGCTAAGTGCTAGCGAAGGCCTTGATCCAGCGAGCAATACACCCTTGCACCTTCCTTTTGAAGGATGGGCACAGCACTGGTGTCTCTGGGTCCTAGGAGACAGAGGCAGAAAGACTCTGCATCCAGTTTGCTCTCACCAACGTGCTTCTCAGAAGGATGCTCATCCGTGACAAGGGCAGGTGCTGGGGGCAGTTCTGTGGCAGGAGGAACTGGGCTGGGGGTGTCCGGTGTCACTACAGCCAAACTCTCTCCAGCAGCCGTTCCAGGGCCCTCTCCTCTGACTTAATGATGTCCTTCATGCCCCCACTCCCTTTCTTGGGCTCTGACACTTCTTGGAGTTCTGCTCCCACTCCCACCTCCACTCACTAGGACCCTCCATATGCTCATCTGGCTCCAACTCTTTGGATGCCTCCCATTCTTCCTTGGGATCAGACCATCCACAGCATGACATCTCCATGGGACTCATGACAAGCTGTGAAGGAATGGAGGTAGGTGGCCAACTGCAGGGTTGGCCAGGGGAAGGGAGTTTCACAAGCAACATGCCGAGGGGTGGCAGCCCCTAATAATACTGTATGGTGATATGGGAAATCAGAGGGGCTAATATCTGGTGGTACTTCTAAACTTACGCAAGACTGGTGCCTGATTTTGATGGGCAGAGCAATCATAACTATGGTTGAGATACACGTAGAAGGGCAGAGTGGAGTCACAGGAGGGGCCTCCATGGCAGCAAACATGCCTTCCCATCTCCAGCAGCAGAGCAACACCTACTCCTTATCCCAACTGCTTCCAACAGCACAGGGGCTTAGGATTGCTTGGTGGGTCGTGGTTGTTGAGCTATATAGATTCTCTTTCACCTCTTCTCCATATTTTCTTTCAATGGGACATCAACTATTTAGGTTTCAATAGCCCCACATGCACATACCCAAGAATAATTTATTGCTTCCACCAAAAGGTCATAGAATCATAGAATTGTAGAGCTGGAAGGGACCCTGAGGGTCATCTAGTTCAACCCCCTGCAATGCAGGAATCTCACTAAACCATCCATGTCAGATGGCCATCCAACTCTGCTTGAAAACATCTAAGGAAGGAGAGTCTACAGCCTCCTGAGGGAGGCCGATCCACTGTTGAACAGCTCTTATTATCAGAAAGTTCTTCGTTTAGGTAGAATTTCCTTTCTTGAAGCCATTGATTTGAGCCAATGGTGCATATCCCCTCCAGAGCAGGAGAAAACAAGCTTGCGCCATCTTCCATGTGACACCCCTTGAGATATTTGAAGATGGTTATCATATCTCCTCTCAGTCTCCTCTTTTCCAGGCTAAACATACCCAGCTCCTTCAACCTTTCCTCATAAGGCTACCTGCTTGTCAACCTCCTTCTTAAATTGTGGTGTCCAGAAGTGGACACACAGTATTCCAGGTGTGGTCTGACCAAGGCAGAAGATTAGTGTTATTACTTCCTGTGATCTGGACACTATATTTCTGTTGGTGCAGTCTAGAATAGTGTTAGCTTTTTTTGTTTTTGTTTTTTTTTTTTTTGCTGCTGCATCACACAGTTGACTCGTGTGAAGCTTGTGGTCCACCAAGACCCCTAGATCCTTTTCACATGTACTGCTAGTAAACCAGTTAAGAGAGCAGCATGGTATAATATTTCATTACATTGTGTATTATATTGTTCAATAACCGATTAGTGGCTCAACTCAGCTCCTGTTGAAATTATTATCTTTTGTGCATTAGAAGTGGACTTCAAATTGCAATTACAGATCAAAACACATTAGGCATATATCCCAAATGCTGCTGAATAAGTGCAGCAAAATGATAGCATTATGTACTCTGTTGATTTGAAAACCCTTCCTCATTGGTGTTTCTTCAAAAAAAGTTTATTCAAAATGCTCAAAGGTAGTAAGGTCTGTATTTGGGGACTTTTGTGTGTCTTCTTTTCAAGGACTTGCCAGTTTTCATTCTCTGAGATACATGTTATCAGAAGTTTTAAAAACAAACACACACCTGTGCCATATTTTTAAGCCATCATAGATTTCCTTACTATCCCATGTCCTGGGCTTTTAAGTTTGTGATGTGTTGAATAGCAGTCCATGAGCATACCAGTGCAAATACACAATATGCCAAGAGTTTAAATGCTGACCTAGAAAGCTCAGAGTTATGCATTATGGATGGCTGAATGCTTAACTTTCCCTGAGTTACTTACATTCTTTCAGCACATATTACTTAAATGTTATTTTAAAAACTATTTATTTAGGGTTTAAAAAAAAACAAAAACCAACCAACAACCTAGCAGCAGTATTATTTTGTAACTAAACTGATCAGTTGACTCAATCTGGAAATTATTTCTTTTTGTCCATGAAAAGCAACCCTTTTCAACCAGTGGCACATTTAGAATTTTGAGAGAATGCTGGGTACCAGTCACAAAGTGTCTGCAGTGGGGATGTGGCATAACCCAAAATGGCTGCCATGTGGGCAAAGCAAAACACAGAATGAAAGAGAGTACAATCATGGTGAAGCTTACCCCATAATTGTATTTCCATATGAGAAAAGGCTTAATCTGTTGCACTTCTGCCTAGAAAACCAAAAGGAAGCAGGAAGTGTGCGTCAAAGGGAAGGGGAGAACAGCAGCTGTTTGGGACTCCAGGAATTCCTATTGCCTGGTGTCCAAACAACTCACACATCAGTCAAAGCTCTGACTTCACTCACTGCCTAAAAACGCTGACAGGTGAGAGCAGTCATGTCTGCTCATTTCACAGAAATGGATTAGGAGAGTGCCTGTACATTTTGCTTCATAACTTTTTTCTAGGTCTAGAAGCCTACTTTTCTGGAAAAGAGAAAGCCTAGGGCCTCTGCCTGGAGGTGCCAGAAAAGGCCTGCATGAGTGTCATGGGGCCACTGGCACCAACTGGTGGAGGATGTTTGAAGGCATGCTATTGTGGCAAATGTGTGCTGCTACGTAACATGAAGGCAGACGCCTGCAGGGGTGAGTGGGCACTGGAATGTTGAATGCTTATCACCCCACCATCAATACTTGCCTGCAAAGGCCCACCGAAAGAAGAAGAAGAAGAAGAAGAAGAAGAAGAAGAAGAAGAAGAAGAAGAGTAGTAGGAGTAGTAGTAGTAGTAGTAGTAGTAGTTTGGATTTGATATCCCGCCTTTCACACCCTTTAAGGAGTCTCAAAGCGGCTCACATTCTCCTTTCCCTTCCTCCCCCACAACAAACACTCTGTGAGGTGAGTGGGGCTGAGAGACTTCAAAGAAGTGGGACTGGCCCAAGGTCACCCAGCAGCTGCATGTGGAGGAGCGGGGAAGCGAACCCGGTTCCCCAGATTACGAGACTACCGCTCTTAACCACTACACCACACTGGCTCTTGAAAAGCCAAGTTCCTTCTCCGCTGAAATATTCCACAACTTTGAATAGAGATGGAAGCATTTCCTAAGGTAGGGCGAGGATCCATTGCTTTTCTGTAGGTTCTTGTTCCACCCGACCCCAATGGTTTTTAGACTCCTGCTGTTCCTTCCTTCCAGAACGTATGCACAGTTGTTGGTGGTGAAATGGGAGTGGGGTGGCCTTTGGCATTCTTCCCTTCTCAGCTATGCAAACACTGCCTTGTTCTGTGCCTCCCATCTGTCCATGCTCGCACCAGCCAGAAAAGGCCAGGGCTGAAGCAGTTTGGGGTTTGGATCACCCAGAATTATTGTGAAAATAAATGACCTCCCAATAAGAAGATAAGGACACAAATATGATGATTATTGCACCCTTTTCCTGTTAAAATGTGTGAGTTTTTCTTCTGCAGCGCTGGAGAACACCATTGTGTTAAATGCTCCTGGATTTTTTTAAGAGAAAGGGACTATTGAAATTGCGTTTCTCCTTTTTATTCCTTTTTGTTGTTTAAAAAGTATTTGAATTTCAGTGTTAGTGTTTAACCATACATATAGTCTATACCTGTTATTAAAATACCACTTTTAAAATTTATCATAATCTGCCATAATCATTTTTTCATTTGGAGCAAGGTTTGCCCATTAGCAGAGAGAGAGAGATCCTTGCTGTAGTTGTAATCAGTAAAGCAGAGCTAGGAATGCAATGGAGCTCTAAATCAATAAATCAATAAAATATGAACTACTTAGAAAAAACACAATTGTAAAAGTTAAGCTTTTCATTTTGGAATGAGGGAAAAACACCAGCTGTTTAGAGGGTTGTAAGATGATAGCTTGGTCCTAAGATTGCTCTGTGTTCAGTGGGGCAGAAAGTGGGAAACTCAGAAGTAGGGATGGAAGGGTCTGCCAATTTCAGCTCATTTCTCATTTTCCCAGTCTCTAAATTTAGCTTCAATTTGATTTTTTTCTTATAAAACTTCTTATAAAGTTTCTTATAAAGTTTCTTATAAAACTTTCTTATAGTTTCTTATAAAGTTTCTTATAAAGTTTCTTATAAAACTTCACTTAATTCTCATTTTTGTGCAATTTTTCTCCTAGTAAACGCATTTTATATGCAGTTTTGACTAATGTAGACATTTTAAAAAGCCATTTCCCCTAATTTAATGCATTTTTGTATCTTATTTTCACTACTATCTTTATCTTTAAGCACAGTTGCCCTTAATATATGCAATTTTGTAACTATCATTCAGTTGGAGGTCTGCATCACACAATTCAGGTCAGTGGGCGTTTTGAGGGACAGCAGTGTTTCAGTTCACATTGTTGTTTTGCAAAGTCTCAGTTTGATCGATTCAGCTTTAAAGGCACACGGAATCAATTTTCTCCTTCATTCCTACTTAGCAGTGAAGCCCTTATTGGCACCACCTAAGATGAAGCACAGGTTCTCTTTGTGGCTTCTGGTATGTCTTGGGATTCAGGCGGGCATGGGGGGAGGGGGGAGCTGGCAGACCTTCTGGATGCCAGCCTTACTTACCCAGTTGAATGGCCTCCAGATCTAGCTGAGCTGCAGCCCCATCAGCCTCAGCCACCACGGCCCGTGTTCAGGGATGTTGGGAGCTGTGGACCCAAACATCTGGAGGGCCCATGTTGCGGATGGTTGCTCTGCACTGGTTGTGTTTTGCCCCAGGTGAGCAGGGCGAAATGAAAGAGTGTCACTTTTTTAAGTGGAAAAAACTGAAACAAAAAATGCTGCTTTTTGAATAACCTTGTATAACATTACTGCAGGGGTAAACAGATACATGCTGTTTTTGTCAGAAAGATTTTTGAAGCCAAACATGTTTTATGTAACCTATAAAGCGGTCCCTTCTCTTTCAGCTTTATCAGTGTTATAAGGTACATGTGGAAGCCTATGGAAATTGCAGAAAGGTATATATTAATTGGCTTCTTCAAAATTCAAACTGTCTAAACCCTCAGCAACAATGAATGTATGCTTATTGAAGTGCTTTCCTGAAAGGAACTCTATTCAGTTTTTGTCTAATGATGTCATCCACCAAAAGTGATATAAATAGTAGAACCAAATATTCAGCCCAACATTTTTCATGGGCAGCGGGGGTGGGGGGTGGATTAATTTCCAAGGAGTGGGAAGCAAATTCTAATACTTTTTGCAGTTGGTTTTTGTGGGGATGTTTAGGATAATAGGCAAGGAAATATTTGTTAAGTATTATATTATCCTTCCTTCACTCATGCTAGTGAGTGATGTAGCAGAGCAAATCCCCTCTAGGTTCCCAGAAGCTAGTTGGGAGATTCATTTGCATCTTGCCCAGATGGATTATCTCTGGTGTCCCCTTTTCTGCCTCTTAAAATACAATAAAGACTCACGAGTCTGTCTTTAAAAATATAACCATAAGTTTACTCACAAGTTGTTCACAGTACACATCTTAGAAGGCAGACTTTAAGCTTCAGGTTACAACCATATAACGCGGCTCACATCTTTTGTGAGCATGGGCCTGAGAGCCAGCAGACAACAAAATGGATGAGGCTTAACTGAGAGTTGACTCGCACAGAGACAAAATGGCTGTGTGACTCTGCTTTTATAGAGTCACACTCACCTGCTGAGTCACTTACAGCAGGAACGGAAGCTCCCCATCCCCTTGTCTTTGTCCACTCTAGGAAGTAAAGTATGTTGTAATTGACTGTACGGATGTAACACATCCCACAGTTTTGGTCTTACCTTTAAATAAATTGTGGCTGAAGGTTATTTTTATTTCTTCTTACCTGTCACCACCTGAAGCAGTGGCCCGACTGTCCTCAGCCACTTGGCTAAATTCTGGGGAACTCAATGCCCTGGGAACAATCCTGTATCCATTTCCCTCTCCTCTCCCACAAAAAGTCACCAAATATTTCTCAATAAAGGTGGACTATTTGGGCTGCCTTTGCATTCACATGGCCCTAATAAAAGAGATGCACATACGAAATGTCTTCCCATCAACAGCACGTAGCTGTATTGATCCACTGATCCTTTGAGCTGACAGGTTGAAGAGATAAAATATACGTAAGGATGTCATGACATTCAGTGCATGGAAGGTATTCCTTTTATTAAATAGAAAGCAGAACTCTGGCAGAGCGGCCAACAGACAGAGGGAGTGCAGGAATTGCAGGGTGTCTCCCTCAGGCT